>NW_028319227.1:0-335265 GCF_062004578.1 Staurois parvus | reverse complement strand
TGGAGACAGCAGCAATGGGAGGCCGTACAGGGACCATGACAGACTCTGGACTTGGCAGCAGCATGAGGAGGCGGTATATAGGGGCCCATGGCAGATTAGGGGCCTGGCAGCAGCTATGTGAGGCCCGTAATCTGCCTGCACCCTATGTCAAAAAATTAAACACACCAGCAGTGTGAAGAGACCTGAAAGTGGCACATGGCAGCAGAGTGTGGCGATGGAGACAGCAGCAATGGGAGGCCGTACAGGGACCCATGAGAGACTCTAGACTTGGCAGCAGCATGAGGAGGCGGTATATAGGGGCCCATGGCAGATTAGGGGCCTGGCAGCAGCTATGTGAGGCCCGTAATCTGCCTGCACCCTATGTCAAAAAATTAAACACACCAGCAGTGTGAAGAGACCTGAAAGTGGCACATGGCAGCAGAGTGTGGCGATGGAGACAGCAGCAATGGGAGGCCGTACAGGGACCATGACAGACTCTGGACTTGGCAGCAGCATGAGGAGGCGGTATATAGGGGCCCATGGCAGATTAGGGGCCTGGCAGCAGCTATGGGAGGCCCGTAATCTGCCAGCACCCTATGTCAAAAAATTCAACACACCAGCAGTGTGTGAGGAGACCTGAAAGTGGCACATGGCAGAGTGTGGCGATGGAGAAAGCAGCAATGGGAGGCCGTACAGGGACCCATGAGAGACTCTGGACCTGGCAGCAGCATGAGGAGGCGGTATATAGGGGCCTATGGCAGATTAGGGGCCTGGCAGCAGCTATGTGAGGCCCGTAATCTGCCTGCACCCTATGTCAAAAAATTAAACACACCAGCAGTGTGAAGAGACCTGAAAGTGGCACATGGCAGCAGAGTGTGGCGATGGAGACAGCAGCAATGGGAGGCCGTACAGGGACCCATGAGAGACTCTAGACTTGGCAGCAGCATGAGGAGGCGGTATATAGGGGCCCATGGCAGATTAGGGGCCTGGCAGCAGCTATGTGAGGCCCGTAATCTGCCTGCACCCTATGTCAAAAAATTAAACACACCAGCAGTGTGAAGAGACCTGAAAGTGGCACATGGCAGCAGAGTGTGGCGATGGAGACAGCAGCAATGGGAGGCCGTACAGGGACCATGACAGACTCTGGACTTGGCAGCAGCATGAGGAGGCGGTATATAGGGGCCCATGGCAGATTAGGGGCCTGGCAGCAGCTATGTGAGGCCCGTAATCTGCCTGCACCCTATGTCAAAAAATTTAACACACCAGCAGTGTGAAGAGACCTGAAAGTGGCACATGGCAGCAGAGTGTGGCGATGGAGACAGCAGCAATGGGAGGCCGTACAGGGACCATGACAGACTCTGGACTTGGCAGCAGCATGAGGAGGCGGTATATAGGGGCCCATGGCAGATTAGGGGCCTGGCAGCAGCTATGTGAGGCCCGTAATCTGCCTGCACCCTATGTCAAAAAATTTAACACACCAGCAGTGTGAAGAGACCTGAAAGTGGCACATGGCAGCAGAGTGTGGCGATGGAGACAGCAGCAATGGGAGGCCGTACAGGGACCATGACAGACTCTGGACTTGGCAGCAGCATGAGGAGGCGGTATATAGGGGCCCATGGCAGATTAGGGGCCTGGCAGCAGCTATGTGAGGCCCGTAATCTGCCTGCACCCTATGTCAAAAAATTTAACACACCAGCAGTGTGAAGAGACCTGAAAGTGGCACATGGCAGCAGAGTGTGGCGATGGAGACAGCAGCAATGGGAGGCCGTACAGGGACCCATGAGAGACTCTAGACTTGGCAGCAGCATGAGGAGGCGGTATATAGGGGCCCATGGCAGATTAGGGGCCTGGCAGCAGCTATGTGAGGCCCGTAATCTGCCAGCACCCTATGTCAAAAAATTTAACACACCAGCAGTGTGAAGAGACCTGAAAGTGGCACATGGCATGAGAGACTCTGGACCTGGCAGCAGCAGGAGGAGGCGGTATAGGGGCCCATGGCTGATTAGGGGCCTGGCAGCAGCTATGTGAGGCCCGTTATCTTGCAGCACCCTATGTCAAAAAATTTAACACACCAGCAGTGTGAAGAGACCTGAAAGTGGCACATGGCAGCAGAGTGTGGCGATGGAGACAGCAGCAATGGGAGGCCGTACAGGGACCATGACAGACTCTGGACTTGGCAGCAGCATGAGGAGGCGGTATATAGGGGCCCATGGCAGATTAGGGGCCTGGCAGCAGCTATGTGAGGCCCGTAATCTGCCTGCACCCTATGTCAAAAAATTTAACACACCAGCAGTGTGAAGAGACCTGAAAGTGGCACATGGCAGCAGAGTGTGGCGATGGAGACAGCAGCAATGGGAGGCCGTACAGGGACCATGACAGACTCTGGACTTGGCAGCAGCATGAGGAGGCGGTATATAGGGGCCCATGGCAGATTAGGGGCCTGGCAGCAGCTATGTGAGGCCCGTAATCTGCCTGCACCCTATGTCAAAAAATTAAACACACCAGCAGTGTGAAGAGACCTGAAAGTGGCACATGGCAGCAGAGTGTGGCGATGGAGACAGCAGCAATGGGAGGCCGTACAGGGACCATGACAGACTCTGGACTTGGCAGCAGCATGAGGAGGCGGTATATAGGGGCCCATGGCAGATTAGGGGCCTGGCAGCAGCTATGTGAGGCCCGTAATCTGCCTGCACCCTATGTCAAAAAATTTAACACACCAGCAGTGTGAAGAGACCTGAAAGTGGCACATGGCAGCAGAGTGTGGCGATGGAGACAGCAGCAATGGGAGGCCGTACAGGGACCATGACAGACTCTGGACTTGGCAGCAGCATGAGGAGGCGGTATATAGGGGCCCATGGCAGATTAGGGGCCTGGCAGCAGCTATGTGAGGCCCGTAATCTGCCTGCACCCTATGTCAAAAAATTAAACACACCAGCAGTGTGAAGAGACCTGAAAGTGGCACATGGCAGCAGAGTGTGGCGATGGAGACAGCAGCAATGGGAGGCCGTACAGGGACCCATGAGAGACTCTAGACTTGGCAGCAGCATGAGGAGGCGGTATATAGGGGCCCATGGCAGATTAGGGGCCTGGCAGCAGCTATGTGAGGCCCGTAATCTGCCTGCACCCTATGTCAAAAAATTAAACACACCAGCAGTGTGAAGAGACCTGAAAGTGGCACATGGCAGCAGAGTGTGGCGATGGAGACAGCAGCAATGGGAGGCCGTACAGGGACCATGACAGACTCTGGACTTGGCAGCAGCATGAGGAGGCGGTATATAGGGGCCCATGGCAGATTAGGGGCCTGGCAGCAGCTATGGGAGGCCCGTAATCTGCCAGCACCCTATGTCAAAAAATTCAACACACCAGCAGTGTGTGAGGAGACCTGAAAGTGGCACATGGCAGAGTGTGGCGATGGAGAAAGCAGCAATGGGAGGCCGTACAGGGACCCATGAGAGACTCTGGACCTGGCAGCAGCATGAGGAGGCGGTATATAGGGGCCTATGGCAGATTAGGGGCCTGGCAGCAGCTATGTGAGGCCCGTAATCTGCCTGCACCCTATGTCAAAAAATTAAACACACCAGCAGTGTGAAGAGACCTGAAAGTGGCACATGGCAGCAGAGTGTGGCGATGGAGACAGCAGCAATGGGAGGCCGTACAGGGACCCATGAGAGACTCTAGACTTGGCAGCAGCATGAGGAGGCGGTATATAGGGGCCCATGGCAGATTAGGGGCCTGGCAGCAGCTATGTGAGGCCCGTAATCTGCCAGCACCCTATGTCAAAAAATTTAACACACCAGCAGTGTGAAGAGACCTGAAAGTGGCACATGGCATGAGAGACTCTGGACCTGGCAGCAGCAGGAGGAGGCGGTATAGGGGCCCATGGCTGATTAGGGGCCTGGCAGCAGCTATGTGAGGCCCGTTATCTTGCAGCACCCTATGTCAAAAAATTTAACACACCAGCAGTGTGAAGAGACCTGAAAGTGGCACATGGCAGCAGAGTGTGGCGATGGAGACAGCAGCAATGGGAGGCCGTACAGGGACCCATGAGAGACTCTGGACCTGGCAGCAGCAGGAGGAGGTGGTATATAGGGGCCCATGGCAGATTAGGGGCCTGGCAGCAGCTATGTGAGGCCCGTAATCTGCCTGCACCCTATGTCAAAAAATTTAACACACCAGCAGTGTGAAGAGACCTGAAAGTGGCACATGGCAGCAGAGTGTGGCGATGGAGACAGCAGCAATGGGAGGCCGTACAGGGACCCATGAGAGACTCTGGACCTGGCAGCAGCAGGAGGAGGTGGTATATAGGGGCCTATGGCAGATTAGGGGCCTGGCAGCAGCTATAGGAGGCCCGTAATCTGCCAGCACCCTATGTCAAAAAATTCAACACACCAGCAGTGTGAGGAGACCTGAAAGTGGCACATGTTTGAGGCATGATTCATGGCGGATTTAGTCAGTTGTGTCAGGAACTGGTGGTTTGAAATCCAGACTAATCCACGCCTGATTCATTTTCACAAACGTGAGTCTCTCCACACTTTGGGTGGACAGTCGTGTCCTCCGCGGAGTTACAATACCTCCTGCCGCACTAAACACGCGCTCCGATGCCACGCTACTGGCCGGGCATGACAGCCTTTCAAGGGCAAATTCAGCTAGTTGGGGCCAAAGGTCAAGTTTCGTTGCCCAGTAGTCAAGGGGATTGTCTACCTCGGTTGGCAGGGTGCTGTCCAAGTAGGCCCAAGCCTGTTGTTTGAGCTCCTGCTCCAGGTCCACCTGATGCTGCTGCTGCTGCTGCGGCTGGTTAGTAGTTTCCTCACTGCGCTGGTGAAGAAAGCTACTCATCATCGACTGCAGACTGAGGCAGCCGCTGCTGGTGGAGCTGCCACTGCTCCTACCACCCCACCCCTCCCCTGCTGCCATGCCAGCGGAACGCGAGCGCACAGGGCCCACAGTGTCTGAGGATGGACGATGGCGCACAAAGGCAGAGACCAACTGACTACATAGGTGGTTTTTATAGTACGTAATTTTGGCCTCCCTCTCAGCAGGTGTGAAAAAGGCCACCATTTTGGACCGGTAGCGAGGGTCCAACAAGGTGGACAGCCAAAAGTCATCCCTCTGTCTGATGGTTATTATTCGGCTGTCGCTACGCAAGCAACCGAGCATGCTATGGGCCATTTGTGCCAAGGAATGCGAGGGACTCCCTGCCTCCATCTCCACAGCATACTGCCACGGTGCGTCTGGGTCCTCTGTCTCCTCCTCCTCCTCCTCTACCAGATGCTCCTGCTCCTCCACTCCTGTCCGCTGAGTGGAAAAACCACCCATTTCACTCAATAATTCCTGAGCACAAATGTCCTCCTCTACCTCCTCCTCTTCTTCCTGTCCTGCCCCCACAGGGGTCATGTGGCGTTGAGATCTGTGCGCCACGTCTACCGCACCCTGACCAGCCATTGTTAACAGCATTTGTTCCAGGACGTGCAACAGAGGAATGACGTCGTTCATCCCATAGTCCTGCCGACTCACGAATAGCGTGGCCTCCTCAAAGGGCCTGAGCAAGCGGCAGGTGTCACGCATGAGCTGCCAATGGCTGACATCTAAGTTACACAGGGGAGTACCTTTATCCGCTTGTAACATCAGGAAATCGGTGATGGCCTTTCGCTGCTCGTAAAGGCGGTCTAACATGTGTAGGGTTGAATTCCACCTTGTTGCAACGTCGCAGATCAGGCGATGCTGTGGAATTCCGTTCTGCCGCTGCAGCTCAATGAGGGTGTTCTTTGCGGTGTAGGAATGGCTGAAATGCATGCACAGTTTACGTGACATTTTAAGGATGTCTTGCAGTGGGATGGTGGATTTTAGGAACCGCTTGACAACCAGATTGAACACGTGAGCCATGCATGGCGCATGGCACAACCTTCCTTGACGCAGAGCAGACACCATGTTCTTTCCGTTGTCAGTCAACATGGTTCCGATTTTTAGTTTGCGCGGAGACAGCCATCTGTCGATTTCTCTGTTCATTACACTCAGCAGTTCCTCCCCTGTGTGACTACGTTCGCCAAGGCATACCAGGTGCAGCACAGCGTGACACCGTTGCGCCCTGCACATGTGATATGCCGGTCGGGTAATGGGACTTGGCACGGGGGTGGCGGCTGAGGACACGGCGGAAAAAGAGGTGGTAGAGGCGGACATGCTTGCTGGACCAAGGACGTGCAAACGTGGAGGCAAAAGCGTCGTGACCTGTCCAAGTTGCTGGTGCGGCTGTGCCGGCACCACGTTCACCCAGTGGGCCGTAAATGACATGTACTGTCCCTGACCGTAGTTACAGCTCCACACGTCGGCGCTGCCGTGCACTTTGGCAGAGACCGACATGCTCAAAGACTGGCCCACCATCTCTTCTACATGTGAATGCAGGGCTGGCACTGCCTTTTGGGCAAAGAAATGACGGCTTGGCACTCTCCACCGCGGCGCGGCACAAGCCATCATTTCTCGGAAAGGTGCTGAGTCCACCAGTTGGAAAGGGAGGGACTGCAGCACCAGCAACTTGGACAGGAGGACGTTCAGCTTTTGCACCGTCGGGTGCGTGCTCGCAAACTGTTGTCTCTTGGATACGGATTCCAAGAAAGACTGTTGACGGAATCCGAGAAGAGGAGTAGCAGGAGAAGGAGCATCTGAACGAGCGGAAGATGCCAATGAGCGACAACTCCCCTCAGCAGAGGTGTTGGAGCCTTGACTGGCTGATAGAGGGCGATTGACGACGTCGGGTGACGGAGCAAGTAACGGAGCGGGTGATGGAGCGGGGGCTGGGGCAGGCAGAACCGCCGTATGTTTATCACGGTTTTCCCAGGCCACCGAATGGTGACGCTGCATATGCTGACGCAACGCTGTAGTCCCAACATGGGCCCCCTGGCCACGCTTGCATTTCTGGCCACATAGTCGACATACGGCTACGTTTACTTCCTCGGGCGGCTTGAGGAAAAATTGCCACACCACCGAGTAGGAAACTTTGCCCCCGCTACTCTTCACTGGCTGACTGCTACTTCCTCCGTGCGCACCGGCACCACTACTGGCCGTGGTGGTAGGCTGCAGTGGAGCTGGTGCTCTACTCCGTGGACGTTTGGCTCCACTGACACTGATGCGACCCTGCTGCTGTCTCCTGGGCAACCCACCGACTGTTTTGCTCGCTGCCAAGCTGCCACCCTCTTCTCCTGATGATGCGGAAGAAATTGCCTGATGACGACGAGGCTGCCAAGTGCGATCAACCTCCTCATCATCAAGTAGGGTCTCCGCCTCACTACTAGCCCCCTCGGCTGCGTCTGGGTCAGGAGACAGACCTGTCTCTAGACCGGCTACCGAGCCACTCTCCTCGCCAGTACTTGTTCGCTTGGCTGCTGAAAAGGCCGATGTCTCCCCCCGTTCCTGACCGCCCTCTGTTAGCTCTTCCTCACTGTACAGTGGGGCTGAGCCCACAGCATGCGATACTTCGCTTGGTGAGGGAACAGCAAAGGACAGGGGCAGGTAGAGGACACGTGATTTCAGTGGGCTTGGTCCCGGGCCATGCCAACTAACGGTTGTGTCTGACGTACCCACCGACCGTTGGCTGTAGGTGTCAGAGGTGACCTGGGAAGAGGAAGACGACCGAGCCAACCAATCAATGACGGCAGGGTTGTCGGTGGAGACACGACCGCTGGATGACACCGGGAGCACTGGCCTCTGGCTGCGAATACTGCTGCCTCGACCCCTTCCTCTGCTGCCACGTCTGCTCGCTCCTAAAACATTGCCTCCTCTGCCACTCCTCTGCATGTTGTCTGACATACTATTTAATTCAACGATTAGGTGTCCCTGAGTAACAATTCTCTGGCACTCAGTAACAATTCTGTCTGTCCCTGAGTATGAATTCTGTGGCCCTGAGTAACAATTCTGTGTCTGTGCGAGTAACAATTCTGTGTCTGTGCGAGTAACAATTCTGTGTCTGTGCAAGTAACAATTTTGTGTCTGTGCGAGTAACAATTCTCTGGCACTCAGTAACAATTCTGTCTGTCCCTGAGTAACAATTCTCTGGCACTCAGTAACAATTCTGTCTGTCCCTGAGTAACAATTCTCTGGCACTCAGTAACAATTCTGTCTGTCCCTGAGTAACAATTCTCTGGCACTCAGTAACAATTCTGTCTGTCCCTGAGTAACAATTCTCTGGCACTCAGTAACAATTCTGTCTGTCCCTGAGTAACAATTCTCTGGCACTCAGTAACAATTCTGTCTGTCCCTGAGTAACAATTCTCTGGCACTCAGTAACAATTCTGTCTGTCCCTGAGTATGAATTCTGTGGCCCTGAGTAACAATTCTGTGTCTGCGCGAGTAACAATTCTGTGTCTGTGCAAGTAACAATTTTGTGTCTGTGCGAGTAACAATTCTCTGGCACTCAGTAACAATTCTGTCTGTCCCTGAGTATGAATTCTGTGGCCCTGAGTAACAATTCTGTCTCTGTGCGAGTAACAATTCTGTGTCTGTGCAAGTAACAATTTTGTGTCTGTGAGAGTAACAATTCTCTGGCACTCAGTAACAATTCTGTCTGTCCCTGAGTAACAATTCTCTGGCACTCAGTAACAATTCTGTCTGTCCCTGAGTATGAATTCTGTGGCCCTGAGTAACAATTGTGTGTCTGTGCAAGTAACAATTCTGTGTCTGTGCAAGTAACAATTTTGTGTCTGTGAGAGTAACAATTCTCTGGCACTCAGTAACAATTCTGTCTGTCCCTGAGTAACAATTCTCTGGCACTCAGTAACAATTCTGTCTGTCCCTGAGTAACAATTCTGTCTGTCCCTGAGTATGAATTCTGTGGCCCTGAGTAAGAATTCTCTGGCACTCAGTAACAATTCTGTCTGTCCCTGAGTATGAATTCTGTGGCCCTGAGTAACAATTGTGTGTCTGTGCAAGTAACAATTCTGTGTCTGTGCAAGTAACAATTTTGTGTCTGTGAGAGTAACAATTCTCTGGCACTCAGTAACAATTCTGTCTGTCCCTGAGTAACAATTCTCTGGCACTCAGTAACAATTCTGTCTGTCCCTGAGTATGAATTCTGTGGCCCTGAGTAACAATTCTGTCTCTGTGCGAGTAACAATTCTGTGTCTGTGCAAGTAACAATTTTGTGTCTGTGAGAGTAACAATTCTCTGGCACTCAGTAACAATTCTGTCTGTCCCTGAGTAAGAATTCTCTGGCACTCAGTAACAATTCTGTCTGTCCCTGAGTAACAATTCTCTGGCACTCAGTAACAATTCTGTCTGTCCCTGAGTAACAATTCTGTCTGTCCCTGAGTATGAATTCTGTGGCCCTGAGTAAGAATTCTCTGGCACTCAGTAACAATTCTGTCTGTCCCTGAGTATGAATTCTGTGGCCCTGAGTAACAATTGTGTGTCTGTGCAAGTAACAATTCTGTGTCTGTGCAAGTAACAATTTTGTGTCTGTGAGAGTAACAATTCTCTGGCACTCAGTAACAATTCTGTCTGTCCCTGAGTAACAATTCTCTGGCACTCAGTAACAATTCTGTCTGTCCCTGAGTATGAATTCTGTGGCCCTGAGTAACAATTCTGTCTCTGTGCGAGTAACAATTCTGTGTCTGTGCAAGTAACAATTTTGTGTCTGTGAGAGTAACAATTCTCTGGCACTCAGTAACAATTCTGTCTGTCCCTGAGTAAGAATTCTCTGGCACTCAGTAACAATTCTGTCTGTCCCTGAGTAACAATTCTCTGGCACTCAGTAACAATTCTGTCTGTCCCTGAGTAACAATTCTGTCTGTCCCTGAGTATGAATTCTGTGGCCCTGAGTAAGAATTCTCTGGCACTCAGTAACAATTCTGTCTGTCCCTGAGTATGAATTCTGTGGCCCTGAGTAACAATTGTGTGTCTGTGCAAGTAACAATTCTGTGTCTGTGCAAGTAACAATTTTGTGTCTGTGAGAGTAACAATTCTCTGGCACTCAGTAACAATTCTGTCTGTCCCTGAGTAACAATTCTCTGGCACTCAGTAACAATTCTGTCTGTCCCTGAGTATGAATTCTGTGGCCCTGAGTAACAATTCTGTCTCTGTGCGAGTAACAATTCTGTGTCTGTGCAAGTAACAATTTTGTGTCTGTGAGAGTAACAATTCTCTGGCACTCAGTAACAATTCTGTCTGTCCCTGAGTAAGAATTCTCTGGCACTCAGTAACAATTCTGTCTGTCCCTGAGTAACAATTCTCTGGCACTCAGTAACAATTCTGTCTGTCCCTGAGTATGAATTCTGTGGCCCTGAGTAACAATTCTGTGTCTGTGCGAGTAACAATTCTGTGTCTGTGCAAGTAACAATTTTGTGTCTGTGCGAGTAACAATTCTCTGGCACTCAGTAACAATTCTGTCTGTCCCTGAGTAACAATTCTCTGGCACTCAGTAACAATTCTGTCTGTCCCTGAGTATGAATTCTGTGGCCCTGAGTAACAATTCTGTGTCTGTGCGAGTAACAATTCTGTGTCTGTGCAAGTAACAATTTTGTGTCTGTGCGAGTAACAATTCTCTGGCACTCAGTAACAATTCTGTCTGTCCCTGAGTAACAATTCTCTGGCACTCAGTAACAATTCTGTCTGTCCCTGAGTAACAATTCTCTGGCACTCAGTAACAATTCTGTCTGTCCCTGAGTAACAATTCTCTGGCGCTCAGTAACAATTCTGTCTGTCCCTGAGTATGAATTCTGTGGCCCTGAGTAACAATTCTGTGTCTGTGCGAGTAACAATTCTGTGTCTGTGCAAGTAACAATTTTGTGTCTGTGCGAGTAACAATTCTCTGGCACTCAGTAACAATTCTGTCTGTCCCTGAGTAACAATTCTCTGGCACTCAGTAACAATTCTGTCTGTCCCTGAGTAACAATTCTCTGGCACTCAGTAACAATTCTGTCTGTCCCTGAGTATGAATTCTGTGGCCCTGAGTAACAATTCTGTGTCTGCGCGAGTAACAATTCTGTGTCTGTGCAAGTAACAATTTTGTGTCTGTGCGAGTAACAATTCTCTGGCACTCAGTAACAATTCTGTCTGTCCCTGAGTAACAATTCTCTGGCACTCAGTAACAATTCTGTCTGTCCCTGAGTAACAATTCTCTGGCACTCAGTAACAATTCTGTCTGTCCCTGAGTAACAATTCTCTGGCACTCAGTAACAATTCTGTCTGTCCCTGAGTAACAATTCTCTGGCACTCAGTAACAATTCTGTCTGTCCCTGAGTAACAATTCTCTGGCACTCAGTAACAATTCTGTCTGTCCCTGAGTAACAATTCTCTGGCACTCAGTAACAATTCTGTCTGTCCCTGAGTAACAATTCTGTCTGTCCCTGAGAATGAATTCTGTGGCCCTGAGTAAGAATTCTCTGGCACTCAGTAACAATTCTGTCTGTCCCTGAGTAACAATTCTCTGGCACTCAGTAACAATTCTGTCTGTCCCTGAGTAAAAATTCTGTGGCCCTAATAACGTTTCTGTGGCCCTAAGTAACAATTCTCTGGCACTGAGTAACAATTCTGTCTGTCCCTGAGTATGAATTCTGTGGCCCTAACTAGCGTTTCTTTGTCCCTAAATAACGATTCTGTGGCCCTCATTAACAAGTCTGTGTCCCTGAGTAATGGTTCTCTGTCCCTAAGTAACTTCTCTCTGTCCCCAATTCTCGTTTCTGTGGCCCTAACTCTGTCCCTGTCCCTAGTACAGAGCGGTCTGCCTCTGTTCAATGACTGCAGGCAAATGAAGATTTCCAAAATGGCCGCTATATATACCTCGACCATTACACAGTGCTGGCTGGCTGGCTGCTGATTGGCTGATGCGATCACATGTCGTTGAGGAATGCATTATGGGGCAGCGCGCCTTGTCTGCGCGCCTTCCCCGACATCCCCGCTCCGTCGCCGCACATGTCAGCCGCCATTTTCTGAAAAATTTCGATTCGCGCGTCCGAATTAGGCTGTTTTTCGGATTCGGCACGAATCGAAATTTTTCCGATATTCGACTCGAATTCCACTTCGGATACTTCGATTCGCTCATCTCTAGTGATGACGTATTGGAAGTGTGCTCTTCTGTTTGGGGTATTGTGTGACCAGACTTACTTGGATAGAACATTCATGAAGTTACTTGGAGAAAGCTCAATTTCTTTAAAACGTTTCTCATGAAACCTAGGAATCAACATAAAAATCATCAAGGTTCTTGGTTTGACAATTGTGAACTATGTTTAGGGTTAGATAGCAATATTATTTCCAAGAGTTATTTTTGGTAGACCGGAGTGATCAAGTTGAAATTTGCTTTTATCCTTGTGATTTTTATGTCTGCAGATAAGTCAAATGAAAGCACTTTCTTATATGTTGGGATTTCACTGAGTGCTTTTTGTTTGGTTGGTCTTTAAACTGTGAATATTCATATTCTTTTTCATTGGTTAAGTGATTTGAAACATATTTGGGATGGAAGCAGGACTATTGCTTTGCATAGCTAAATGTGTTTTATTTTCTAAACACTCTTTCTGATTCTTTTAAATCATTTTAAACAAAATGCTGTCAAAGAATTTAGGAAGAGATGCTCCTTGGTACAGTGCTTTTTGGTGGCTTTTTTCTATACCCTGTGACTTTGGATTTTGGCTTTCATAGTTGCAAGTTACAATATGGAAGTTAACATACCCATTGGGATGTATAACCTACAATACCATTGGTTCATAGAGTTCTCAAGAAGTTTAAAATCCTGCAAATTTTTGAATATGCTAACTTACAACAGCTTTTAGCTGAAACCAAGCTGTCTGCATCTTCTATATTTTAAATTTCAGAAATATTCCTCAGGTGAAAGGTATAAAATATATAGAGTTCTCCTGCTCACACATTCCGATTTTACTTCATAATCAAAACTGCTAAAATTAGCTGTTGCTTAAACCTCTGAATAGAGTTTACATTACCAAAAACGCCCTATTGTTATGCTGAGATTGCAACTGGTACCACCTGTGGCTTTGAGAGGCAAGGCCCTATTTACATTTGACCCACTGGAATGTCCTCCCTCTGCAACACAAAAGAAAACTTACCTGGGTATTCATTGGATAATGGAGTATTCCCCCTTGCTTATAAAGGCCTGGAAGTTAGAGAGAAGTAAGTGTTTAAAGAAGACCTGAAAATAACTCAAAACCATCGCTATTTTCAACCATGAGGTAAGCCTCACTTCATACTTTCTAATCAAAATCATTTTTTTTCAGATAAGAGAAGATCTTGGATACTTTTGTCCCTATTTACATGACCCAAAACAAAGCACTATCTTGTGTTCCATTGCTGGTGAGAAAGTGCTTCCTGTTTTGGGCAATGTGGGAACTGGGTTAAACCTTCCAGATGAAATGAGGAGCATCAGAGTGGCCAGTCCTCTACTTTCAATGCTTTCAACTCAGTCAAAGCAGAGCACTGTACCTTATTAGAAAAATCTCGGCTTTAAAACCTTGTTTTTTAACATGTAAGTGTCACCTTGTTTGACCAAGGTGAGAAGCAGATTATCTGCAACCACAGCCACAATGCCATTCCCTAACAGCCATTTCAAACATATTAGCGCGCAAAACTCCAAACGGAGCACTTTTCTGTGATGACGTATTGGAAGTGTGCTCTTCTGTTTGGGGTATTGTGTGACCAGACTTACTTGGATAGAACATTCATGAAGTTACTTGGAGAAAGCTCAATTTCATTAAAACGTTTCTCATGAAACCTAGGAATCAACATGAAAATCATCAAGGTTCTTGGTTTGACAATTGTGAACTATGTTTAGGGTTAGATAGCAATATTATTTCCAAGACTTATTTTTGGTAGACCGGAGTGATCAAGTGGAAATTTGCTTTTATCCTTGTGATTTTTATGTCTGCAGATAAGTCAAATGAAAGCACTTTCTTATATGTTGGGATTTCACTGAGTGCTTTTTGTTTGGTTGGTCTTTAAACTGTGAATACTCATATTCTTTTTCATTGGTTAAGTGATTTGAAACATATTTGGGATGGAAGCAGGACTATTGCTTTGCATAGCTAAATGTGTTTTATTTTCTAAACACTCTTTCTGATTCTTTTAAATCATTTTAAACAAAATGCTGTCAAAGAATTTAGGAAGAGATGCTCCTTGGTACAGTGCTTTTTGGTGGCTTTTTTCTATACCCTGTGACTTTGGATTTTGGCTTTCATAGTTACAAGTTACAATATGGAAATTAACATACCCATTGGGATGTATAACCTACAATACCATTGGTTCATAGAGTTCTCAAGAAGTTTAAAATCCTGCAAATTTTTGAATATGCTAACTTACAACAGCTTTTAGCTGAAACCAAGCTGTCTGCATCTTCTATATTTTAAATTTCAGAAATATTCCTCAGGTGAAAGGTATAAAATATATAGAGTTCTCCTGCTCACACATTCCGATTTTACTTCATAAACAAAACTGCTAAGATTAGCTGTTGCTTAAACCTCTGAATAGAGTTTACATTACCAAAAACGCCCTATTGTTATGCTGAGATTGCAACTGGTACCACCTGTGGCTTTGAGAGGCAAGGCCCTATTTACATTTGAACCACTGGAATGTCCTCCCTCTGCAACACAAAAGAAAACTTACCTGGGTATTCATTGGAAAATGGAGTATTCCCCCTTGCTTATAAAGGCCTGGAAGTTAGAGAGAAGTAAGTGTTTAAAGAAGACCTGAAGATAACTCAAAACCATCGCTGTTTTCAACCATGAGGTAAGCCTCACTTCATACTTTCTAATCAAAATCATTTTTTTTCAGATAAGAGAAGATCTTGGATACTTTTGTCCCTATTTACATGACCCAAAACAAAGCACTATCTTGTGTTCCATTGCTGGTGAGAAAGTGCTTCCTGTTTTGGGCAATGTGGGAACTGGGTTAAACCTTCCAGATGAAATGAGGAGCATCAGAGTGGCCAGTCCTCTACTTTCAATGCTTTCAACTCAGTCAAAGCAGAGCACTGTACCTTATTAGAAAAATCTCGGCTTTAAAACCTTGTTTTTTAACATGTAAGTGTCACCTTGTTTGACCAAGGTGAGAAGCAGATTATCTGCAACCACAGCCACAATGCCTTTCCCTAACAGCCATTTCAGACATATTAGCGCGCAAAACTCCAAACGGAGCACTTTTCTGTGATGACGTATTGGAAGTGTGCTCTTCTGTTTGGGGTATTGTGTGACCAGACTTACTTGGATAGAACATTCATGAAGTTACTTGGAGAAAGCTCAATTTCATTAAAACGTTTCTCATGAAACCTAGGAATCAACATGAAAATCATCAAGGTTCTTGGTTTGACAATTGTGAACTATGTTTAGGGTTAGATAGCAATATTATTTCCAAGAGTTATTTTTGGTAGACCGGAGTGATCAAGTGGAAATTTGCTTTTATCCTTGTGATTTTTATGTCTGCAGATAAGTCAAATGAAAGCACTTTCTTATATGTTGGGATTTCACTGAGTGCTTTTTGTTTGGTTGGTCTTTAAACTGTGAATACTCATATTCTTTTTCATTGGTTAAGTGATTTGAAACATATTTGGGATGGAAGCAGGACTATTGCTTTGCATAGCTAAATGTGTTTTATTTTCTAAACACTCTTTCTGATTCTTTTAAATCATTTTAAACAAAATGCTGTCAAAGAATTTAGGAAGAGATGCTCCTTGGTACAGTGCTTTTTGGTGGCTTTTTTCTATACCCTGTGACTTTGGATTTTGGCTTTCATAGTTACAAGTTACAATATGGAAATTAACATACCCATTGGGATGTATAACCTACAATACCATTGGTTCATAGAGTTCTCAAGAAGTTTAAAATCCTGCAAATTTTTGAATATGCTAACTTACAACAGCTTTTAGCTGAAACCAAGCTGTCTGCATCTTCTATATTTTAAATTTCAGAAATATTCCTCAGGTGAAAGGTATAAAATATATAGAGTTCTCCTGCTCACACATTCCGATTTTACTTCATAAACAAAACTGCTAAGATTAGCTGTTGCTTAAACCTCTGAATAGAGTTTACATTACCAAAAACGCCCTATTGTTATGCTGAGATTGCAACTGGTACCACCTGTGGCTTTGAGAGGCAAGGCCCTATTTACATTTGAACCACTGGAATGTCCTCCCTCTGCAACACAAAAGAAAACTTACCTGGGTATTCATTGGAAAATGGAGTATTCCCCCTTGCTTATAAAGGCCTGGAAGTTAGAGAGAAGTAAGTGTTTAAAGAAGACCTGAAGATAACTCAAAACCATCGCTGTTTTCAACCATGAGGTAAGCCTCACTTCATACTTTCTAATCAAAATCATTTTTTTTCAGATAAGAGAAGATCTTGGATACTTTTGTCCCTATTTACATGACCCAAAACAAAGCACTATCTTGTGTTCCATTGCTGGTGAGAAAGTGCTTCCTGTTTTGGGCAATGTGGGAACTGGGTTAAACCTTCCAGATGAAATGAGGAGCATCAGAGTGGCCAGTCCTCTACTTTCAATGCTTTCAACTCAGTCAAAGCAGAGCACTGTACCTTATTAGAAAAATCTCGGCTTTAAAACCTTGTTTTTTAACATGTAAGTGTCACCTTGTTTGACCAAGGTGAGAAGCAGATTATCTGCAACCACAGCCACAATGCCTTTCCCTAACAGCCATTTCAGACATATTAGCGCGCAAAACTCCAAACGGAGCACTTTTCTGTGATGACGTATTGGAAGTGTGCTCTTCTGTTTGGGGTATTGTGTGACCAGACTTACTTGGATAGAACATTCATGAAGTTACTTGGAGAAAGCTCAATTTCATTAAAACGTTTCTCATGAAACCTAGGAATCAACATGAAAATCATCAAGGTTCTTGGTTTGACAATTGTGAACTATGTTTAGGGTTAGATAGCAATATTATTTCCAAGAGTTATTTTTGGTAGACCGGAGTGATCAAGTGGAAATTTGCTTTTATCCTTGTGATTTTTATGTCTGCAGATAAGTCAAATGAAAGCACTTTCTTATATGTTGGGATTTCACTGAGTGCTTTTTGTTTGGTTGGTCTTTAAACTGTGAATACTCATATTCTTTTTCATTGGTTAAGTGATTTGAAACATATTTGGGATGGAAGCAGGACTATTGCTTTGCATAGCTAAATGTGTTTTATTTTCTAAACACTCTTTCTGATTCTTTTAAATCATTTTAAACAAAATGCTGTCAAAGAATTTAGGAAGAGATGCTCCTTGGTACAGTGCTTTTTGGTGGCTTTTTTCTATACCCTGTGACTTTGGATTTTGGCTTTCATAGTTGCAAGTTACAATATGGAAGTTAACATACCCATTGGGATGTATACCCTACAATACCATTGGTTCATAGAGTTCTCAAGAAGTTTAAAATCCTGCAAATTTTTGAATATGCTAACTTACAACAGCTTTCAGCTGAAACCAAGCTGTCTGCATCTTCTATATTTTAAATTTCAGAAATATTCCTCAGGTGAAAGGTATAAAATATATAGAGTTCTCCTGCTCACACATTCGGATTTTACTTCATAATCAAAACTGCTAAGATTAGCTGTTGCTTAAACCTCTGAATAGAGTTTACATTACCAAAAACGCCCTATTGTTATGCTGAGATTGCAACTGGTACCACCTGTGGCTTTGAGAGGCAAGGCCCTATTTACATTTGACCCACTAGAATGCCCTCCCTCTGCAACACAAAAGAAAACTTACCTGGGTATTCATTGGATAATGGAGTATTCCCCCTTGCTTATAAAGGCCTGGAAGTTAGAGAGAAGTAAGTGTTTAAAGAAGACCTGAAGATAACTCAAAACCATCGCTGTTTTCAACCATGAGGTAAGCCTCACTTCATACTTTCTAATCAAAATCATTTTTTTTCAGATAAGAGAAGATCTTGGATACTTTTGTCCCTATTTACATGACCCAAAACAAAGCACTATCTTGTGTTCCATTGCTGGTGAGAAAGTGCTTCCTGTTTTGGGCAATGTGGGAACTGGGTTAAACCTTCCAGATGAAATGAGGAGCATCAGAGTGGCCAGTCCTCTACTTTCAATGCTTTCAACTCAGTCAAAGCAGAGCACTGTACCTTATTAGAAAAATCTCGGCTTTAAAACCTTGTTTTTTAACATGTAAGTGTCACCTTGTTTGACCAAGGTGAGAAGCAGATTATCTGCATCCACAGCCACAATGCCTTTCCCTAACAGCCATTTCAGACATATTAGCGCGCAAAACTCCAAACGGAGCACTTTTCTGTGATGACGTATTGGAAGTGTGCTCTTCTGTTTGGGGTATTGTGTGACCAGACTTACTTGGATAGAACATTCATGAAGTTACTTGGAGAAAGCTCAATTTCTTTAAAACGTTTCTCATGAAACCTAGGAATCAACATGAAAATCATCAAGGTTCTTGGTTTGACAATTGTGAACTATGTTTAGGGTTAGATAGCAATATTATTTCCAAGACTTATTTTTGGTAGACCGGAGTGATCAAGTGGAAATTTGCTTTTATCCTTGTGATTTTTATGTCTGCAGATAAGTCAAATGAAAGCACTTTCTTATATGTTGGGATTTCACTGAGTGCTTTTTGTTTGGTTGGTCTTTAAACTGTGAATACTCATATTCTTTTTCATTGGTTAAGTGATTTGAAACATATTTGGGATGGAAGCAGGACTATTGCTTTGCATAGCTAAATGTGTTTTATTTTCTAAACACTCTTTCTGATTCTTTTAAATCATTTTAAACAAAATGCTGTCAAAGAATTTAGGAAGAGATGCTCCTTGGTACAGTGCTTTTTGGTGGCTTTTTTCTATACCCTGTGACTTTGGATTTTGGCTTTCATAGTTGCAAGTTACAATATGGAAGTTAACATACCCATTGGGATGTATAACCTACAATAGCATTGGTTCATAGAGTTCTCAAGAAGTTTAAAATCCTGCAAATTTTTGAATATTCTAACTTACAACAGCTTTTAGCTGAAACCAAGCTGTCTGCATCTTCTATATTTTAAATTTCAGAAATATTCCTCAGGTGAAAGGTATAAAAAATATAGAGTTCTCCTGCTCACACATTCCGATTTTACTTCATAATCAAAACTGCTAAGATTAGCTGTTGCTTAAACCTCTGAATAGAGTTTACATTACCAAAAACGCCCTATTGTTATGCTGAGATTGCAACTGGTACCACCTGTGGCTTTGAGAGGCAAGGCCCTATTTACATTTGACCCACTGGAATGTCCTCCCTCTGCAACACAAAAGAAAACTTACCTGGGTATTCATTGGATAATGGAGTATTCCCCCTTGCTTATAAAGGCCTGGAAGTTAGAGAGAAGTAAATGTTTAAAGAAGACCTGAAGATAACTCAAAATCATCGCTGTTTTCAACCATGAGGTAAGCCTCACTTCATACTTTCTAATCAAAATCATTTTTTTTCAGATAAGAGAAGATCTTGGATACTTTTGTCCCTATTTACATGACCCAAAACAAAGAACTATCTTGTGTTCCATTGCTGGTGAGAAAGTGCTTCCTGTTTTGGGCAATGTGGGAACTGGGTTAAACCTTCCAGATGAAATGAGGAGCATCAGAGTGGCCAGTCCTCTACTTTCAATGCTTTCAACTCAGTCAAAGCAGAGCACTGTACCTTATTAGAAAAATCTCGGCTTTAAAACCTTGTTTTTTAACATGTAAGTGTCACCTTGTTTGACCAAGGTGAGAAGCAGATTATCTGCAACCACAGCCACAATGCCTTTCCCTAACAGCCATTTCAGACATATTAGCGCGCAAAACTCCAAACGGAGCACTTTTCTGTGATGACGTATTGGAAGTGTGCTCTTCTGTTTGGGGTATTGTGTGACCAGACTTACTTGGATAGAACATTCATGAAGTTACTTGGAGAAAGCTCAATTTCATTAAAACGTTTCTCATGAAACCTAGGAATCAACATAAAAATCATCAAGGTTCTTGGTTTGACAATTGTGAACTATGTTTAGGGTTAGATAGCAATATTATTTCCAAGAGTTATTTTTGGTAGACCGGAGTGATCAAGTGGAAATTTGCTTTTATCCTTGTGATTTTTATGTCTGCAGATAAGTCAAATGAAAGCACTTTCTTATATGTTGGGATTTCACTGAGTGCTTTTTGTTTGGTTGGTCTTTAAACTGTGAATACTCATATTCTTTTTCATTGGTTAAGTGATTTGAAACATATTTGGGATGGAAGCAGGACTATTGCTTTGCATAGCTAAATGTGTTTTATTTTCTAAACACTCTTTCTGATTCTTTTAAATCATTTTAAACAAAATGCTGTCAAAGAATTTAGGAAGAGATGCTCCTTGGTACAGTGCTTTTTGGTGGCTTTTTTCTATACCCTGTGACTTTGGATTTTGGCTTTCATAGTTACAAGTTACAATATGGAAATTAACATACCCATTGGGATGTATAACCTACAATACCATTGGTTCATAGAGTTCTCAAGAAGTTTAAAATCCTGCAAATTTTTGAATATGCTAACTTACAACAGCTTTTAGCTGAAACCAAGCTGTCTGCATCTTCTATATTTTAAATTTCAGAAATATTCCTCAGGTGAAAGGTATAAAATATATAGAGTTCTCCTGCTCACACATTCGGATTTTAATTCATAATCAAAACTGCTAAGATTAGCTGTTGCTTAAACCTCTGAATAGAGTTTACATTACCAAAAACGCCCTATTGTTATGCTGAGATTGCAACTGGTACCACCTGTGGCTTTGAGAGGCAAGGCCCTATTTACATTTGAACCACTGGAATGTCCTCCCTCTGCAACACAAAAGAAAACTTACCTGGGTATTCATTGGAAAATGGAGTATTCCCCCTTGCTTATAAAGGCCTGGAAGTTAGAGAGAAGTAAGTGTTTAAAGAAGACCTGAAGATAACTCAAAACCATCGCTGTTTTCAACCATGAGGTAAGCCTCACTTCATACTTTCTAATCAAAATCATTTTTTTTCAGATAAGAGAAGATCTTGGATACTTTTGTCCCTATTTACATGACCCAAAACAAAGCACTATCTTGTGTTCCATTGCTGGTGAGAAAGTGCTTCCTGTTTTGGGCAATGTGGGAACTGGGTTAAACCTTCCAGATGAAATGAGGAGCATCAGAGTGGCCAGTCCTCTACTTTCAATGCTTTCAACTCAGTCAAAGCAGAGCACTGTACCTTATTAGAAAAATCTCGGCTTTAAAACCTTGTTTTTTAACATGTAAGTGTCACCTTGTTTGACCAAGGTGAGAAGCAGATTATCTGCATCCACAGCCACAATGCTTTTCCCTAACAGCCATTTCAGACATATTAGCGCGCAAAACTCCAAACGGAGCACTTTTCTGTGATGACGTATTGGAAGTGTGCTCTTCTGTTTGGGGTATTGTGTGACAAGACTTACTTGGATAGAACATTCATGAAGTTACTTGGAGAAAGCTCAATTTCTTTAAAACGTTTCTCATGAAACCTAGGAATCAACATAAAAATCATCAAGGTTCTTGGTTTGACAATTGTGAACTATGTTTAGGGTTAGATAGCAATATTATTTCCAAGAGTTATTTTTGGTAGACCGGAGTGATCAAGTGGAAATTTGCTTTTATCCTTGTGATTTTTATGTCTGCAGATAAGTCAAATGAAAGCACTTTCTTATATGTTGGGATTTCACTGAGTGCTTTTTGTTTGGTTGGTCTTTAAACTGTGAATATTCATATTCTTTTTCATTGGTTAAGTGATTTGAAACATATTTGGGATGGAAGCAGGACTATTGCTTTGCATAGCTAAATGTGTTTTATTTTCTAAACACTCTTTCTGATTCTTTTAAATCATTTTAAACAAAATGCTGTCAAAGAATTTAGGAAGAGATGCTCCTTGGTACAGTGCTTTTTGGTGGCTTTTTTCTATACCCTGTGACTTTGGATTTTGGCTTTCATAGTTGCAAGTTACAATATGGAAGTTAACATACCCATTGGGATGTATAACCTACAATACCATTGGTTCATAGAGTTCTCAAGAAGTTTAAAATCCTGCAAATTTTTGAATATGCTAACTTACAACAGCTTTTAGCTGAAACCAAGCTGTCTGCATCTTCTATATTTTAAATTTCAGAAATATTCCTCAGGTGAAAGGTATAAAATATATAGAGTTCTCCTGCTCACACATTCGGATTTTACTTCATAATCAAAACTGCTAAGATTAGCTGTTGCTTAAACCTCTGAATAGAGTTTACATTACCAAAAACGCCCTATTGTTATGCTGAGATTGCAACTGGTACCACCTGTGGCATTGAGAGGCAAGGCCCTATTTACATTTGAACCACTGGAATGTCCTCCCTCTGCAACACAAAAGAAAACTTACCTGGGTATTCATTGGAAAATGGAGTATTCCCCCTTGCTTATAAAGGCCTGGAAGTTAGAGAGAAGTAAGTGTTTAAAGAAGACCTGAAGATAACTCAAAACCATCGCTGTTTTCAACCATGAGGTAAGCCTCACTTCATACTTTCTAATCAAAATCATTTTTTTTCAGATAAGAGAAGATCTTGGATACTTTTGTCCCTATTTACATGACCCAAAACAAAGCACTATCTTGTGTTCCATTGCTGGTGAGAAAGTGCTTCCTGTTTTGGGCAATGTGGGAACTGGGTTAAACCTTCCAGATGAAATGAGGAGCATCAGAGTGGCCAGTCCTCTACTTTCAATGCTTTCAACTCAGTCAAAGCAGAGCACTGTACCTTATTAGAAAAATCTCGGCTTTAAAACCTTGTTTTTTAACATGTAAGTGTCACCTTGTTTGACCAAGGTGAGAAGCAGATTATCTGCAACCACAGCCACAATGCCTTTCCCTAACAGCCATTTCAGACATATTAGCGCGCAAAACTCCAAACGGAGCACTTTTCTGTGATGACGTATTGGAAGTGTGCTCTTCTGTTTGGGGTATTGTGTGACAAGACTTACTTGGATAGAACATTCATGAAGTTACTTGGAGAAAGCTCAATTTCATTAAAACGTTTCTCATGAAACCTAGGAATCAACATAAAAATCATCAAGGTTCTTGGTTTGACAATTGTGAACTATGTTTAGGGTTAGATAGCAATATTATTTCCAAGAGTTATTTTTGGTAGACCGGAGTGATCAAGTGGAAATTTGCTTTTATCCTTGTGATTTTTATGTCTGCAGATAAGTCAAATGAAAGCACTTTCTTATATGTTGGGATTTCACTGAGTGCTTTTTGTTTGGTTGGTCTTTAAACTGTGAATACTCATATTCTTTTTCATTGGTTAAGTGATTTGAAACATATTTGGGATGGAAGCAGGACTATTGCTTTGCATAGCTAAATGTGTTTTATTTTCTAAACACTCTTTCTGATTCTTTTAAATCATTTTAAACAAAATGCTGTCAAAGAATTTAGGAAGAGATGCTCCTTGGTACAGTGCTTTTTGGTGGCTTTTTTCTATACCCTGTGACTTTGGATTTTGGCTTTCATAGTTGCAAGTTACAATATGGAAGTTAACATACCCATTGGGATGTATAACCTACAATACCATTGGTTCATAGAGTTCTCAAGAAGTTTAAAATCCTGCAAATTTTTGAATATGCTAACTTACAACAGCTTTTAGCTGAAACCAAGCTGTCTGCATCTTCTATATTTTAAATTTCAGAAATATTCCTCAGGTGAAAGGTATAAAATATATAGAGTTCTCCTGCTCACACATTCCGATTTTACTTCATAATCAAAACTGCTAAAATTAGCTGTTGCTTAAACCTCTGAATAGAGTTTACATTACCACAAACGCCCTATTGTTATGCTGAGATTGCAACTGGTACCACCTGTGGCTTTGAGAGGCAAGGCCCTATTTACATTTGACCCACTGGAATGTCCTCCCTCTGCAACACAAAAGAAAACTTACCTGGGTATTCATTGGATAATGGAGTATTCCCCCTTGCTTATAAAGGCCTGGAAGTTAGAGAGAAGTAAGTGTTTAAAGAAGACCTGAAGATAACTCAAAACCATCGCTGTTTTCAACCATGAGGTAAGCCTCACTTCATACTTTCTAATCAAAATCATTTTTTTTCAGATAAGAGAAGATCTTGGATACTTTTGTCCCTATTTACATGACCCAAAACAAAGCACTATCTTGTGTTTCATTGCTGGTGAGAAAGTGCTTCCTGTTTTGGGCAATGTGGGAACTGGGTTAAACCTTCCAGATGAAACGAGGAGCATCAGAGTGGCCAGTCCTCTACTCTCAATGCTTTCAACTCAGTCAAAGCAGAGCACTGTACCTTGTTAGAAAAATCTCGGCTTTAAAACCTTGTTTTTTAACATGTAAGTGCCACCTTGTTTGACCAAGGTGAGAAGCAGATTATCTGCAACCACAGCCACAATGCCTTTCCCTAGCAGCCATTTCAGACATATTAGCGCGCAAAACTCCAAACGGAGCACTTTTCTGTGATGACGTATTGGAAGTGTGCTCTTCTGTTTGGGGTATTGTGTGACAAGACTTACTTGGATAGAACATTCATGAAGTTACTTGGAGAAAGCTCAATTTCATTAAAACGTTTCTCATGAAACCTAGGAATCAACATAAAAATCATCAAGGTTCTTGGTTTGACAATTGTGAACTATGTTTAGGGTTAGATAGCAATATTATTTCCAAGAGTTATTTTTGGTAGACCGGAGTGATCAAGTGGAAATTTGCTTTTATCCTTGTGATTTTTATGTCTGCAGATAAGTCAAATGAAAGCACTTTCTTATATGTTGGGATTTCACTGAGTGCTTTTTGTTTGGTTGGTCTTTAAACTGTGAATACTCATATTCTTTTTCATTGGTTAAGTGATTTGAAACATATTTGGGATGGAAGCAGGACTATTGCTTTGCATAGCTAAATGTGTTTTATTTTCTAAACACTCTTTCTGATTCTTTTAAATCATTTTAAACAAAATGCTGTCAAAGAATTTAGGAAGAGATGCTCCTTGGTACAGTGCTTTTTGGTGGCTTTTTTCTATACCCTGTGACTTTGGATTTTGGCTTTCATAGTTGCAAGTTACAATATGGAAGTTAACATACCCATTGGGATGTATAACCTACAATACCATTGGTTCATAGAGTTCTCAAGAAGTTTAAAATCCTGCAAATTTTTGAATATGCTAACTTACAACAGCTTTTAGCTGAAACCAAGCTGTCTGCATCTTCTATATTTTAAATTTCAGAAATATTCCTCAGGTGAAAGGTATAAAATATATAGAGTTCTCCTGCTCACACATTCCGATTTTACTTCATAATCAAAACTGCTAAAATTAGCTGTTGCTTAAACCTCTGAATAGAGTTTACATTACCACAAACGCCCTATTGTTATGCTGAGATTGCAACTGGTACCACCTGTGGCTTTGAGAGGCAAGGCCCTATTTACATTTGACCCACTGGAATGTCCTCCCTCTGCAACACAAAAGAAAACTTACCTGGGTATTCATTGGATAATGGAGTATTCCCCCTTGCTTATAAAGGCCTGGAAGTTAGAGAGAAGTAAGTGTTTAAAGAAGACCTGAAGATAACTCAAAACCATCGCTGTTTTCAACCATGAGGTAAGCCTCACTTCATACTTTCTAATCAAAATCATTTTTTTTCAGATAAGAGAAGATCTTGGATACTTTTGTCCCTATTTACATGACCCAAAACAAAGCACTATCTTGTGTTTCATTGCTGGTGAGAAAGTGCTTCCTGTTTTGGGCAATGTGGGAACTGGGTTAAACCTTCCAGATGAAACGAGGAGCATCAGAGTGGCCAGTCCTCTACTCTCAATGCTTTCAACTCAGTCAAAGCAGAGCACTGTACCTTGTTAGAAAAATCTCGGCTTTAAAACCTTGTTTTTTAACATGTAAGTGCCACCTTGTTTGACCAAGGTGAGAAGCAGATTATCTGCAACCACAGCCACAATGCCTTTCCCTAGCAGCCATTTCAGACATATTAGCGCGCAAAACTCCAAACGGAGCACTTTTCTGTGATGACGTATTGGAAGTGTGCTCTTCTGTTTGGGGTATTGTGTGACAAGACTTACTTGGATAGAACATTCATGAAGTTACTTGGAGAAAGCTCAATTTCATTAAAACGTTTCTCATGAAACCTAGGAATCAACATAAAAATCATCAAGGTTCTTGGTTTGACAATTGTGAACTATGTTTAGGGTTAGATAGCAATATTATTTCCAAGAGTTATTTTTGGTAGACCGGAGTGATCAAGTGGAAATTTGCTTTTATCCTTGTGATTTTTATGTCTGCAGATAAGTCAAATGAAAGCACTTTCTTATATGTTGGGATTTCACTGAGTGCTTTTTGTTTGGTTGGTCTTTAAACTGTGAATACTCATATTCTTTTTCATTGGTTAAGTGATTTGAAACATATTTGGGATGGAAGCAGGACTATTGCTTTGCATAGCTAAATGTGTTTTATTTTCTAAACACTCTTTCTGATTCTTTTAAATCATTTTAAACAAAATGCTGTCAAAGAATTTAGGAAGAGATGCTCCTTGGTACAGTGCTTTTTGGTGGCTTTTTTCTATACCCTGTGACTTTGGATTTTGGCTTTCATAGTTACAAGTTACAATATGGAAATTAACATACCCATTGGGATGTATAACCTACAATACCATTGGTTCATAGAGTTCTCAAGAAGTTTAAAATCCTGCAAATTTTTGAATATGCTAACTTACAACAGCTTTTAGCTGAAACCAAGCTGTCTGCATCTTCTATATTTTAAATTTCAGAAATATTCCTCAGGTGAAAGGTATAAAATATATAGAGTTCTCCTGCTCACACATTCCGATTTTACTTCATAATCAAAACTGCTAAGATTAGCTGTTGCTTAAACCTCTGAATAGAGTTTACATTACCAAAAACACCCTATTGTTATGCTGAGATTGCAACTGGTACCACCTGTGGCTTTGAGAGGCAAGGCCCTATTTACATTTGACCCACTGGAATGTCCTCCCTCTGCAACACAAAAGAAAACTTACCTGGGTATTCATTGGATAATGGAGTATTCCCCCTTGCTTATAAAGGCCTGGAAGTTAGAGAGAAGTAAGTGTTTAAAGAAGACCTGAAGATAACTCAAAACCATTGCTGTTTTCAACCATGAGGTAAGCCTCACTTCATACTTTCTAATCAAAATCATTTTTTTTCAGATAAGAGAAGATCTTGGATACTTTTGTCCCTATTTACATGACAAAAAACAAAGCACTATCTTGTGTTCCATTGCTGGTGAGAAAGTGCTTCCTGTTTTGGGCAATGTGGGAACTGGGTTAAACCTTCCAGATGAAATGAGGAGCATCAGAATGGCCAGTCCTCTACTTTCAATGCTTTCAACTCAGTCAAAGCAGAGCACTGTACCTTATTAGAAAAATCTCGGCTTTAAAACCTTGTTTTTTAACATGTAAGTGTCACCTTGTTTGACCAAGGTGAGAAGCAGATTATCTGCAACCATAGCCACAATGCCTTTCCCTAACAGCCATTTCAGACATATTAGCGCGCAAAACTCCAAACGGAGCACTTTTCTGTGATGACGTATTGGAAGTGTGCTTTTCTGTTTGGGGTATTGTGTGACCAGACTTACTTGGATAGAACATTCATGAAGTTACTTGGAGAAAGCTCAATTTCATTAAAACGTTTCTCATGAAACCTAGGAATCAACATAAAAATCATCAAGGTTCTTGGTTTGACAATTGTGAACTATGTTTAGGGTTAGATAGCAATATTATTTCCAAGAGTTATTTTTGGTAGACCGGAGTGATCAAGTGGAAATTTGCTTTTATCCTTGTGATTTTTATGTCTGCAGATAAGTCAAATGAAAGCACTTTCTTATATGTTGGGATTTCACTGAGTGCTTTTTGTTTGGTTGGTCTTTAAACTGTGAATATTCATATTCTTTTTCATTGGTTAAGTGATTTGAAACATATTTGGGATGGAAGCAGGACTATTGCTTTGCATAGCTAAATGTGTTTTATTTTCTAAACACTCTTTCTGATTCTTTTAAATCATTTTAAACAAAATGCTGTCAAAGAATTTAGGAAGAGATGCTCCTTGGTACAGTGCTTTTTGGTGGCTTTTTTCTATACCCTGTGACTTTGGATTTTGGCTTTCATAGTTACAAGTTACAATATGGAAATTAACATACCCATTGGGATGTATAACCTACAATACCATTGGTTCATAGAGTTCTCAAGAAGTTTAAAATCCTGCAGATTTTTGAATATGCTAACTTACAACAGCTTTTAGCTGAAACCAAGCTGTCTGCATCTTCTATATTTTAAATTTCAGAAATATTCCTCAGGTGAAAGGTATAAAATATATAGAGTTCTCCTGCTCACACATTCCGATTTTACTTCATAATCAAAACTGCTAAGATTAGCTGTTGCTTAAACCTCTGAATAGAGTTTACATTACCAAAAACACCCTATTGTTATGCTGAGATTGCAACTGGTACCACCTGTGGCTTTGAGAGGCAAGGCCCTATTTACATTTGACCCACTGGAATGTCCTCCCTCTGCAACACAAAAGAAAACTTACCTGGGTATTCATTGGAAAATGGAGTATTCCCCCTTGCTTATAAAGGCCTGGAAGTTAGAGAGAAGTAAGTGTTTAAAGAAGACCTGAAGATAACTCAAAACCATCGCTGTTTTCAACCATGAGGTAAGCCTCACTTCATACTTTCTAATCAAAATAATTTTTTCTCAGATAAGAGAAGATCTTGGATACTTTTGTCCCTATTTACATGACAAAAAACAAAGCACTATCTTGTGTTCCATTGCTGGTGAGAAAGTGCTTCCTGTTTTGGGCAATGTGGGAACTGGGTTAAACCTTCCAGATGAAATGAGGAGCATCAGAATGGCCAGTCCTCTACTTTCAATGCTTTCAACTCAGTCAAAGCAGAGCACTGTACCTTATTAGAAAAATCTCGTCTTTAAAACCTTGTTTTTTAACATGTAAGTGTCACCTTGTTTGACCAAGGTGAGAAGCAGATTATCTGCAACCATAGCCACAATGCCTTTCCCTAACAGCCATTTCAGACATATTAGCGCGCAAAACTCCAAACGGAGCACTTTTCTGTGATGACGTATTGGAAGTGTGCTCTTCTGTTTGGGGTATTGTGTGACCAGACTTACTTGGATAGAACATTCATGAAGTTACTTGGAGAAAGCTCAATTTCATTAAAACGTTTCTCATGAAACCTAGGAATCAACATAAAAATCATCAAGGTTCTTGGTTTGACAATTGTGAACTATGTTTAGGGTTAGATAGCAATATTATTTCCAAGAGTTATTTTTGGTAGACCGGAGTGATCAAGTGGAAATTTGCTTTTATCCTTGTGATTTTTATGTCTGCAGATAAGTCAAATGAAAGCACTTTCTTATATGTTGGGATTTCACTGAGTGCTTTTTGTTTGGTTGGTCTTTAAACTGTGAATACTCATATTCTTTTTCATTGGTTAAGTGATTTGAAACATATTTGGGATGGAAGCAGGACTATTGCTTTGCATAGCTAAATGTGTTTTATTTTCTAAACACTCTTTCTGATTCTTTTAAATCATTTTAAACAAAATGCTGTCAAAGAATTTAGGAAGAGATGCTCCTTGGTACAGTGCTTTTTGGTGGCTTTTTTCTATACCCTGTGACTTTGGATTTTGGCTTTCATAGTTGCAAGTTACAATATGGAAGTTAACATACCCATTGGGATGTATAACCTACAATAGCATTGGTTCATAGAGTTCTCAAGAAGTTTAAAATCCTGCAAATTTTTGAATATTCTAACTTACAACAGCTTTTAGCTGAAACCAAGCTGTCTGCATCTTCTATATTTTAAATTTCAGAAATATTCCTCAGGTGAAAGGTATAAAAAATATAGAGTTCTCCTGCTCACACATTCCGATTTTACTTCATAATCAAAACTGCTAAGATTAGCTGTTGCTTAAACCTCTGAATAGAGTTTACATTACCAAAAACGCCCTATTGTTATGCTGAGATTGCAACTGGTACCACCTGTGGCTTTGAGAGGCAAGGCCCTATTTACATTTGACCCACTGGAATGTCCTCCCTCTGCAACACAAAAGAAAACTTACCTGGGTATTCATTGGATAATGGAGTATTCCCCCTTGCTTATAAAGGCCTGGAAGTTAGAGAGAAGTAAATGTTAAAAGAAGACCTGAAGATAACTCAAAATCATCGCTGTTTTCAACCATGAGGTAAGCCTCACTTCATACTTTCTAATCAAAATCATTTTTTTTCAGATAAGAGAAGATCTTGGATACTTTTGTCCCTATTTACATGACCCAAAACAAAGAACTATCTTGTGTTCCATTGCTGGTGAGAAAGTGCTTCCTGTTTTGGGCAATGTGGGAACTGGGTTAAACCTTCCAGATGAAATGAGGAGCATCAGAGTGGCCAGTCCTCTACTTTCAATGCTTTCAACTCAGTCAAAGCAGAGCACTGTACCTTATTAGAAAAATCTCGGCTTTAAAACCTTGTTTTTTAACATGTAAGTGTCACCTTGTTTGACCAAGGTGAGAAGCAGATTATCTGCAACCACAGCCACAATGCCTTTCCCTAACAGCCATTTCAGACATATTAGCGCGCAAAACTCCAAACGGAGCACTTTTCTGTGATGACGTATTGGAAGTGTGCTCTTCTGTTTGGGGTATTGTGTGACCAGACTTACTTGGATAGAACATTCATGAAGTTACTTGGAGAAAGCTCAATTTCATTAAAACGTTTCTCATGAAACCTAGGAATCAACATGAAAATCATCAAGGTTCTTGGTTTGACAATTGTGAACTATGTTTAGGGTTAGATAGCAATATTATTTCCAAGAGTTATTTTTGGTAGACCGGAGTGATCAAGTGGAAATTTGCTTTTATCCTTGTGATTTTTATGTCTGCAGATAAGTCAAATGAAAGCACTTTCTTATATGTTGGGATTTCACTGAGTGCTTTTTGTTTGGTTGGTCTTTAAACTGTGAATACTCATATTCTTTTTCATTGGTTAAGTGATTTGAAACATATTTGGGATGTAAGCAGGACTATTGCTTTGCATAGCTAAATGTGTTTTATTTTCTAAACACTCTTTCTGATTCTTTTAAATCATTTTAAACAAAATGCTGTCAAAGAATTTAGGAAGAGATGCTCCTTGGTACAGTGCTTTTTGGTGGCTTTTTTCTATACCCTGTGACTTTGGATTTTGGCTTTCATAGTTACAAGTTACAATATGGAAATTAACATACCCATTGGGATGTATAACCTACAATACCATTGGTTCATAGAGTTCTCAAGAAGTTTAAAATCCTGCAAATTTTTGAATATGCTAACTTACAACAGCTTTTAGCTGAAACCAAGCTGTCTGCATCTTCTATATTTTAAATTTCAGAAATATTCCTCAGGTGAAAGGTATAAAATATATAGAGTTCTCCTGCTCACACATTCGGATTTTACTTCATAATCAAAACTGCTAAGATTAGCTGTTGCTTAAACCTCTGAATAGAGTTTACATTACCAAAAACGCCCTATTGTTATGCTGAGATTGCAACTGGTACCACCTGCGGCATTGAGAGGCAAGGCCCTATTTACATTTGACCCACTGGAATGTCCTCCCTCTGCAACACAAAAGAAAACTTACCTGGGTATTCATTGGAAAATGGAGTATTCCCCCTTGCTTATAAAGGCCTGGAAGTTAGAGAGAAGTAAGTGTTTAAAGAAGACCTGAAGATAACTCAAAACCATCGCTGTTTTCAACCATGAGGTAAGCCTCACTTCATACTTTCTAATCAAAATCATTTTTTTTCAGATAAGAGAAGATCTTGGATACTTTTGTCCCTATTTACATGACCCAAAACAAAGCACTATCTTGTGTTCCATTGCTGGTGAGAAAGTGCTTCCTGTTTTGGGCAATGTGGGAACTGGGTTAAACCTTCCAGATGAAATGAGGAGCATCAGAGTGGCCAGTCCTCTACTTTCAATGCTTTCAACTCAGTCAAAGCAGAGCACTGTACCTTATTAGAAAAATCTCGGCTTTAAAACCTTGTTTTTTAACATGTAAGTGTCACCTTGTTTGACCAAGGTGAGAAGCAGATTATCTGCATCCACAGCCACAATGCCTTTCCCTAACAGCCATTTCAGACATATTAGCGCGCAAAACTCCAAACGGAGCACTTTTCTGTGATGACGTATTGGAAGTGTGCTCTTCTGTTTGGGGTATTGTGTGACAAGACTTACTTGGATAGAACATTCATGAAGTTACTTGGAGAAAGCTCAATTTCTTTAAAACGTTTCTCATGAAACCTAGGAATCAACATAAAAATCATCAAGGTTCTTGGTTTGACAATTGTGAACTATGTTTAGGGTTAGATAGCAATATTATTTCCAAGAGTTATTTTTGGTAGACCGGAGTGATCAAGTGGAAATTTGCTTTTATCCTTGTGATTTTTATGTCTGCAGATAAGTCAAATGAAAGCACTTTCTTATATGTTGGGATTTCACTGAGTGCTTTTTGTTTGGTTGGTCTTTAAACTGTGAATATTCATATTCTTTTTCATTGGTTAAGTGATTTGAAACATATTTGGGATGGAAGCAGGACTATTGCTTTGCATAGCTAAATGTGTTTTATTTTCTAAACACTCTTTCTGATTCTTTTAAATCATTTTAAACAAAATGCTGTCAAAGAATTTAGGAAGAGATGCTCCTTGGTACAGTGCTTTTTGGTGGCTTTTTTCTATACCCTGTGACTTTGGATTTTGGCTTTCATAGTTGCAAGTTACAATATGGAAGTTAACATACCCATTGGGATGTATAACCTACAATACCATTGGTTCATAGAGTTCTCAAGAAGTTTAAAATCCTGCAAATTTTTGAATATGCTAACTTACAACAGCTTTTAGCTGAAACCAAGCTGTCTGCATCTTCTATATTTTAAATTTCAGAAATATTCCTCAGGTGAAAGGTATAAAATATATAGAGTTCTCCTGCTCACACATTCCGATTTTACTTCATAATCAAAACTGCTAAAATTAGCTGTTGCTTAAACCTCTGAATAGAGTTTACATTACCACAAACGCCCTATTGTTATGCTGAGATTGCAACTGGTACCACCTGTGGCTTTGAGAGGCAAGGCCCTATTTACATTTGACCCACTGGAATGTCCTCCCTCTGCAACACAAAAGAAAACTTACCTGGGTATTCATTGGATAATGGAGTATTCCCCCTTGCTTATAAAGGCCTGGAAGTTAGAGAGAAGTAAGTGTTTAAAGAAGACCTGAAGATAACTCAAAACCATCGCTGTTTTCAACCATGAGGTAAGCCTCACTTCATACTTTCTAATCAAAATCATTTTTTTTCAGATAAGAGAAGATCTTGGATACTTTTGTCCCTATTTACATGACCCAAAACAAAGCACTATCTTGTGTTTCATTGCTGGTGAGAAAGTGCTTCCTGTTTTGGGCAATGTGGGAACTGGGCTAAACCTTCCAGATGAAACGAGGAGCATCAGAATGGCCAGTCCTCTACTCTCAATGCTTTCAACTCAGTCAAAGCAGAGCACTGTACCTTGTTAGAAAAATCTCGGCTTTAAAACCTTGTTTTTTAACATGTAAGTGCCACCTTGTTTGACCAAGGTGAGAAGCAGATTATCTGCAACCACAGCCACAATGCCTTTCCCTAACAGCCATTTCAGACATATTAGCGCGCAAAACTCCAAACGGAGCACTTTTCTGTGATGACGTATTGGAAGTGTGCTCTTCTGTTTGGGGTATTGTGTGACAAGACTTACTTGGATAGAACATTCATGAAGTTACTTGGAGAAAGCTCAATTTCATTAAAACGTTTCTCATGAAACCTAGGAATCAACATAAAAATCATCAAGGTTCTTGGTTTGACAATTGTGAACTATGTTTAGGGTTAGATAGCAATATTATTTCCAAGAGTTATTTTTGGTAGACCGGAGTGATCAAGTGGAAATTTGCTTTTATCCTTGTGATTTTTATGTCTGCAGATAAGTCAAATGAAAGCACTTTCTTATATGTTGGGATTTCACTGAGTGCTTTTTGTTTGGTTGGTCTTTAAACTGTGAATACTCATATTCTTTTTCATTGGTTAAGTGATTTGAAACATATTTGGGATGGAAGCAGGACTATTGCTTTACATAGCTAAATGTGTTTTATTTTCTAAACACTCTTTCTGATTCTTTTAAATCATTTTAAACAAAATGCTGTCAAATAATTTAGGAAGAGATGCTCCTTGGTACAGTGCTTTTTGGTGGCTTTTTTCTATACCCTGTGACTTTGGATTTTGGCTTTCATAGTTGAAAGTTACAATATGGAAGTTAACATACCCATTGGGATGTATACCCTACAATACCATTGGTTCATAGAGTTCTCAAGAAGTTTAAAATCCTGCAAATTTTTGAATATGCTAACTTACAACAGCTTTTAGCTGAAACCAAGCTGTCTGCATCTTCTATATTTTAAATTTCAGAAATATTCCTCAGGTGAAAGGTATAAAATATATAGAGTTCTCCTGCTCACACATTCCGATTTTACTTCATAATCAAAACTGCTAAAATTAGCTGTTGCTTAAACCTCTGAATAGAGTTTACATTACCACAAACGCCCTATTGTTATGCTGAGATTGCAACTGGTACGACCTGTGGCTTTGAGAGGCAAGGCCCTATTTACATTTACCCACTGGAATGTCCTCCCTCTGCAACACAAAAGAAAACTTACCTGGGTATTCATTGGATAATGGAGTATTCCCCCTTGCTTATAAAGGCCTGGAAGTTAGAGAGAAGTAAGTGTTTAAAGAAGACCTGAAGATAACTCAAAACCATCGCTGTTTTCAACCATGAGGTAAGCCTCACTTCATACTTTCTAATCAAAATCATTTTTTTTCAGATAAGAGAAGATCTTGGATACTTTTGTCCCTATTTACATGACCCAAAACAAAGCACTATCTTGTGTTCCATTGCTGGTGAGAAAGTGCTTCCTGTTTTGGGCAATGTGGGAACTGGGTTAAACCTTCCAGATGAAACGAGGAGCATCAGAGTGGCCAGTCCTCTACTCTCAATGCTTTCAACTCAGTCAAAGCAGAGCACTGTACCTTGTTAGAAAAATCTCGGCTTTAAAACCTTGTTTTTTAACATGTAAGTGCCACCTTGTTTGACCAAGGTGAGAAGCAGATTATCTGCAACCACAGCCACAATGCCTTTCCCTAACAGCCATTTCAGACATATTAGCGCGCAAAACTCCAAACGGAGCACTTTTCTGTGATGACGTATTGGAAGTGTGCTCTTCTGTTTGGGGTATTGTGTGACAAGACTTACTTGGATAGAACATTCATGAAGTTACTTGGAGAAAGCTCAATTTCATTAAAACGTTTCTCATGAAACCTAGGAATCAACATAAAAATCATCAAGGTTCTTGGTTTGACAATTGTGAACTATGTTTAGGGTTAGATAGCAATATTATTTCCAAGAGTTATTTTTGGTAGACCGGAGTGATCAAGTGGAAATTTGCTTTTATCCTTGTGATTTTTATGTCTGCAGATAAGTCAAATGAAAGCACTTTCTTATATGTTGGGATTTCACTGAGTGCTTTTTGTTTGGTTGGTCTTTAAACTGTGAATACTCATATTCTTTTTCATTGGTTAAGTGATTTGAAACATATTTGGGATGGAAGCAGGACTATTGCTTTGCATAGCTAAATGTGTTTTATTTTCTAAACACTCTTTCTGATTCTTTTAAATCATTTTAAACAAAATGCTGTCAAAGAATTTAGGAAGAGATGCTCCTTGGTACAGTGCTTTTTGGTGGCTTTTTTCTATACCCTGTGACTTTGGATTTTGGCTTTCATAGTTACAAGTTACAATATGGAAATTAACATACCCATTGGGATGTATAACCTACAATACCATTGGTTCATAGAGTTCTCAAGAAGTTTAAAATCCTGCAAATTTTTGAATATGCTAACTTACAACAGCTTTTAGCTGAAACCAAGCTGTCTGCATCTTCTATATTTTAAATTTCAGAAATATTCCTCAGGTGAAAGGTATAAAATATATAGAGTTCTCCTGCTCACACATTCGGATTTTAATTCATAATCAAAACTGCTAAGATTAGCTGTTGCTTAAACCTCTGAATAGAGTTTACATTACCAAAAACGCCCTATTGTTATGCTGAGATTGCAACTGGTACCACCTGTGGCTTTGAGAGGCAAGGCCCTATTTACATTTGAACCACTGGAATGTCCTCCCTCTGCAACACAAAAGAAAACTTACCTGGGTATTCATTGGAAAATGGAGTATTCCCCCTTGCTTATAAAGGCCTGGAAGTTAGAGAGAAGTAAGTGTTTAAAGAAGACCTGAAGATAACTCAAAACCATCGCTGTTTTCAACCATGAGGTAAGCCTCACTTCATACTTTCTAATCAAAATCATTTTTTTTCAGATAAGAGAAGATCTTGGATACTTTTGTCCCTATTTACATGACCCAAAACAAAGCACTATCTTGTGTTCCATTGCTGGTGAGAAAGTGCTTCCTGTTTTGGGCAATGTGGGAACTGGGTTAAACCTTCCAGATGAAATGAGGAGCATCAGAGTGGCCAGTCCTCTACTTTCAATGCTTTCAACTCAGTCAAAGCAGAGCACTGTACCTTATTAGAAAAATCTCGGCTTTAAAACCTTGTTTTTTAACATGTAAGTGTCACCTTGTTTGACCAAGGTGAGAAGCAGATTATCTGCATCCACAGCCACAATGCCTTTCCCTAACAGCCATTTCAGACATATTAGCGCGCAAAACTCCAAACGGAGCACTTTTCTGTGATGACGTATTGGAAGTGTGCTCTTCTGTTTGGGGTATTGTGTGACAAGACTTACTTGGATAGAACATTCATGAAGTTACTTGGAGAAAGCTCAATTTCTTTAAAACGTTTCTCATGAAACCTAGGAATCAACATAAAAATCATCAAGGTTCTTGGTTTGACAATTGTGAACTATGTTTAGGGTTAGATAGCAATATTATTTCCAAGAGTTATTTTTGGTAGACCGGAGTGATCAAGTGGAAATTTGCTTTTATCCTTGTGATTTTTATGTCTGCAGATAAGTCAAATGAAAGCACTTTCTTATATGTTGGGATTTCACTGAGTGCTTTTTGTTTGGTTGGTCTTTAAACTGTGAATATTCATATTCTTTTTCATTGGTTAAGTGATTTGAAACATATTTGGGATGGAAGCAGGACTATTGCTTTGCATAGCTAAATGTGTTTTATTTTCTAAACACTCTTTCTGATTCTTTTAAATCATTTTAAACAAAATGCTGTCAAAGAATTTAGGAAGAGATGCTCCTTGGTACAGTGCTTTTTGGTGGCTTTTTTCTATACCCTGTGACTTTGGATTTTGGCTTTCATAGTTGCAAGTTACAATATGGAAGTTAACATACCCATTGGGATGTATAACCTACAATACCATTGGTTCATAGAGTTCTCAAGAAGTTTAAAATCCTGCAAATTTTTGAATATGCTAACTTACAACAGCTTTTAGCTGAAACCAAGCTGTCTGCATCTTCTATATTTTAAATTTCAGAAATATTCCTCAGGTGAAAGGTATAAAATATATAGAGTTCTCCTGCTCACACATTCCGATTTTACTTCATAATCAAAACTGCTAAAATTAGCTGTTGCTTAAACCTCTGAATAGAGTTTACATTACCACAAACGCCCTATTGTTATGCTGAGATTGCAACTGGTACCACCTGTGGCTTTGAGAGGCAAGGCCCTATTTACATTTGACCCACTGGAATGTCCTCCCTCTGCAACACAAAAGAAAACTTACCTGGGTATTCATTGGATAATGGAGTATTCCCCCTTGCTTATAAAGGCCTGGAAGTTAGAGAGAAGTAAGTGTTTAAAGAAGACCTGAAGATAACTCAAAACCATCGCTGTTTTCAACCATGAGGTAAGCCTCACTTCATACTTTCTAATCAAAATCATTTTTTTTCAGATAAGAGAAGATCTTGGATACTTTTGTCCCTATTTACATGACCCAAAACAAAGCACTATCTTGTGTTTCATTGCTGGTGAGAAAGTGCTTCCTGTTTTGGGCAATGTGGGAACTGGGTTAAACCTTCCAGATGAAACGAGGAGCATCAGAGTGGCCAGTCCTCTACTCTCAATGCTTTCAACTCAGTCAAAGCAGAGCACTGTACCTTGTTAGAAAAATCTCGGCTTTAAAACCTTGTTTTTTAACATGTAAGTGCCACCTTGTTTGACCAAGGTGAGAAGCAGATTATCTGCAACCACAGCCACAATGCCTTTCCCTAGCAGCCATTTCAGACATATTAGCGCGCAAAACTCCAAACGGAGCACTTTTCTGTGATGACGTATTGGAAGTGTGCTCTTCTGTTTGGGGTATTGTGTGACAAGACTTACTTGGATAGAACATTCATGAAGTTACTTGGAGAAAGCTCAATTTCATTAAAACGTTTCTCATGAAACCTAGGAATCAACATAAAAATCATCAAGGTTCTTGGTTTGACAATTGTGAACTATGTTTAGGGTTAGATAGCAATATTATTTCCAAGAGTTATTTTTGGTAGACCGGAGTGATCAAGTGGAAATTTGCTTTTATCCTTGTGATTTTTATGTCTGCAGATAAGTCAAATGAAAGCACTTTCTTATATGTTGGGATTTCACTGAGTGCTTTTTGTTTGGTTGGTCTTTAAACTGTGAATATTCATATTCTTTTTCATTGGTTAAGTGATTTGAAACATATTTGGGATGGAAGCAGGACTATTGCTTTGCATAGCTAAATGTGTTTTATTTTCTAAACACTCTTTCTGATTCTTTTAAATCATTTTAAACAAAATGCTGTCAAAGAATTTAGGAAGAGATGCTCCTTGGTACAGTGCTTTTTGGTGGCTTTTTTCTATACCCTGTGACTTTGGATTTTGGCTTTCATAGTTACAAGTTACAATATGGAAATTAACATACCCATTGGGATGTATAACCTACAATACCATTGGTTCATAGAGTTCTCAAGAAGTTTAAAATCCTGCAGATTTTTGAATATGCTAACTTACAACAGCTTTTAGCTGAAACCAAGCTGTCTGCATCTTCTATATTTTAAATTTCAGAAATATTCCTCAGGTGAAAGGTATAAAATATATAGAGTTCTCCTGCTCACACATTCCGATTTTACTTCATAATCAAAACTGCTAAGATTAGCTGTTGCTTAAACCTCTGAATAGAGTTTACATTACCAAAAACACCCTATTGTTATGCTGAGATTGCAACTGGTACCACCTGTGGCTTTGAGAGGCAAGGCCCTATTTACATTTGACCCACTGGAATGTCCTCCCTCTGCAACACAAAAGAAAACTTACCTGGGTATTCATTGGAAAATGGAGTATTCCCCCTTGCTTATAAAGGCCTGGAAGTTAGAGAGAAGTAAGTGTTTAAAGAAGACCTGAAGATAACTCAAAACCATCGCTGTTTTCAACCATGAGGTAAGCCTCACTTCATACTTTCTAATCAAAATAATTTTTTTTCAGATAAGAGAAGATCTTGGATACTTTTGTCCCTATTTACATGACAAAAAACAAAGCACTATCTTGTGTTCCATTGCTGGTGAGAAAGTGCTTCCTGTTTTGGGCAATGTGGGAACTGGGTTAAACCTTCCAGATGAAATGAGGAGCATCAGAATGGCCAGTCCTCTACTTTCAATGCTTTCAACTCAGTCAAAGCAGAGCACTGTACCTTATTAGAAAAATCTCGTCTTTAAAACCTTGTTTTTTAACATGTAAGTGTCACCTTGTTTGACCAAGGTGAGAAGCAGATTATCTGCAACCATAGCCACAATGCCTTTCCCTAACAGCCATTTCAGACATATTAGCGCGCAAAACTCCAAACGGAGCACTTTTCTGTGATGACGTATTGGAAGTGTGCTCTTCTGTTTGGGGTATTGTGTGACCAGACTTACTTGGATAGAACATTCATGAAGTTACTTGGAGAAAGCTCAATTTCATTAAAACGTTTCTCATGAAACCTAGGAATCAACATAAAAATCATCAAGGTTCTTGGTTTGACAATTGTGAACTATGTTTAGGGTTAGATAGCAATATTATTTCCAAGAGTTATTTTTGGTAGACCGGAGTGATCAAGTGGAAATTTGCTTTTATCCTTGTGATTTTTATGTCTGCAGATAAGTCAAATGAAAGCACTTTCTTATATGTTGGGATTTCACTGAGTGCTTTTTGTTTGGTTGGTCTTTAAACTGTGAATACTCATATTCTTTTTCATTGGTTAAGTGATTTGAAACATATTTGGGATGGAAGCAGGACTATTGCTTTGCATAGCTAAATGTGTTTTATTTTCTAAACACTCTTTCTGATTCTTTTAAATCATTTTAAACAAAATGCTGTCAAAGAATTTAGGAAGAGATGCTCCTTGGTACAGTGCTTTTTGGTGGCTTTTTTCTATACCCTGTGACTTTGGATTTTGGCTTTCATAGTTACAAGTTACAATATGGAAATTAACATACCCATTGGGATGTATAACCTACAATACCATTGGTTCATAGAGTTCTCAAGAAGTTTAAAATCCTGCAAATTTTTGAATATGCTAACTTACAACAGCTTTTAGCTGAAACCAAGCTGTCTGCATCTTCTATATTTTAAATTTCAGAAATATTCCTCAGGTGAAAGGTATAAAATATATAGAGTTCTCCTGCTCACACATTCGGATTTTACTTCATAATCAAAACTGCTAAGATTAGCTGTTGCTTAAACCTCTGAATAGAGTTTACATTACCAAAAACGCCCTATTGTTATGCTGAGATTGCAACTGGTACCACCTGTGGCTTTGAGAGGCAAGGCCCTATTTACATTTGACCCACTAGAATGCCCTCCGTCTGCAACACAAAAGAAAACTTACCTGGGTATTCATTGGATAATGGAGTATTCCCCCTTGCTTATAAAGGCCTGGAAGTTAGAGAGAAGTAAGTGTTTAAAGAAGACCTGAAGATAACTCAAAACCATCGCTGTTTTCAACCATGAGGTAAGCCTCACTTCATACTTTCTAATCAAAATCATTTTTTTTCAGATAAGAGAAGATCTTGGATACTTTTGTCCCTATTTACATGACCCAAAACAAAGCACTATCTTGTGTTCCATTGCTGGTGAGAAAGTGCTTCCTGTTTTGGGCAATGTGGGAACTGGGTTAAACCTTCCAGATGAAATGAGGAGCATCAGAGTGGCCAGTCCTCTACTTTCAATGCTTTCAACTCAGTCAAAGCAGAGCACTGTACCTTATTAGAAAAATCTCGGCTTTAAAACCTTGTTTTTTAACATGTAAGTGTCACCTTGTTTGACCAAGGTGAGAAGCAGATTATCTGCATCCACAGCCACAATGCCTTTCCCTAACAGCCATTTCAGACATATTAGCGCGCAAAACTCCAAACGGAGCACTTTTCTGTGATGACGTATTGGAAGTGTGCTCTTCTGTTTGGGGTATTGTGTGACCAGACTTACTTGGATAGAACATTCATGAAGTTACTTGGAGAAAGCTCAATTTCATTAAAACGTTTCTCATGAAACCTAGGAATCAACATAAAAATCATCAAGGTTCTTGGTTTGACAATTGTGAACTATGTTTAGGGTTAGATAGCAATATTATTTCCAAGAGTTATTTTTGGTAGACCGGAGTGATCAAGTGGAAATTTGCTTTTATCCTTGTGATTTTTATGTCTGCAGATAAGTCAAATGAAAGCACTTTCTTATATGTTGGGATTTCACTGAGTGCTTTTTGTTTGGTTGGTCTTTAAACTGTGAATATTCATATTCTTTTTCATTGGTTAAGTGATTTGAAACATATTTGGGATGGAAGCAGGACTATTGCTTTGCATAGCTAAATGTGTTTTATTTTCTAAACACTCTTTCTGATTCTTTTAAATCATTTTAAACAAAATGCTGTCAAAGAATTTAGGAAGAGATGCTCCTTGGTACAGTGCTTTTTGGTGGCTTTTTTCTATACCCTGTGACTTTGGATTTTGGCTTTCATAGTTACAAGTTACAATATGGAAATTAACATACCCATTGGGATGTATAACCTACAATACCATTGGTTCATAGAGTTCTCAAGAAGTTTAAAATCCTGCAGATTTTTGAATATGCTAACTTACAACAGCTTTTAGCTGAAACCAAGCTGTCTGCATCTTCTATATTTTAAATTTCAGAAATATTCCTCAGGTGAAAGGTATAAAATATATAGAGTTCTCCTGCTCACACATTCCGATTTTACTTCATAATCAAAACTGCTAAGATTAGCTGTTGCTTAAACCTCTGAATAGAGTTTACATTACCAAAAACACCCTATTGTTATGCTGAGATTGCAACTGGTACCACCTGTGGCTTTGAGAGGCAAGGCCCTATTTACATTTGACCCACTGGAATGTCCTCCCTCTGCAACACAAAAGAAAACTTACCTGGGTATTCATTGGAAAATGGAGTATTCCCCCTTGCTTATAAAGGCCTGGAAGTTAGAGAGAAGTAAGTGTTTAAAGAAGACCTGAAGATAACTCAAAACCATCGCTGTTTTCAACCATGAGGTAAGCCTCACTTCATACTTTCTAATCAAAATAATTTTTTTTCAGATAAGAGAAGATCTTGGATACTTTTGTCCCTATTTACATGACAAAAAACAAAGCACTATCTTGTGTTCCATTGCTGGTGAGAAAGTGCTTCCTGTTTTGGGCAATGTGGGAACTGGGTTAAACCTTCCAGATGAAATGAGGAGCATCAGAATGGCCAGTCCTCTACTTTCAATGCTTTCAACTCAGTCAAAGCAGAGCACTGTACCTTATTAGAAAAATCTCGTCTTTAAAACCTTGTTTTTTAACATGTAAGTGTCACCTTGTTTGACCAAGGTGAGAAGCAGATTATCTGCAACCATAGCCACAATGCCTTTCCCTAACAGCCATTTCAGACATATTAGCGCGCAAAACTCCAAACGGAGCACTTTTCTGTGATGACGTATTGGAAGTGTGCTCTTCTGTTTGGGGTATTGTGTGACCAGACTTACTTGGATAGAACATTCATGAAGTTACTTGGAGAAAGCTCAATTTCATTAAAACGTTTCTCATGAAACCTAGGAATCAACATAAAAATCATCAAGGTTCTTGGTTTGACAATTGTGAACTATGTTTAGGGTTAGATAGCAATATTATTTCCAAGAGTTATTTTTGGTAGACCGGAGTGATCAAGTGGAAATTTGCTTTTATCCTTGTGATTTTTATGTCTGCAGATAAGTCAAATGAAAGCACTTTCTTATATGTTGGGATTTCACTGAGTGCTTTTTGTTTGGTTGGTCTTTAAACTGTGAATACTCATATTCTTTTTCATTGGTTAAGTGATTTGAAACATATTTGGGATGGAAGCAGGACTATTGCTTTGCATAGCTAAATGTGTTTTATTTTCTAAACACTCTTTCTGATTCTTTTAAATCATTTTAAACAAAATGCTGTCAAAGAATTTAGGAAGAGATGCTCCTTGGTACAGTGCTTTTTGGTGGCTTTTTTCTATACCCTGTGACTTTGGATTTTGGCTTTCATAGTTACAAGTTACAATATGGAAATTAACATACCCATTGGGATGTATAACCTACAATACCATTGGTTCATAGAGTTCTCAAGAAGTTTAAAATCCTGCAAATTTTTGAATATGCTAACTTACAACAGCTTTTAGCTGAAACCAAGCTGTCTGCATCTTCTATATTTTAAATTTCAGAAATATTCCTCAGGTGAAAGGTATAAAATATATAGAGTTCTCCTGCTCACACATTCGGATTTTACTTCATAATCAAAACTGCTAAGATTAGCTGTTGCTTAAACCTCTGAATAGAGTTTACATTACCAAAAACGCCCTATTGTTATGCTGAGATTGCAACTGGTACCACCTGTGGCTTTGAGAGGCAAGGCCCTATTTACATTTGACCCACTAGAATGCCCTCCGTCTGCAACACAAAAGAAAACTTACCTGGGTATTCATTGGATAATGGAGTATTCCCCCTTGCTTATAAAGGCCTGGAAGTTAGAGAGAAGTAAGTGTTTAAAGAAGACCTGAAGATAACTCAAAACCATCGCTGTTTTCAACCATGAGGTAAGCCTCACTTCATACTTTCTAATCAAAATCATTTTTTTTCAGATAAGAGAAGATCTTGGATACTTTTGTCCCTATTTACATGACCCAAAACAAAGCACTATCTTGTGTTCCATTGCTGGTGAGAAAGTGCTTCCTGTTTTGGGCAATGTGGGAACTGGGTTAAACCTTCCAGATGAAATGAGGAGCATCAGAGTGGCCAGTCCTCTACTTTCAATGCTTTCAACTCAGTCAAAGCAGAGCACTGTACCTTATTAGAAAAATCTCGGCTTTAAAACCTTGTTTTTTAACATGTAAGTGTCACCTTGTTTGACCAAGGTGAGAAGCAGATTATCTGCATCCACAGCCACAATGCCTTTCCCTAACAGCCATTTCAGACATATTAGCGCGCAAAACTCCAAACGGAGCACTTTTCTGTGATGACGTATTGGAAGTGTGCTCTTCTGTTTGGGGTATTGTGTGACAAGACTTACTTGGATAGAACATTCATGAAGTTACTTGGAGAAAGCTCAATTTCATTAAAACGTTTCTCATGAAACCTAGGAATCAACATAAAAATCATCAAGGTTCTTGGTTTGACAATTGTGAACTATGTTTAGGGTTAGATAGCAATATTATTTCCAAGAGTTATTTTTGGTAGACCGGAGTGATCAAGTGGAAATTTGCTTTTATCCTTGTGATTTTTATGTCTGCAGATAAGTCAAATGAAAGCACTTTCTTATATGTTGGGATTTCACTGAGTGCTTTTTGTTTGGTTGGTCTTTAAACTGTGAATACTCATATTCTTTTTCATTGGTTAAGTGATTTGAAACATATTTGGGATGGAAGCAGGACTATTGCTTTGCATAGCTAAATGTGTTTTATTTTCTAAACACTCTTTCTGATTCTTTTAAATCATTTTAAACAAAATGCTGTCAAAGAATTTAGGAAGAGATGCTCCTTGGTACAGTGCTTTTTGGTGGCTTTTTTCTATACCCTGTGACTTTGGATTTTGGCTTTCATAGTTACAAGTTACAATATGGAAATTAACATACCCATTGGGATGTATAACCTACAATACCATTGGTTCATAGAGTTCTCAAGAAGTTTAAAATCCTGCAAATTTTTGAATATGCTAACTTACAACAGCTTTTAGCTGAAACCAAGCTGTCTGCATCTTCTATATTTTAAATTTCAGAAATATTCCTCAGGTGAAAGGTATAAAATATATAGAGTTCTCCTGCTCACACATTCGGATTTTACTTCATAATCAAAACTGCTAAGATTAGCTGTTGCTTAAACCTCTGAATAGAGTTTACATGACCAAAAACGCCCTATTGTTATGCTGAGATTGCAACTGGTACCACCTGTGGCTTTGAGAGGCAAGGCCCTATTTACATTTGAACCACTGGAATGTCCTCCCTCTGCAACACAAAAGAAAACTTACCTGGGTATTCATTGGAAAATGGAGTATTCCCCCTTGCTTATAAAGGCCTGGAAGTTAGAGAGAAGTAAGTGTTTAAAGAAGACCTGAAGATAACTCAAAACCATCGCTGTTTTCAACCATGAGGTAAGCCTCACTTCATACTTTCTAATCAAAATCATTTTTTTTCAGATAAGAGAAGATCTTGGATACTTTTGTCCCTATTTACATGACCCAAAACAAAGCACTATCTTGTGTTCCATTGCTGGTGAGAAAGTGCTTCCTGTTTTGGGCAATGTGGGAACTGGGTTAAACCTTCCAGATGAAATGAGGAGCATCAGAGTGGCCAGTCCTCTACTTTCAATGCTTTCAACTCAGTCAAAGCAGAGCACTGTACCTTATTAGAAAAATCTCGGCTTTAAAACCTTGTTTTTTAACATGTAAGTGTCACCTTGTTTGACCAAGGTGAGAAGCAGATTATCTGCATCCACAGCCACAATGCCTTTCCCTAACAGCCATTTCAGACATATTAGCGCGCAAAACTCCAAACGGAGCACTTTTCTGTGATGACGTATTGGAAGTGTGCTCTTCTGTTTGGGGTATTGTGTGACAAGACTTACTTGGATAGAACATTCATGAAGTTACTTGGAGAAAGCTCAATTTCTTTAAAACGTTTCTCATGAAACCTAGGAATCAACATAAAAATCATCAAGGTTCTTGGTTTGACAATTGTGAACTATGTTTAGGGTTAGATAGCAATATTATTTCCAAGAGTTATTTTTGGTAGACCGGAGTGATCAAGTGGAAATTTGCTTTTATCCTTGTGATTTTTATGTCTGCAGATAAGTCAAATGAAAGCACTTTCTTATATGTTGGGATTTCACTGAGTGCTTTTTGTTTGGTTGGTCTTTAAACTGTGAATATTCATATTCTTTTTCATTGGTTAAGTGATTTGAAACATATTTGGGATGGAAGCAGGACTATTGCTTTGCATAGCTAAATGTGTTTTATTTTCTAAACACTCTTTCTGATTCTTTTAAATCATTTTAAACAAAATGCTGTCAAAAAATTTAGGAAGAGATGCTCCTTGGTACAGTGCTTTTTGGTGGCTTTTTTCTATACCCTGTGACTTTGGATTTTGGCTTTCATAGTTACAAGTTACAATATGGAAATTAATATACCCATTGGGATGTATAACCTACAATACCATTGGTTCATAGAGTTCTCAAGAAGTTTAAAATCCTGCAAATTTTTGAATATGCTAACTTACAACAGCTTTTAGCTGAAACCAAGCTGTCTGCATCTTCTATATTTTAAATTTCAGAAATATTCCTCAGGTGAAAGGTATAAAATATATAGAGTTCTCCTGCTCACACATTCGGATTTTACTTCATAATCAAAACTGCTAAGATTAGCTGTTGCTTAAACCTCTGAATAGAGTTTACATTACCAAAAACGCCCTATTGTTATGCTGAGATTGCAACTGGTACCACCTGTGGCTTTGAGAGGCAAGGCCCTATTTACATTTGAACCACTGGAATGTCCTCCCTCTGCAACACAAAAGAAAACTTACCTGGGTATTCATTGGAAAATGGAGTATTCCCCCTTGCTTATAAAGGCCTGGAAGTTAGAGAGAAGTAAGTGTTTAAAGAAGACCTGAAGATAACTCAAAACCATCGCTGTTTTCAACCATGAGGTAAGCCTCACTTCATACTTTCTAATCAAAATCATTTTTTTTCAGATAAGAGAAGATCTTGGATACTTTTGTCCCTATTTACATGACCCAAAACAAAGCACTATCTTGTGTTCCATTGCTGGTGAGAAAGTGCTTCCTGTTTTGGGCAATGTGGGAACTGGGTTAAACCTTCCAGATGAAATGAGGAGCATCAGAATGGCCAGTCCTCTACTTTCAATGCTTTCAACTCAGTCAAAGCAGAGCACTGTACCTTATTAGAAAAATCTCGGCTTAAAAACCTTGTTTTTTAACATGTAAGTGTCACCTTGTTTGACCAAGGTGAGAAGCAGATTATCTGCAACCATAGCCACAATGCCTTTCCCTAACAGCCATTTCAGACATATTAGCGCGCAAAACTCCAAACGGAGCACTTTTCTGTGATGACGTATTGGAAGTGTGCTCTTCTGTTTGGGGTATTGTGTGACCAGACTTACTTGGATAGAACATTCATGAAGTTACTTGGAGAAAGCTCAATTTCATTAAAACGTTTCTCATGAAACCTAGGAATCAACATAAAAATCATCAAGGTTCTTGGTTTGACAATTGTGAACTATGTTTAGGGTTAGATAGCAATATTATTTCCAAGAGTTATTTTTGGTAGACCGGAGTGATCAAGTGGAAATTTGCTTTTATCCTTGTGATTTTTATGTCTGCAGATAAGTCAAATGAAAGCACTTTCTTATATGTTGGGATTTCACTGAGTGCTTTTTGTTTGGTTGGTCTTTAAACTGTGAATACTCATATTCTTTTTCATTGGTTAAGTGATTTGAAACATATTTGGGATGGAAGCAGGACTATTGCTTTGCATAGCTAAATGTGTTTTATTTTCTAAACACTCTTTCTGATTCTTTTAAATCATTTTAAACAAAATGCTGTCAAAGAATTTAGGAAGAGATGCTCCTTGTTACAGTGCTTTTTGGTGGCTTTTTTCTATACCCTGTGACTTTGGATTTTGGCTTTCATAGTTGAAAGTTACAATATGGAAGTTAACATACCCATTGGGATGTATACCCTACAATACCATTGGTTCATAGAGTTCTCAAGAAGTTTAAAATCCTGCAAATTTTTGAATATGCTAACTTACAACAGCTTTCAGCTGAAACCAAGCTGTCTGCATCTTCTATATTTTAAATTTCAGAAATATTCCTCAGGTGAAAGGTATAAAATATATAGAGTTCTCCTGCTCACACATTCCGATTTAACTTCATAATCAAAACTGCTAAGATTAGCTGTTGCTTAAACCTCTGAATAGAGTTTACATTACCAAAAACGCCCTATTGTTATGCTGAGATTGCAACTGGTACCACCTGTGGCTTTGAGAGGCAAGGCCCTATTTACATTTGACCCACTGGAATGTCCTCCCTCTGCAACACAAAAGAAAACTTACCTGGGTATTCATTGGATAATGGAGTATTCCCCCTTGCTTATAAAGGCCTGGAAGTTAGAGAGAAGTAAGTGTTTAAAGAAGACCTGAAGATAACTCAAAACCATCGCTGTTTTCAACCATGAGGTAAGCCTCACTTCATACTTTCTAATCAAAATCATTTTTTTTCAGATAAGAGAAGATCTTGGATACTTTTGTCCCTATTTACATGACCCAAAACAAAGCACTATCTTGTGTTCCATTGCTGGTGAGAAAGTGCTTCCTGTTTTGGGCAATGTGGGAACTGGGTTAAACCTTCCAGATGAAATGAGGAGCATCAGAATGGCCAGTCTTCTACTTTCAATGCTTTCAACTCAGTCAAAGCAGAGCACTGTACCTTATTAGAAAAATCTCGGCTTTAAAACCTTGTTTTTTAACATGTAAGTGTCACCTTGTTTGACCAAGGTGAGAAGCAGATTATCTGCAACCATAGCCACAATGCCTTTCCCTAACAGCCATTTCAGACATATTAGCGCGCAAAACTCCAAACGGAGCACTTTTCTGTGATGACGTATTGGAAGTGTGCTCTTCTGTTTGGGGTATTGTGTGACCAGACTTACTTGGATAGAACATTCATGAAGTTACTTGGAGAAAGCTCAATTTCATTAAAACGTTTCTCATGAAACCTAGGAATCAACATAAAAATCATCAAGGTTCTTGGTTTGACAATTGTGAACTATGTTTAGGGTTAGATAGCAATATTATTTCCAAGAGTTATTTTTGGTAGACCGGAGTGATCAAGTGGAAATTTGCTTTTATCCTTGTGATTTTTATGTCTGCAGATAAGTCAAATGAAAGCACTTTCTTATATGTTGGGATTTCACTGAGTGCTTTTTGTTTGGTTGGTCTTTAAACTGTGAATACTCATATTCTTTTTCATTGGTTAAGTGATTTGAAACATATTTGGGATGGAAGCAGGACTATTGCTTTGCATAGCTAAATGTGTTTTATTTTCTAAACACTCTTTCTGATTCTTTTAAATCATTTTAAACAAAATGCTGTCAAAGAATTTAGGAAGAGATGCTCCTTGGTACAGTGCTTTTTGGTGGCTTTTTTCTATACCCTGTGACTTTGGATTTTGGCTTTCATAGTTGCAAGTTACAATATGGAAGTTAACATACCCATTGGGATGTATAACCTACAATACCATTGGTTCATAGAGTTCTCAAGAAGTTTAAAATCCTGCAAATTTTTGAATATGCTAACTTACAACAGCTTTTAGCTGAAACCAAGCTGTCTGCATCTTCTATATTTTAAATTTCAGAAATATTCCTCAGGTGAAAGGTATAAAATATATAGAGTTCTCCTGCTCACACATTCGGATTTTACTTCATAATCAAAACTGCTAAGATTAGCTGTTGCTTAAACCTCTGAATAGAGTTTACATTACCAAAAACGCCCTATTGTTATGCTGAGATTGCAACTGGTACCACCTGTGGCTTTGAGAGGCAAGGCCCTATTTACATTTGACCCACTGGAATGTCCTCCCTCTGCAACACAAAAGAAAACTTACCTGGGTATTCATTGGATAGTGGAGTATTCCCCCTTGCTTATAAAGGCCTGGAAGTAAGAGAGAATTAAGTGTTTAAAGAAGACCTGAAGATAACTCAAAACCATCGCTGTTTTCAACCGTGAGGTGAGCCTCACTTCATACTTTCTAATCAAAATCATTTTTTTTTTCAGATAAGAGAAGATCTTGGATACTTTTGTCCCTATTTACATGACCCAAAACATAGCACTATCTTGTGTTCCATTGCTGGTGAGAACGTGCTTCCTGTTTTGGGCAATGTGGGAACTGGGTTAAACCTTCCAGATGAAATGAGGAGCATCAGAGTGGCCAGTCCTCTACTTTCAATGCTTTCAACTCAGTCAAAGCAGAGCACTTTACCTTGTTAGAAAAATCTCGGCTTTAAAACCTTGTTTTTTAACATGTAAGTGTCACCTTGTTTGACCAAGGTGAGAAGCAGATTATCTGCAACCACAGCCACAATGCCTTTCCCTAACAGCCATTTCAGACATATTAGCGCGCAAAACTCCAAACGGAGCACTTTTCTGTGATGACGTATTGGAAGTGTGCTCTTCTGTTTGGGGTATTGTGTGACCAGACTTACTTGGATAGAACATTCATGAAGTTACTTGGAGAAAGCTCAATTTCATTAAAACGTTTCTCATGAAACCTAGGAATCAACATGAAAATCATCAAGGTTCTTGGTTTGACAATTGTGAACTATGTTTAGGGTTAGATAGCAATATTATTTCCAAGAGATATTTTTGGTAGACCGGAGTGATCAAGTGGAAATTTGCTTTTATCCTTGTGATTTTTATGTCTGCAGATAAGTCAAATGAAAGCACTTTCTTATATGTTGGGATTTCACTGAGTGCTTTTTGTTTGGTTGGTCTTTAAACTGTGAATACTCATATTCTTTTTCATTGGTTAAGTGATTTGAAACATATTTGGGATGGAAGCAGGACTATTGCTTTGCATAGCTAAATGTGTTTTATTTTCTAAACACTCTTTCTGATTCTTTTAAATCATTTTAAACAAAATGCTGTCAAAGAATTTAGGAAGAGATGCTCCTTGGTACAGTGCTTTTTGGTGGCTTTTTTCTATACCCTGTGACTTTGGATTTTGGCTTTCATAGTTGCAAGTTACAATATGGAAGTTAACATACCCATTGGGATGTATACCCTACAATACCATTGGTTCATAGAGTTCTCAAGAAGTTTAAAATCCTGCAAATTTTTGAATATGCTAACTTACAACAGCTTTCAGCTGAAACCAAGCTGTCTGCATCTTCTATATTTTAAATTTCAGAAATATTCCTCAGGTGAAAGGTATAAAATATATAGAGTTCTCCTGCTCACACATTCGGATTTTACTTCATAATCAAAACTGCTAAGATTAGCTGTTGCTTAAACCTCTGAATAGAGTTTACATTACCAAAAACGCCCTATTGTTATGCTGAGATTGCAACTGGTACCACCTGTGGCTTTGAGAGGCAAGGCCCTATTTACATTTGACCCACTAGAATGCCCTCCCTCTGCAACACAAAAGAAAACTTACCTGGGTATTCATTGGATAATGGAGTATTCCCCCTTGCTTATAAAGGCCTGGAAGTTAGAGAGAAGTAAGTGTTTAAAGAAGACCTGAAGATAACTCAAAACCATCGCTGTTTTCAACCATGAGGTAAGCCTCACTTCATACTTTCTAATCAAAATCATTTTTTTTCAGATAAGAGAAGATCTTGGATACTTTTGTCCCTATTTACATGACCCAAAACAAAGCACTATCTTGTGTTCCATTGCTGGTGAGAAAGTGCTTCCTGTTTTGGGCAATGTGGGAACTGGGTTAAACCTTCCAGATGAAATGAGGAGCATCAGAGTGGCCAGTCCTCTACTTTCAATGCTTTCAACTCAGTCAAAGCAGAGCACTGTACCTTATTAGAAAAATCTCGGCTTTAAAACCTTGTTTTTTAACATGTAAGTGTCACCTTGTTTGACCAAGGTGAGAAGCAGATTATCTGCATCCACAGCCACAATGCCTTTCCCTAACAGCCATTTCAGACATATTAGCGCGCAAAACTCCAAACGGAGCACTTTTCTGTGATGACGTATTGGAAGTGTGCTCTTCTGTTTGGGGTATTGTGTGACCAGACTTACTTGGATAGAACATTCATGAAGTTACTTGGAGAAAGCTCAATTTCTTTAAAACGTTTCTCATGAAACCTAGGAATCAACATAAAAATCATCAAGGTTTTTGGTTTGACAATTGTGAACTATGTTTAGGGTTAGATAGCAATATTATTTCCAAGAGTTATTTTTGGTAGACCGGAGTGATCAAGTGGAAATTTGCTTTTATCCTTGTGATTTTTATGTCTGCAGATAAGTCAAATGAAAGCACTTTCTTATATGTTGGGATTTCACTGAGTGCTTTTTGTTTGGTTGGTCTTTAAACTGTGAATATTCATATTCTTTTTCATTGGTTAAGTGATTTGAAACATATTTGGGATGGAAGCAGGACTATTGCTTTGCATAGCTAAATGTGTTTTATTTTCTAAACACTCTTTCTGATTCTTTTAAATCATTTTAAACAAAATGCTGTCAAAGAATTTAGGAAGAGATGCTCCTTGGTACAGTGCTTTTTGGTGGCTTTTTTCTATACCCTGTGACTTTGGATTTTGGCTTTCATAGTTGCAAGTTACAATATGGACGTTAACATACCCATTGGGATGTATAACCTACAATACCATTGGTTCATAGAGTTCTCAAGAAGTTTAAAATCCTGCAAATTTTTGAATATGCTAACTTACAACAGCTTTTAGCTGAAACCAAGCTGTCTGCATCTTCTATATTTTAAATTTCAGAAATATTCCTCAGGTGAAAGGTATAAAATATATAGAGTTCTCCTGCTCACACATTCCGATTTTACTTCATAATCAAAACTGCTAAAATTAGCTGTTGCTTAAACCTCTGAATAGAGTTTACATTACCAAAAACGCCCTATTGTTATGCTGAGATTGCAACTGGTACCACCTGTGGCTTTGAGAGGCAAGGCCCTATTTACATTTACCCACTGGAATGTCCTCCCTCTGCAACACAAAAGAAAACTTACCTGGGTATTCATTGGATAATGGAGTATTCCCCCTTGCTTATAAAGGCCTGGAAGTTAGAGAGAAGTAAGTGTTTAAAGAAGACCTGAAGATAACTCAAAACCATCGCTGTTTTCAACCATGAGGTAAGCCTCACTTCATACTTTCTAATCAAAATCATTTTTTTTCAGATAAGAGAAGATCTTGGATACTTTTGTCCCTATTTACATGACCCAAAACAAAGCACTATCTTGTGTTCCATTGCTGGTGAGAAAGTGCTTCCTGTTTTGGGCAATGTGGGAACTGGGTTAAACCTTCCAGATGAAACGAGGAGCATCAGAGTGGCCAGTCCTCTACTCTCAATGCTTTCAACTCAGTCAAAGCAGAGCACTGTACCTTGTTAGAAAAATCTCGGCTTTAAAACCTTGTTTTTTAACATGTAAGTGCCACCTTGTTTGACCAAGGTGAGAAGCAGATTATCTGCAACCACAGCCACAATGCCTTTCCCTAACAGCCATTTCAGACATATTAGCGCGCAAAACTCCAAACGGAGCACTTTTCTGTGATGACGTATTGGAAGTGTGCTCTTCTGTTTGGGGTATTGTGTGACAAGACTTACTTGGATAGAACATTCATGAAGTTACATGGAGAAAGCTCAATTTCATTAAAACGTTTCTCATGAAACCTAGGAATCAACATAAAAATCATCAAGGTTCTTGGTTTGACAATTGTGAACTATGTTTAGGGTTAGATAGCAATATTATTTCCAAGAGTTATTTTTGGTAGACCGGAGTGATCAAGTGGAAATTTGCTTTTATCCTTGTGATTTTTATGTCTGCAGATAAGTCAAATGAAAGCACTTTCTTATATGTTGGGATTTCACTGAGTGCTTTTTGTTTGGTTGGTCTTTAAACTGTGAATACTCATATTCTTTTTCATTGGTTAAGTGATTTGAAACATATTTGGGATGGAAGCAGGACTATTGCTTTGCATAGCTAAATGTGTTTTATTTTCTAAACACTCTTTCTGATTCTTTTAAATCATTTTAAACAAAATGCTGTCAAAGAATTTAGGAAGAGATGCTCCTTGGTACAGTGCTTTTTGGTGGCTTTTTTCTATACCCTGTGACTTTGGATTTTGGCTTTCATAGTTACAAGTTACAATATGGAAATTAACATACCCATTGGGATGTATAACCTACAATACCATTGGTTCATAGAGTTCTCAAGAAGTTTAAAATCCTGCAAATTTTTGAATATGCTAACTTACAACAGCTTTCAGCTGAAACCAAGCTGTCTGCATCTTCTATATTTTAAATTTCAGAAATATTCCTCAGGTGAAAGGTATAAAATATATAGAGTTCTCCTGCTCACACATTCGGATTTTACTTCATAATCAAAACTGCTAAGATTAGCTGTTGCTTAAACCTCTGAATAGAGTTTACATTACCAAAAACGCCCTATTGTTATGCTGAGATTGCAACTGGTACCACCTGTGGCTTTGAGAGGCAAGGCCCTATTTACATTTGACCCACTAGAATGCCCACCCTCTGCAACACAAAAGAAAACTTACCTGGGTATTCATTGGATAATGGAGTATTCCCCCTTGCTTATAAAGGCCTGGAAGTTAGAGAGAAGTAAGTGTTTAAAGAAGACCTGAAGATAACTCAAAACCATCGCTGTTTTCAACCATGAGGTAAGCCTCACTTCATACTTTCTAATCAAAATCATTTTTTTTCAGATAAGAGAAGATCTTGGATACTTTTGTCCCTATTTACATGACCCAAAACAAAGCACTATCTTGTGTTCCATTGCTGGTGAGAAAGTGCTTCCTGTTTTGGGCAATGTGGGAACTGGGTTAAACCTTCCAGATGAAATGAGGAGCATCAGAGTGGCCAGTCCTCTACTTTCAATGCTTTCAACTCAGTCAAAGCAGAGCACTGTACCTTATTAGAAAAATCTCGGCTTTAAAACCTTGTTTTTTAACATGTAAGTGTCACCTTGTTTGACCAAGGTGAGAAGCAGATTATCTGCATCCACAGCCACAATGCCTTTCCCTAACAGCCATTTCAGACATATTAGCGCGCAAAACTCCAAACGGAGCACTTTTCTGTGATGACGTATTGGAAGTGTGCTCTTCTGTTTGGGGTATTGTGTGACCAGACTTACTTGGATAGAACATTCATGAAGTTACTTGGAGAAAGCTCAATTTCTTTAAAACGTTTCTCATGAAACCTAGGAATCAACATAAAAATCATCAAGGTTCTTGGTTTGACAATTGTGAACTATGTTTAGGGTTAGATAGCAATATTATTTCCAAGACTTATTTTTGGTAGACCGGAGTGATCAAGTGGAAATTTGCTTTTATCCTTGTGATTTTTATGTCTGCAGATAAGTCAAATGAAAGCACTTTCTTATATGTTGGGATTTCACTGAGTGCTTTTTGTTTGGTTGGTCTTTAAACTGTGAATATTCATATTCTTTTTCATTGGTTAAGTGATTTGAAACATATTTGGGATGGAAGCAGGACTATTGCTTTGCATAGCTAAATGTGTTTTATTTTCTAAACACTCTTTCTGATTCTTTTAAATCATTTTAAACAAAATGCTGTCAAAGAATTTAGGAAGAGATGCTCCTTGGTACAGTGCTTTTTGGTGGCTTTTTTCTATACCCTGTGACTTTGGATTTTGGCTTTCATAGTTGCAAGTTACAATATGGAAGTTAACATACCCATTGGGATGTATAACCTACAATACCATTGGTTCATAGAGTTCTCAAGAAGTTTAAAATCCTGCAAATTTTTGAATATGCTAACTTACAACAGCTTTTAGCTGAAACCAAGCTGTCTGCATCTTCTATATTTTAAATTTCAGAAATATTCCTCAGGTGAAAGGTATAAAATATATAGAGTTCTCCTGCTCACACATTCCGATTTTACTTCATAATCAAAACTGCTAAAATTAGCTGTTGCTTAAACCTCTGAATAGAGTTTACATTACCAAAAACGCCCTATTGTTATGCTGAGATTGCAACTGGTACCACCTGTGGCTTTGAGAGGCAAGGCCCTATTTACATTTACCCACTGGAATGTCCTCCCTCTGCAACACAAAAGAAAACTTACCTGGGTATTCATTGGATAATGGAGTATTCCCCCTTGCTTATAAAGGCCTGGAAGTTAGAGAGAAGTAAGTGTTTAAAGAAGACCTGAAGATAACTCAAAACCATCGCTGTTTTCAACCATGAGGTAAGCCTCACTTCATACTTTCTAATCAAAATCATTTTTTTTCAGATAAGAGAAGATCTTGGATACTTTTGTCCCTATTTACATGACCCAAAACAAAGCACTATCTTGTGTTCCATTGCTGGTGAGAAAGTGCTTCCTGTTTTGGGCAATGTGGGAACTGGGTTAAACCTTCCAGATGAAATGAGGAGCATCAGAGTGGCCAGTCCTCTACTTTCAATGCTTTCAACTCAGTCAAAGCAGAGCACTGTACCTTATTAGAAAAATCTCGGCTTTAAAACCTTGTTTTTTAACATGTAAGTGTCACCTTGTTTGACCAAGGTGAGAAGCAGATTATCTGCATCCACAGCCACAATGCCTTTCCCTAACAGCCATTTCAGACATATTAGCGCGCAAAACTCCAAACGGAGCACTTTTCTGTGATGACGTATTGGAAGTGTGCTCTTCTGTTTGGGGTATTGTGTGACCAGACTTACTTGGATAGAACATTCATGAAGTTACTTGGAGAAAGCTCAATTTCTTTAAAACGTTTCTCATGAAACCTAGGAATCAACATAAAAATCATCAAGGTTCTTGGTTTGACAATTGTGAACTATGTTTAGGGTTAGATAGCAATATTATTTCCAAGAGTTATTTTTGGTAGACCGGAGTGATCAAGTGGAAATTTGCTTTTATCCTTGTGATTTTTATGTCTGCAGATAAGTCAAATGAAAGCACTTTCTTATATGTTGGGATTTCACTGAGTGCTTTTTGTTTGGTTGGTCTTTAAACTGTGAATATTCATATTCTTTTTCATTGGTTAAGTGATTTGAAACATATTTGGGATGGAAGCAGGACTATTGCTTTGCATAGCTAAATGTGTTTTATTTTCTAAACACTCTTTCTGATTCTTTTAAATCATTTTAAACAAAATGCTGTCAAAGAATTTAGGAAGAGATGCTCCTTGGTACAGTGCTTTTTGGTGGCTTTTTTCTATACCCTGTGACTTTGGATTTTGGCTTTCATAGTTGCAAGTTACAATATGGAAGTTAACATACCCATTGGGATGTATAACCTACAATACCATTGGTTCATAGAGTTCTCAAGAAGTTTAAAATCCTGCAAATTTTTGAATATGCTAACTTACAACAGCTTTTAGCTGAAACCAAGCTGTCTGCATCTTCTATATTTTAAATTTCAGAAATATTCCTCAGGTGAAAGGTATAAAATATATAGAGTTCTCCTGCTCACACATTCCGATTTTACTTCATAATCAAAACTGCTAAGATTAGCTGTTGCTTAAACCTCTGAATAGAGTTTACATTACCAAAAACGCCCTATTGTTATGCTGAGATTGCAACTGGTACCACCTGTGGCTTTGAGAGGCAAGGCCCTATTTACATTTGAACCACTGGAATGTCCTCCCTCTGCAACACAAAAGAAAACTTACCTGGGTATTCATTGGAAAATGGAGTATTCCCCATTGCTTATAAAGGCCTGGAAGTTAGAGAGAAGTAAGTGTTTAAAGAAGACCTGAAGATAACTCAAAACCATCGCTGTTTTCAACCATGAGGTAAGCCTCACTTCATACTTTCTAATCAAAATCATTTTTTTTCAGATAAGAGAAGATCTTGGATACTTTTGTCCCTATTTACATGACCCAAAACAAAGCACTATCTTGTGTTCCATTGCTGGTGAGAAAGTGCTTCCTGTTTTGGGCAATGTGGGAACTGGGTTAAACCTTCCAGATGAAATGAGGAGCATCAGAGTGGCCAGTCCTCTACTTTCAATGCTTTCAACTCAGTCAAAGCAGAGCACTGTACCTTATTAGAAAAATCTCGGCTTTAAAACCTTGTTTTTTAACATGTAAGTGTCACCTTGTTTGACCAAGGTGAGAAGCAGATTATCTGCATCCACAGCCACAATGCCTTTCCCTAACAGCCATTTCAGACATATTAGCGCGCAAAACTCCAAACGGAGCACTTTTCTGTGATGACGTATTGGAAGTGTGCTCTTCTGTTTGGGGTATTGTGTGACAAGACTTACTTGGATAGAACATTCATGAAGTTACTTGGAGAAAGCTCAATTTCTTTAAAACGTTTCTCATGAAACCTAGGAATCAACATAAAAATCATCAAGGTTCTTGGTTTGACAATTGTGAACTATGTTTAGGGTTAGATAGCAATATTATTTCCAAGAGTTATTTTTGGTAGACCGGAGTGATCAAGTGGAAATTTGCTTTTATCCTTGTGATTTTTATGTCTGCAGATAAGTCAAATGAAAGCACTTTCTTATATGTTGGGATTTCACTGAGTGCTTCTTGTTTGGTTGGTCTTTAAACTGTGAATATTCATATTCTTTTTCATTGGTTAAGTGATTTGAAACATATTTGGGATGGAAGCAGGACTATTGCTTTGCATAGCTAAATGTGTTTTATTTTCTAAACACTCTTTCTGATTCTTTTAAATCATTTTAAACAAAATGCTGTCAAAGAATTTAGGAAGAGATGCTCCTTGATACAGTGCTTTTTGGTGGCTTTTTTCTATACCCTGTGACTTTGGATTTTGGCTTTCATAGTTGCAAGTTACAATATGGAAGTTAACATACCCATTTGGATGTATAACCTACAATACCATTGGTTCATAGAGTTCTCAAGAAGTTTAAAATCCTGCAAATTTTTGAATATGCTAACTTACAACAGCTTTTAGCTGAAACCAAGCTGTCTGCATCTTCTATATTTTAAATTTCAGAAATATTCCTCAGGTGAAAGGTATAAAATATATAGAGTTCTCCTGCTCACACATTCCGATTTTACTTCATAATCAAAACTGCTAAAATTAGCTGTTGCTTAAACCTCTGAATAGAGTTTACATTACCACAAACGCCCTATTGTTATGCTGAGATTGCAACTGGTACCACCTGTGGCTTTGAGAGGCAAGGCCCTATTTACATTTGACCCACTGGAATGTCCTCCCTCTGCAACACAAAAGAAAACTTACCTGGGTATTCATTGGATAATGGAGTATTCCCCCTTGCTTATAAAGGCCTGGAAGTTAGAGAGAAGTAAGTGTTTAAAGAAGACCTGAAGATAACTCAAAACCATCGCTGTTTTCAACCATGAGGTAAGCCTCACTTCATACTTTCTAATCAAAATCATTTTTTTTCAGATAAGAGAAGATCTTGGATACTTTTGTCCCTATTTACATGACCCAAAACAAAGCACTATCTTGTGTTTCATTGCTGGTGAGAAAGTGCTTCCTGTTTTGGGCAATGTGGGAACTGGGTTAAACCTTCCAGATGAAACGAGGAGCATCAGAGTGGCCAGTCCTCTACTCTCAATGCTTTCAACTCAGTCAAAGCAGAGCACTGTACCTTGTTAGAAAAATCTCGGCTTTAAAACCTTGTTTTTTTAACATGTAAGTGCCACCTTGTTTGACCAAGGTGAGAAGCAGATTATCTGCAACCACAGCCACAATGCCTTTCCCTAACAGCCATTTCAGACATATTAGCGCGCAAAACTCCAAACGGAGCACTTTTCTGTGATGACGTATTGGAAGTGTGCTCTTCTGTTTGGGGTATTGTGTGACAAGACTTACTTGGATAGAACATTCATGAAGTTACTTGGAGAAAGCTCAATTTCATTAAAACGTTTCTCATGAAACCTAGGAATCAACATAAAAATCATCAAGGTTCTTGGTTTGACAATTGTGAACTATGTTTAGGGTTAGATAGCAATATTATTTCCAAGAGTTATTTTTGGTAGACCGGAGTGATCAAGTGGAAATTTGCTTTTATCCTTGTGATTTTTATGTCTGCAGATAAGTCAAATGAAAGCACTTTCTTATATGTTGGGATTTCACTGAGTTCTTTTTGTTTGGTTGGTCTTTAAACTGTGAATACTCATATTCTTTTTCATTGGTTAAGTGATTTGAAACATATTTGGGATGGAAGCAGGACTATTGCTTTGCATAGCTAAATGTGTTTTATTTTCTAAACACTCTTTCTGATTCTTTTAAATCATTTTAAAAAAAATGCTGTCAAAGAATTTAGGAAGAGATGCTCCTTGGTACAGTGCTTTTTGGTGGCTTTTTTCTATACCCTGTGACTTTGGATTTTGGCTTTCATAGTTACAAGTTACAATATGGAAATTAACATACCCATTGGGATGTATAACCTACAATACCATTGGTTCATAGAGTTCTCAAGAAGTTTAAAATCCTGCAAATTTTTGAATATGCTAACTTACAACAGCTTTTAGCTGAAACCAAGCTGTCTGCATCTTCTATATTTTAAATTTCAGAAATATTCCTCAGGTGAAAGGTATAAAATATATAGAGTTCTCCTGCTCACACATTCCGATTTTATTTCATAATCAAAACTGCTAAGATTAGCTGTTGCTTAAACCTCTGAATAGAGTTTACATTACCAAAAACACCCTATTGTTATGCTGAGATTGCAACTGGTACCACCTGTGGCTTTGAGAGGCAAGGCCCTATTTACATTTGACCCACTGGAATGTCCTCCCTCTGCAACACAAAAGAAAACTTACCTGGGTATTCATTGGAAAATGGAGTATTCCCCCATGCTTATAAAGGCCTGGAAGTTAGAGAGAAGTAAGTGTTTAAAGAAGACCTGAAGATAACTCAAAACCATCGCTGTTTTCAACCATGAGGTAAGCCTCACTTCATACTTTCTAATCAAAATCATTTTTTTTCAGATAAGAGAAGATCTTGGATACTTTTGTCCCTATTTACATGACAAAAAACAAAGCACTATCTTGTGTTCCATTGCTGGTGAGAAAGTGCTTCCTGTTTTGGGCAATGTGGGAACTGGGTTAAACCTTCCAGATGAAATGAGGAGCATCAGAATGGCCAGTCCTCTACTTTTAATGCTTTCAACTCAGTCAAAGCAGAGCACTGTACCTTGTTAGAAAAATCTCGGCTTTAAAACCTTGTTTTTTAACATGTAAGTGCCACCTTGTTTGACCAAGGTGAGAAGCAGATTATCTGCAACCACAGCCACAATGCCTTTCCCTAACAGCCATTTCAGACATATTAGCGCGCAAAACTCCAAACGGAGCACTTTTCTGTGATGACGTATTGGAAGTGTGCTCTTCTGTTTGGGGTATTGTGTGACCAGACTTACTTGGATAGAACATTCATGAAGTTACTTGGAGAAAGCTCAATTTCATTAAAACGTTTCTCATGAAACCTAGGAATCAACATAAAAATCATCAAGGTTCTTGGTTTGACAATTGTGAACTATGTTTAGGGTTAGATAGCAATATTATTTCCAAGAGTTATTTTTGGTAGACCGGAGTGATCAAGTGGAAATTTGCTTTTATCCTTGTGATTTTTATGTCTGCAGATAAGTCAAATGAAAGCACTTTCTTATATGTTGGGATTTCACTGAGTGCTTTTTGTTTGGTTGGTCTTTAAACTGTGAATACTCATATTCTTTTTCATTGGTTAAGTGATTTGAAACATATTTGGGATGGAAGCAGGACTATTGCTTTGCATAGCTAAATGTGTTTTATTTTCTAAACACTCTTTCTGATTCTTTTAAATCATTTTAAACAAAATGCTGTCAAAAAATTTAGGAAGAGATGCTCCTTGGTACAGTGCTTTTTGGTGGCTTTTTTCTATACCCTGTGACTTTGGATTTTGGCTTTCATAGTTACAAGTTACAATATGGAAATTAACATACCCATTGGGATGTATAACCTACAATACCATTGGTTCATAGAGTTCTCAAGAAGTTTAAAATCCTGCAAATTTTTGAATATGCTAACTTACAACAGCTTTTAGCTGAAACCAAGCTGTCTGCATCTTCTATATTTTAAATTTCAGAAATATTCCTCAGGTGAAAGGTATAAAATATATAGAGTTCTCCTGCTCACACATTCGGATTTTACTTCATAATCAAAACTGCTAAGATTAGCTGTTGCTTAAACCTCTGAATAGAGTTTACATTACCAAAAACGCCCTATTGTTATGCTGAGATTGCAACTGGTACCACCTGTGGCTTTGAGAGGCAAGGCCCTATTTACATTTGAACCACTGGAATGTCCTCCCTCTGCAACACAAAAGAAAACTTACCTGGGTATTCATTGGAAAATGGAGTATTCCCCCTTGCTTATAAAGGCCTGGAAGTTAGAGAGAAGTAAGTGTTTAAAGAAGACCTGAAGATAACTCAAAACCATCGCTGTTTTCAACCATGAGGTAAGCCTCACTTCATACTTTCTAATCAAAATCATTTTTTTTCAGATAAGAGAAGATCTTGGATACTTTTGTCCCTATTTACATGACCCAAAACAAAGCACTATCTTGTGTTCCATTGCTGGTGAGAAAGTGCTTCCTGTTTTGGGCAATGTGGGAACTGGGTTAAACCTTCCAGATGAAATGAGGAGCATCAGAATGGCCAGTCCTCTACTTTCAATGCTTTCAACTCAGTCAAAGCAGAGCACTGTACCTTATTAGAAAAATCTCGGCTTAAAAACCTTGTTTTTTAACATGTAAGTGTCACCTTGTTTGACCAAGGTGAGAAGCAGATTATCTGCAACCATAGCCACAATGCCTTTCCCTAACAGCCATTTCAGACATATTAGCGCGCAAAACTCCAAACGGAGCACTTTTCTGTGATGACGTATTGGAAGTGTGCTCTTCTGTTTGGGGTATTGTGTGACCAGACTTACTTGGATAGAACATTCATGAAGTTACTTGGAGAAAGCTCAATTTCATTAAAACGTTTCTCATGAAACCTAGGAATCAACATAAAAATCATCAAGGTTCTTGGTTTGACAATTGTGAACTATGTTTAGGGTTAGATAGCAATATTATTTCCAAGAGTTATTTTTGGTAGACCGGAGTGATCAAGTGGAAATTTGCTTTTATCCTTGTGATTTTTATGTCTGCAGATAAGTCAAATGAAAGCACTTTCTTATATGTTGGGATTTCACTGAGTGCTTTTTGTTTGGTTGGTCTTTAAACTGTGAATACTCATATTCTTTTTCATTGGTTAAGTGATTTGAAACATATTTGGGATGGAAGCAGGACTATTGCTTTGCATAGCTAAATGTGTTTTATTTTCTAAACACTCTTTCTGATTCTTTTAAATCATTTTAAACAAAATGCTGTCAAAGAATTTAGGAAGAGATGCTCCTTGTTACAGTGCTTTTTGGTGGCTTTTTTCTATACCCTGTGACTTTGGATTTTGGCTTTCATAGTTGAAAGTTACAATATGGAAGTTAACATACCCATTGGGATGTATACCCTACAATACCATTGGTTCATAGAGTTCTCAAGAAGTTTAAAATCCTGCAAATTTTTGAATATGCTAACTTACAACAGCTTTTAGCTGAAACCAAGCTGTCTGCATCTTCTATATTTTAAATTTCAGAAATATTCCTCAGGTGAAAGGTATAAAATATATAGAGTTCTCCTGCTCACACATTCCGATTTAACTTCATAATCAAAACTGCTAAGATTAGCTGTTGCTTAAACCTCTGAATAGAGTTTACATTACCAAAAACGCCCTATTGTTATGCTGAGATTGCAACTGGTACCACCTGTGGCTTTGAGAGGCAAGGCCCTATTTACATTTGACCCACTGGAATGTCCTCCCTCTGCAACACAAAAGAAAACTTACCTGGGTATTCATTGGATAATGGAGTATTCCCCCTTGCTTATAAAGGCCTGGAAGTTAGAGAGAAGTAAGTGTTTAAAGAAGACCTGAAGATAACTCAAAACCATCGCTGTTTTCAACCATGAGGTAAGCCTCACTTCATACTTTCTAATCAAAATCATTTTTTTTCAGATAAGAGAAGATCTTGGATACTTTTGTCCCTATTTACATGACCCAAAACAAAGCACTATCTTGTGTTCCATTGCTGGTGAGAAAGTGCTTCCTGTTTTGGGCAATGTGGGAACTGGGTTAAACCTTCCAGATGAAATGAGGAGCATCAGAATAGCCAGTCTTCTACTTTCAATGCTTTCAACTCAGTCAAAGCAGAGCACTGTACCTTATTAGAAAAATCTCGGCTTTAAAACCTTGTTTTTTAACATGTAAGTGTCACCTTGTTTGACCAAGGTGAGAAGCAGATTATCTGCAACCATAGCCACAATGCCTTTCCCTAACAGCCATTTCAGACATATTAGCGCGCAAAACTCAAAACGGAGCACTTTTCTGTGATGACGTATTGGAAGTGTGCTCTTCTGTTTGGGGTATTGTGTGACCAGACTTACTTGGATAGAACATTCATGAAGTTACTTGGAGAAAGCTCAATTTCATTAAAACGTTTCTCATGAAACCTAGGAATCAACATAAAAATCATCAAGGTTCTTGGTTTGACAATTGTGAACTATGTTTAGGGTTAGATAGCAATATTATTTCCAAGAGTTATTTTTGGTAGACCGGAGTGATCAAGTGGAAATTTGCTTTTATCCTTGTGATTTTTATGTCTGCAGATAAGTCAAATGAAAGCACTTTCTTATATGTTGGGATTTCACTGAGTGCTTTTTGTTTGGTTGGTCTTTAAACTGTGAATACTCATATTCTTTTTCATTGGTTAAGTGATTTGAAACATATTTGGCATGGAAGCAGGACTATTGCTTTGCATAGCTAAATGTGTTTTATTTTCTAAACACTCTTTCTGATTCTTTTAAATCATTTTAAACAAAATGCTGTCAAAGAATTTAGGAAGAGATGCTCCTTGGTACAGTGCTTTTTGGTGGCTTTTTTCTATACCCTGTGACTTTGGATTTTGGCTTTCATAGTTGCAAGTTACAATATGGAAGTTAACATACCCATTGGGATGTATAACCTACAATACCATTGGTTCATAGAGTTCTCAAGAAGTTTAAAATCCTGCAAATTTTTGAATATGCTAACTTACAACAGCTTTTAGCTGAAACCAAGCTGTCTGCATCTTCTATATTTTAAATTTCAGAAATATTCCTCAGGTGAAAGGTATAAAATATATAGAGTTCTCCTGCTCACACATTCGGATTTTACTTCATAATCAAAACTGCTAAGATTAGCTGTTGCTTAAACCTCTGAATAGAGTTTACATTACCAAAAACGCCCTATTGTTATGCTGAGATTGCAACTGGTACCACCTGTGGCTTTGAGAGGCAAGGCCCTATTTACATTTGACCCACTGGAATGTCCTCCCTCTGCAACACAAAAGAAAACTTACCTGGGTATTCATTGGATAGTGGAGTATTCCCCCTTGCTTATAAAGGCCTGGAAGTAAGAGAGAATTAAGTGTTTAAAGAAGACCTGAAGATAACTCAAAACCATCGCTGTTTTCAACCATGAGGTAAGCCTCACTTCATACTTTCTAATCAAAATCATTTTTTTTCAGATAAGAGAAGATCTTGGATACTTTTGTCCCTATTTACATGACCCAAAACAAAGCACTATCTTGTGTTTCATTGCTGGTGAGAAAGTGCTTCCTGTTTTGGGCAATGTGGGAACTGGGTTAAACCTTCCAGATGAAACGAGGAGCATCAGAGTGGCCAGTCCTCTACTCTCAATGCTTTCAACTCAGTCAAAGCAGAGCACTGTACCTTGTTAGAAAAATCTCGGCTTTAAAACCTTGTTTTTTTAACATGTAAGTGCCACCTTGTTTGACCAAGGTGAGAAGCAGATTATCTGCAACCACAGCCACAATGCCTTTCCCTAACAGCCATTTCAGACATATTAGCGCGCAAAACTCCAAACGGAGCACTTTTCTGTGATGACGTATTGGAAGTGTGCTCTTCTGTTTGGGGTATTGTGTGACAAGACTTACTTGGATAGAACATTCATGAAGTTACTTGGAGAAAGCTCAATTTCATTAAAACGTTTCTCATGAAACCTAGGAATCAACATAAAAATCATCAAGGTTCTTGGTTTGACAATTGTGAACTATGTTTAGGGTTAGATAGCAATATTATTTCCAAGAGTTATTTTTGGTAGACCGGAGTGATCAAGTGGAAATTTGCTTTTATCCTTGTGATTTTTATGTCTGCAGATAAGTCAAATGAAAGCACTTTCTTATATGTTGGGATTTCACTGAGTGCTTTTTGTTTGGTTGGTCTTTAAACTGTGAATACTCATATTCTTTTTCATTGGTTAAGTGATTTGAAACATATTTGGGATGGAAGCAGGACTATTGCTTTGCATAGCTAAATGTGTTTTATTTTCTAAACACTCTTTCTGATTCTTTTAAATCATTTTTAAAAAAATGCTGTCAAAGAATTTAGGAAGAGATGCTCCTTGGTACAGTGCTTTTTGGTGGCTTTTTTCTATACCCTGTGACTTTGGATTTTGGGTTTCATAGTTACAAGTTACAATATGGAAATTAACATACCCATTGGGATGTATAGCCTACAATACCATTGGTTCATAGAGTTCTCAAGAAGTTTAAAATCCTGCAAATTTTTGAATATGCTAACTTACAACAGCTTTTAGCTGAAACCAAGCTGTCTGCATCTTCTATATTTTAAATTTCAGAAATATTCCTCAGGTGAAAGGTATAAAATATATAGAGTTCTCCTGCTCACACATTCCGATTTTATTTCATAATCAAAACTGCTAAGATTAGCTGTTGCTTAAACCTCTGAATAGAGTTTACATTACCAAAAACACCCTATTGTTATGCTGAGATTGCAACTGGTACCACCTGTGGCTTTGAGAGGCAAGGCCCTATTTACATTTGACCCACTGGAATGTCCTCCCTCTGCAACACAAAAGAAAACTTACCTGGGTATTCATTGGAAAATGGAGTATTCCCCCATGCTTATAAAGGCCTGGAAGTTAGAGAGAAGTAAGTGTTTAAAGAAGACCTGAAGATAACTCAAAACCATCGCTGTTTTCAACCATGAGGTAAGCCTCACTTCATACTTTCTAATCAAAATCATTTTTTTTCAGATAAGAGAAGATCTTGGATACTTTTGTCCCTATTTACATGACAAAAAACAAAGCACTATCTTGTGTTCCATTGCTGGTGAGAAAGTGCTTCCTGTTTTGGGCAATGTGGGAACTGGGTTAAACCTTCCAGATGAAATGAGGAGCATCAGAATGGCCAGTCCTCTACTTTTAATGCTTTCAACTCAGTCAAAGCAGAGCACTGTACCTTATTAGAAAAATCTCGGCTTTAAAACCTTGTTTTTTAACATGTAAGTGCCACCTTGTTTGACCAAGGTGAGAAGCAGATTATCTGCAACCACAGCCACAATGCCTTTCCCTAACAGCCATTTCAGACATATTAGCGCGCAAAACTCCAAACGGAGCACTTTTCTGTGATGACGTATTGGAAGTGTGCTCTTCTGTTTGGGGTATTGTGTGACCAGACTTACTTGGATAGAACATTCATGAAGTTACTTGGAGAAAGCTCAATTTCATTAAAACGTTTCTCATGAAACCTAGGAATCAACATAAAAATCATCAAGGTTCTTGGTTTGACAATTGTGAACTATGTTTAGGGTTAGATAGCAATATTATTTCCAAGAGTTATTTTTGGTAGACCGGAGTGATCAAGTGGAAATTTGCTTTTATCTTTGTGATTTTTATGTCTGCAGATAAGTCAAATGAAAGCACTTTCTTATATGTTGGGATTTCACTGAGTGCTTTTTGTTTGGTTGGTCTTTAAACTGTGAATACTCATATTCTTTTTCATTGGTTAAGTGATTTGAAACATATTTGGGATGGAAGCAGGACTATTGCTTTGCATAGCTAAATGTGTTTTATTTTCTAAACACTCTTTCTGATTCTTTTAAATCATTTTAAACAAAATGCTGTCAAAAAATTTAGGAAGAGATGCTCCTTGGTACAGTGCTTTTTGGTGGCTTTTTTCTATACCCTGTGACTTTGGATTTTGGCTTTCATAGTTACAAGTTACAATATGGAAATTAACATACCCATTGGGATGTATAACCTACAATACCATTGGTTCATAGAGTTCTCAAGAAGTTTAAAATGCTGCAAATTTTTGAATATGCTAACTTACAACAGCTTTTAGCTGAAACCAAGCTGTCTGCATCTTCTATATTTTAAATTTCAGAAATATTCCTCAGGTGAAAGGTATAAAATATATAGAGTTCTCCTGCTCACACATTCGGATTTTACTTCATAATCAAAACTGCTAAGATTAGCTGTTGCTTAAACCTCTGAATAGAGTTTACATTACCAAAAACGCCCTATTGTTATGCTGAGATTGCAACTGGTACCACCTGTGGCTTTGAGAGGCAAGGCCCTATTTACATTTGAACCACTGGAATGTCCTCCCTCTGCAACACAAAAGAAAACTTACCTGGGTATTCATTGGAAAATGGAGTATTCCCCCTTGCTTATAAAGGCCTGGAAGTTAGAGAGAAGTAAGTGTTTAAAGAAGACCTGAAGATAACTCAAAACCATCGCTGTTTTCAACCATGAGGTAAGCCTCACTTCATACTTTCTAATCAAAATCATTTTTTTTCAGATAAGAGAAGATCTTGGATACTTTTGTCCCTATTTACATGACCCAAAACAAAGCACTATCTTGTGTTCCATTGCTGGTGAGAAAGTGCTTCCTGTTTTGGGCAATGTGGGAACTGGGTTAAACCTTCCAGATGAAATGAGGAGCATCAGAATGGCCAGTCCTCTACTTTCAATGCTTTCAACTCAGTCAAAGCAGAGCACTGTACCTTATTAGAAAAATCTCGGCTTAAAAACCTTGTTTTTTAACATGTAAGTGTCACCTTGTTTGACCAAGGTGAGAAGCAGATTATCTGCAACCATAGCCACAATGCCTTTCCCTAACAGCCATTTCAGACATATTAGCGCGCAAAACTCCAAACGGAGCACTTTTCTGTGATGACGTATTGGAAGTGTGCTCTTCTGTTTGGGGTATTGTGTGACCAGACTTACTTGGATAGAACATTCATGAAGTTACTTGGAGAAAGCTCAATTTCATTAAAACGTTTCTCATGAAACCTAGGAATCAACATAAAAATCATCAAGGTTCTTGGTTTGACAATTGTGAACTATGTTTAGGGTTAGATAGCAATATTATTTCCAAGAGTTATTTTTGGTAGACCGGAGTGATCAAGTGGAAATTTGCTTTTATCCTTGTGATTTTTATGTCTGCAGATAAGTCAAATGAAAGCACTTTCTTATATGTTGGGATTTCACTGAGTGCTTTTTGTTTGGTTGGTCTTTAAACTGTGAATACTCATATTCTTTTTCATTGGTTAAGTGATTTGAAACATATTTGGGATGGAAGCAGGACTATTGCTTTGCATAGCTAAATGTGTTTTATTTTCTAAACACTCTTTCTGATTCTTTTAAATCATTTTAAACAAAATGCTGTCAAATAATTTAGGAAGAGATGCTCCTTGGTACAGTGCTTTTTGGTGGCTTTTTTCTATACCCTGTGACTTTGGATTTTGGCTTTCATAGTTGAAAGTTACAATATGGAAGTTAACATACCCATTGGGATGTATACCCTACAATACCATTGGTTCATAGAGTTCTCAAGAAGTTTAAAATCCTGCAAATTTTTGAATATGCTAACTTACAACAGCTTTCAGCTGAAACCAAGCTGTCTGCATCTTCTATATTTTAAATTTCAGAAATATTCCTCAGGTGAAAGGTATAAAATATATAGAGTTCTCCTGCTCACACATTCCGATTTAACTTCATAATCAAAACTGCTAAGATTAGCTGTTGCTTAAACCTCTGAATAGAGTTTACATTACCAAAAACGCCCTATTGTTATGCTGAGATTGCAACTGGTACCACCTGTGGCTTTGAGAGGCAAGGCCCTATTTACATTTGACCCACTGGAATGTCCTCCCTCTGCAACACAAAAGAAAACTTACCTGGGTATTCATTGGATAATGGAGTATTCCCCCTTGCTTATAAAGGCCTGGAAGTTAGAGAGAAGTAAGTGTTTAAAGAAGACCTGAAGATAACTCAAAACCATCGCTGTTTTCAACCATGAGGTAAGCCTCACTTCATACTTTCTAATCAAAATCATTTTTTTTCAGATAAGAGAAGATCTTGGATACTTTTGTCCCTATTTACATGACCCAAAACAAAGCACTATCTTGTGTTCCATTGCTGGTGAGAAAGTGCTTCCTGTTTTGGGCAATGTGGGAACTGGGTTAAACCTTCCAGATGAAATGAGGAGCATCAGAATGGCCAGTCTTCTACTTTCAATGCTTTCAACTCAGTCAAAGCAGAGCACTGTACCTTATTAGAAAAATCTCGGCTTTAAAACCTTGTTTTTTAACATGTAAGTGTCACCTTGTTTGACCAAGGTGAGAAGCAGATTATCTGCAACCATAGCCACAATGCCTTTCCCTAACAGCCATTTCAGACATATTAGCGCGCAAAACTCCAAACGGAGCACTTTTCTGTGATGACGTATTGGAAGTGTGCTCTTCTGTTTGGGGTATTGTGTGACCAGACTTACTTGGATAGAACATTCATGAAGTTACTTGGAGAAAGCTCAATTTCATTAAAACGTTTCTCATGAAACCTAGGAATCAACATAAAAATCATCAAGGTTCTTGGTTTGACAATTGTGAACTATGTTTAGGGTTAGATAGCAATATTATTTCCAAGAGTTATTTTTGGTAGACCGGAGTGATCAAGTGGAAATTTGCTTTTATCCTTGTGATTTTTATGTCTGCAGATAAGTCAAATGAAAGCACTTTCTTATATGTTGGGATTTCACTGAGTGCTTTTTGTTTGGTTGGTCTTTAAACTGTGAATATTCATATTCTTTTTCATTGGTTAAGTGATTTGAAACATATTTGGGATGGAAGCAGGACTATTGCTTTGCATAGCTAAATGTGTTTTATTTTCTAAACACTCTTTCTGATTCTTTTAAATCATTTTAAACAAAATGCTGTCAAAGAATTTAGGAAGAGATGCTCCTTGGTACAGTGCTTTTTGGTGGCTTTTTTCTATACCCTGTGACTTTGGATTTTGGCTTTCATAGTTGCAAGTTACAATATGGAAGTTAACATACCCATTGGGATGTATAACCTACAGTTGTGGCCAAAATTATTCAACCCCCACTGAAATTGAGTGTTTTGGCCAGTTTGACATTGCTTTTGATCATTCAGTCATCTTGCTTACATTTACATTAAAGAGGCACTTGTAGGTCAGACAAATATAACATAACAGTTATAATGAAATAACCACAAATGTCTTTTCTGTGCTCACAGCATTATCAGTTTTATTCAACCCCCAAGTGACATTCAATCTTAGTACTTAGTACAGCATCCTTTTACAGTTATAACAGCTTTTAAACGTGAAGCATAGCTTGACACAAGTGTCTTGCAGCGATCTACGGGTATCTTCGCCCATTCTTCATGGGCAAAGGCCTCCAGTTCAGTCACATTCTTAGGCTTGCGCACTGCAACTGCTTTCTTTAAGTCCCACCAGAGGTTCTCAATCGGATTTAAGTCTGGTGACTGCGATGGCCACTCCAAAATGTTCCAGCCTTTCCTCTGCAACCATGCTCTAGTGGACTTGGAGGTATGCTTGGGATCATTGTCCTGTTGAAAGGTCCAACGTCTCCCAAGCCTCAGGTGTGTGACGGACTGCATCACGTTTCCATCCAATATCTCCTGGTACTGAAGAGAATTCATGGTACCTTGCACACGCTGAAGCTTCCCTGTACCTGCAGAAGCAAAACAGCCCCAAAGCATGATTGACCCTCCACCATGCTTCACAGTAGGCAAGGTGTTCTTTTCATCATAGGCCTTGTTCTTCCTCCTCCAAACATAGCGTTGATCCATGGGCCCAAACAGTTCTAATTTTGTTTCATCAGTCCACAGAACACTATCCCACAACTTTTGTGGTTTGTCCACATGGCTTTTGGCATACTGCAGTCGACTCTTCTTATTCTTTGGAGACAGCAAGGGGGTACGCCTGGGAGTTCTGGCACGGAGGCCTTCATTACGCAGTGTGCGTCTTATTGTCTGGGCTGAAACTTCTGTACCCACATCTGACAAATCTTTTCTCAGTTCCTCAGCAGTCACACGGGGACTTCTCTCCACTCTACGCTTCAGGTAGCGCACAGCAGTCGAAGTCAGCATCTTCTTTCTGCCACGACCAGGTAGCGTTTCAACAGTGCCCTTTGCCTTGAATTTGCGAATGATGCTTCCTAAGGTGTCTCTTGGTATGTTTAACATCTTTGCAATCTTCTTATAGCCATTGCCCTTCCTGTGAAGAGAAATCACCTCTTCTCTTGTCTTCCTGGACCATTCTCTTGCCTTCACCATGTTTGTAACCACACCAGTAAATGTCTAGAAGGAGCTGAGTATCACAGTCATTTTAAAGCTGCCTAATTGGTGCTTATTATGCTTGATTGCTGCTCGGTGACATCCACAGGTGTTTTCAATACCTGATGGAAAGCACCTGTATGAACCTCTGTTCTTCAGAGTGGTAGTCTTTAAGGGGTTGAATAATTGTGGCAATGAAGAAACCACATAAGAACCATTTACTACTGTATTACATAAACAATTGATGTCATTTTAGTTGCATTTGGGTAGTTACAACGTCCTTGTAGGATTTGATTCTGAATACAATTCCAAATGTACACTATAGTCCCTAAACCCCTTTACAGCATTGGGGGTTGAATAATTTTGGCCACAACTGTACAATACCATTGGTTCATAGAGTTCTCAAGAAGTTTAAAATCCTGCAAATTTTTGAATATGCTAACTTACAACAGCTTTTAGCTGAAACCAAGCTGTCTGCATCTTCTATATTTTAAATTTCAGAAATATTCCTCAGGTGAAAGGTATAAAATATATAGAGTTCTCCTGCTCACACATTCGGATTTTACTTCATAATCAAAACTGCTAAGATTAGCTGTTGCTTAAACCTCTGAATAGAGTTTACATTACCAAAAACGCCCTATTGTTATGCTGAGATTGCAACTGGTACCACCTGTGGCTTTGAGAGGCAAGGCCCTATTTACATTTGACCCACTGGAATGTCCTCCCTCTGCAACACAAAAGAAAACTTACCTGGGTATTCATTGGATAGTGGAGTATTCCCCCTTGCTTATAAAGGCCTGGAAGTAAGAGAGAATTAAGTGTTTAAAGAACACCTGAAGATAACTCAAAACCATCGCTGTTTTCAACCGTGAGGTGAGCCTCACTTCATACTTTCTAATCAAAATCATTTTTTTTTTCAGATAAGAGAAGATCTTGGATACTTTTGTCCCTATTTACATGACCCAAAACATAGCACTATCTTGTGTTCCATTGCTGGTGAGAACGTGCTTCCTGTTTTGGGCAATGTGGGAACTGGGTTAAACCTTCCAGATGAAATGAGGAGCATCAGAGTGGCCAGTCCTCTACTTTCAATGCTTTCAACTCAGTCAAAGCAGAGCACTTTACCTTGTTAGAAAAATCTCGGCTTTAAAACCTTGTTTTTTAACATGTAAGTGTCACCTTGTTTGACCAAGGTGAGAAGCAGATTATCTGCAACCACAGCCACAATGCCTTTCCCTAACAGCCATTTCAGACATATTAGCGCGCAAAACTCCAAACGGAGCACTTTTCTGTGATGACGTATTGGAAGTGTGCTCTTCTGTTTGGGGTATTGTGTGACCAGACTTACTTGGATAGAACATTCATGAAGTTACTTGGAGAAAGCTCAATTTCATTAAAACGTTTCTCATGAAACCTAGGAATCAACATGAAAATCATCAAGGTTCTTGGTTTGACAATTGTGAACTATGTTTAGGGTTAGATAGCAATATTATTTCCAAGAGATATTTTTGGTAGACCGGAGTGATCAAGTGGAAATTTGCTTTTATCCTTGTGATTTTTATGTCTGCAGATAAGTCAAATGAAAGCACTTTCTTATATGTTGGGATTTCACTGAGTGCTTTTTGTTTGGTTGGTCTTTAAACTGTGAATACTCATATTCTTTTTCATTGGTTAAGTGATTTGAAACATATTTGGGATGGAAGCAGGACTATTGCTTTGCATAGCTAAATGTGTTTTATTTTCTAAACACTCTTTCTGATTCTTTTAAATCATTTTAAACAAAATGCTGTCAAAGAATTTAGGAAGAGATGCTCCTTGGTACAGTGCTTTTTGGTGGCTTTTTTCTATACCCTGTGACTTTGGATTTTGGCTTTCATAGTTGCAAGTTACAATATGGAAGTTAACATACCCATTGGGATGTATACCCTACAATACCATTGGTTCATAGAGTTCTCAAGAAGTTTAAAATCCTGCAAATTTTTGAATATGCTAACTTACAACAGCTTTCAGCTGAAACCAAGCTGTCTGCATCTTCTATATTTTAAATTTCAGAAATATTCCTCAGGTGAAAGGTATAAAATATATAGAGTTCTCCTGCTCACACATTCGGATTTTACTTCATAATCAAAACTGCTAAGATTAGCTGTTGCTTAAACCTCTGAATAGAGTTTACATTACCAAAAACGCCCTATTGTTATGCTGAGATTGCAACTGGTACCACCTGTGGCTTTGAGAGGCAAGGCCCTATTTACATTTGACCCACTAGAATGCCCTCCCTCTGCAACACAAAAGAAAACTTACCTGGGTATTCATTGGATAATGGAGTATTCCCCCTTGCTTATAAAGGCCTGGAAGTTAGAGAGAAGTAAGTGTTTAAAGAAGACCTGAAGATAACTCAAAACCATCGCTGTTTTCAACCATGAGGTAAGCCTCACTTCATACTTTCTAATCAAAATCATTTTTTTTCAGATAAGAGAAGATCTTGGATACTTTTGTCCCTATTTACATGACCCAAAACAAAGCACTATCTTGTGTTCCATTGCTGGTGAGAAAGTGCTTCCTGTTTTGGGCAATGTGGGAACTGGGTTAAACCTTCCAGATGAAATGAGGAGCATCAGAGTGGCCAGTCCTCTACTTTCAATGCTTTCAACTCAGTCAAAGCAGAGCACTGTACCTTATTAGAAAAATCTCGGCTTTAAAACCTTGTTTTTTAACATGTAAGTGTCACCTTGTTTGACCAAGGTGAGAAGCAGATTATCTGCATCCACAGCCACAATGCCTTTCCCTAACAGCCATTTCAGACATATTAGCGCGCAAAACTCCAAACGGAGCACTTTTCTGTGATGACGTATTGGAAGTGTGCTCTTCTGTTTGGGGTATTGTGTGACCAGACTTACTTGGATAGAACATTCATGAAGTTACTTGGAGAAAGCTCAATTTCTTTAAAACGTTTCTCATGAAACCTAGGAATCAACATAAAAATCATCAAGGTTCTTGGTTTGACAATTGTGAACTATGTTTAGGGTTAGATAGCAATATTATTTCCAAGAGTTATTTTTGGTAGACCGGAGTGATCAAGTGGAAATTTGCTTTTATCCTTGTGATTTTTATGTCTGCAGATAAGTCAAATGAAAGCACTTTCTTATATGTTGGGATTTCACTGAGTGCTTTTTGTTTGGTTGGTCTTTAAACTGTGAATATTCATATTCTTTTTCATTGGTTAAGTGATTTGAAACATATTTGGGATGGAAGCAGGACTATTGCTTTGCATAGCTAAATGTGTTTTATTTTCTAAACACTCTTTCTGATTCTTTTAAATCATTTTAAACAAAATGCTGTCAAAGAATTTAGGAAGAGATGCTCCTTGGTACAGTGCTTTTTGGTGGCTTTTTTCTATACCCTGTGACTTTGGATTTTGGCTTTCATAGTTGCAAGTTACAATATGGAAGTTAACATACCCATTGGGATGTATAACCTACAATACCATTGGTTCATAGAGTTCTCAAGAAGTTTAAAATCCTGCAAATTTTTGAATATGCTAACTTACAACAGCTTTTAGCTGAAACCAAGCTGTCTGCATCTTCTATATTTTAAATTTCAGAAATATTCCTCAGGTGAAAGGTATAAAATATATAGAGTTCTCCTGCTCACACATTCCGATTTTACTTCATAATCAAAACTGCTAAAATTAGCTGTTGCTTAAACCTCTGAATAGAGTTTACATTACCAAAAACGCCCTATTGTTATGCTGAGATTGCAACTGGTACCACCTGTGGCTTTGAGAGGCAAGGCCCTATTTACATTTACCCACTGGAATGTCCTCCCTCTGCAACACAAAAGAAAACTTACCTGGGTATTCATTGGATAATGGAGTATTCCCCCTTGCTTATAAAGGCCTGGAAGTTAGAGAGAAGTAAGTGTTTAAAGAAGACCTGAAGATAACTCAAAACCATCGCTGTTTTCAACCATGAGGTAAGCCTCACTTCATACTTTCTAATCAAAATCATTTTTTTTCAGATAAGAGAAGATCTTGGATACTTTTGTCCCTATTTACATGACCCAAAACAAAGCACTATCTTGTGTTCCATTGCTGGTGAGAAAGTGCTTCCTGTTTTGGGCAATGTGGGAACTGGGTTAAACCTTCCAGATGAAACGAGGAGCATCAGAGTGGCCAGTCCTCTACTCTCAATGCTTTCAACTCAGTCAAAGCAGAGCACTGTACCTTGTTAGAAAAATCTCGGCTTTAAAACCTTGTTTTTTAACATGTAAGTGCCACCTTGTTTGACCAAGGTGAGAAGCAGATTATCTGCAACCACAGCCACAATGCCTTTCCCTAACAGCCATTTCAGACATATTAGCGCGCAAAACTCCAAACGGAGCACTTTTCTGTGATGACGTATTGGAAGTGTGCTCTTCTGTTTGGGGTATTGTGTGACAAGACTTACTTGGATAGAACATTCATGAAGTTACTTGGAGAAAGCTCAATTTCATTAAAACGTTTCTCATGAAACCTAGGAATCAACATAAAAATCATCAAGGTTCTTGGTTTGACAATTGTGAACTATGTTTAGGGTTAGATAGCAATATTATTTCCAAGAGTTATTTTTGGTAGACCGGAGTGATCAAGTGAAAATTTGCTTTTATCCTTGTGATTTTTATGTCTGCAGATAAGTCAAATGAAAGCACTTTCTTATATGTTGGGATTTCACTGAGTGCTTTTTGTTTGGTTGGTCTTTAAACTGTGAATACTCATATTCTTTTTCATTGGTTAAGTGATTTGTAACATATTTGGGATGGAAGCAGGACTATTGCTTTGCATAGCTAAATGTGTTTTATTTTCTAAACACTCTTTCTGATTCTTTTAAATCATTTCAAACAAAATGCTGTCAAAGAATTTAGGAAGAGATGCTCCTTGGTACAGTGCTTTTTGGTGGCTTTTTTCTATACCCTGTGACTTTGGATTTTGGCTTTCATAGTTGCAAGTTACAATATGGAAGTTAACATACCCATTGGGATGTATACCCTACAATACCATTGGTTCATAGAGTTCTCAAGAAGTTTAAAATCCTGCAAATTTTTGAATATGCTAACTTACAACAGCTTTCAGCTGAAACCAAGCTGTCTGCATCTTCTATATTTTAAATTTCAGAAATATTCCTCAGGTGAAAGGTATAAAATATATAGAGTTCTCCTGCTCACACTTTCCGATTTTACTTCATAATCAAAACTGCTAAGATTAGCTGTTGCTTAAACCTCTGAATAGAGTTTACATTACCAAAAACGCCCTATTGTTATGCTGAGATTGCAACTGGTACCACCTGTGGCTTTGAGAGGCAAGGCCCTATTTACATTTGACCCACTAGAATGCCCTCCCTCTGCAACACAAAAGAAAACTTACCTGGGTATTCATTGGATAATGGAGTATTCCCCCTTGCTTATAAAGGCCTGGAAGTTAGAGAGAAGTAAGTGTTTAAAGAAGACCTGAAGATAACTCAAAACCATCGCTGTTTTCAACCATGAGGTAAGCCTCACTTCATACTTTCTAATCAAAATCATTTTTTTTCAGATAAGAGAAGATCTTGGATACTTTTGTCCCTATTTACATGACCCAAAACAAAGCACTATCTTGTGTTCCATTGCTGGTGAGAAAGTGCTTCCTGTTTTGGGCAATGTGGGAACTGGGTTAAACCTTCCAGATGAAATGAGGAGCATCAGAGTGGCCAGTCCTCTACTTTCAATGCTTTCAACTCAGTCAAAGCAGAGCACTGTACCTTATTAGAAAAATCTCGGCTTTAAAACCTTGTTTTTTAACATGTAAGTGTCACCTTGTTTGACCAAGGTGAGAAGCAGATTATCTGCATCCACAGCCACAATGCCTTTCCCTAACAGCCATTTCAGACATATTAGCGCGCAAAACTCCAAACGGAGCACTTTTCTGTGATGACGTATTGGAAGTGTGCTCTTCTGTTTGGGGTATTGTGTGACCAGACTTACTTGGATAGAACATTCATGAAGTTACTTGGAGAAAGCTCAATTTCTTTAAAACGTTTCTCATGAAACCTAGGAATCAACATAAAAATCATCAAGGTTCTTGGTTTGACAATTGTGAACTATGTTTAGGGTTAGATAGCAATATTATTTCCAAGAGTTATTTTTGGTAGACCGGAGTGATCAAGTGGAAATTTGCTTTTATCCTTGTGATTTTTATGTCTGCAGATAAGTCAAATGAAAGCACTTTCTTATATGTTGGGATTTCACTGAGTGCTTTTTGTTTGGTTGGTCTTTAAACTGTGAATATTCATATTCTTTTTCATTGGTTAAGTGATTTGAAACATATTTGGGATGGAAGCAGGACTATTGCTTTGCATAGCTAAATGTGTTTTATTTTCTAAACACTCTTTCTGATTCTTTTAAATCATTTTAAACAAAATGCTGTCAAAGAATTTAGGAAGAGATGCTCCTTGGTACAGTGCTTTTTGGTGGCTTTTTTCTATACCCTGTGACTTTGGATTTTGGCTTTCATAGTTGCAAGTTACAATATGGAAGTTAACATACCCATTGGGATGTATAACCTACAATACCATTGGTTCATAGAGTTCTCAAGAAGTTTAAAATCCTGCAAATTTTTGAATATGCTAACTTACAACAGCTTTTAGCTGAAACCAAGCTGTCTGCATCTTCTATATTTTAAATTTCAGAAATATTCCTCAGGTGAAAGGTATAAAATATATAGAGTTCTCCTGCTCACACATTCCGATTTTACTTCATAATCAAAACTGCTAAAATTAGCTGTTGCTTAAACCTCTGAATAGAGTTTACATTACCACAAACGCCCTATTGTTATGCTGAGATTGCAACTGGTACCACCTGTGGCTTTGAGAGGCAAGGCCCTATTTACATTTGACCCACTGGAATGTCCTCCCTCTGCAACACAAAAGAAAACTTACCTGGGTATTCATTGGATAATGGAGTATTCCCCCTTGCTTATAAAGGCCTGGAAGTTAGAGAGAAGTAAGTGTTTAAAGAAGACCTGAAGATAACTCAAAACCATCGCTGTTTTCAACCATGAGGTAAGCCTCACTTCATACTTTCTAATCAAAATCATTTTTTTTCAGATAAGAGAAGATCTTGGATACTTTTGTCCCTATTTACATGACCCAAAACAAAGCACTATCTTGTGTTTCATTGCTGGTGAGAAAGTGCTTCCTGTTTTGGGCAATGTGGGAACTGGGTTAAACCTTCCAGATGAAACGAGGAGCATCAGAGTGGCCAGTCCTCTACTCTCAATGCTTTCAACTCAGTCAAAGCAGAGCACTGTACCTTGTTAGAAAAATCTCGGCTTTAAAACCTTGTTTTTTTAACATGTAAGTGCCACCTTGTTTGACCAAGGTGAGAAGCAGATTATCTGCAACCACAGCCACAATGCCTTTCCCTAACAGCCATTTCAGACATATTAGCGCGCAAAACTCCAAACGGAGCACTTTTCTGTGATGACGTATTGGAAGTGTGCTCTTCTGTTTGGGGTATTGTGTGACAAGACTTACTTGGATAGAACATTCATGAAGTTACTTGGAGAAAGCTCAATTTCATTAAAACGTTTCTCATGAAACCTAGGAATCAACATAAAAATCATCAAGGTTCTTGGTTTGACAATTGTGAACTATGTTTAGGGTTAGATAGCAATATTATTTCCAAGAGTTATTTTTGGTAGACCGGAGTGATCAAGTGGAAATTTGCTTTTATCCTTGTGATTTTTATGTCTGCAGATAAGTCAAATGAAAGCACTTTCTTATATGTTGGGATTTCACTGAGTGCTTTTTGTTTGGTTGGTCTTTAAACTGTGAATACTCATATTCTTTTTCATTGGTTAAGTGATTTGAAACATATTTGGGATGGAAGCAGGACTATTGCTTTGCATAGCTAAATGTGTTTTATTTTCTAAACACTCTTTCTGATTCTTTTAAATCATTTAAAAAAAAATGCTGTCAAAGAATTTAGGAAGAGATGCTCCTTGGTACAGTGCTTTTTGGTGGCTTTTTTCTATACCCTGTGACTTTGGATTTTGGCTTTCATAGTTACAAGTTACAATATGGAAATTAACATACCCATTGGGATGTATAACCTACAATACCATTGGTTCATAGAGTTCTCAAGAAGTTTAAAATCCTGCAAATTTTTGAATATGCTAACTTACAACAGCTTTAGCTGAAACCAAGCTGTCTGCATCTTCTATATTTTAAATTTCAGAAATATTCCTCAGGTGAAAGGTATAAAATATATAGAGTTCTCCTGCTCACACATTCCGATTTTATTTCATAATCAAAACTGCTAAGATTAGCTGTTGCTTAAACCTCTGAATAGAGTTTACATTACCAAAAACACCCTATTGTTATGCTGAGATTGCAACTGGTACCACCTGTGGCTTTGAGAGGCAAGGCCCTATTTACATTTGACCCACTGGAATGTCCTCCCTCTGCAACACAAAAGAAAACTTACCTGGGTATTCATTGGAAAATGGAGTATTCCCCCATGCTTATAAAGGCCTGGAAGTTAGAGAGAAGTAAGTGTTTAAAGAAGACCTGAAGATAACTCAAAACCATCGCTGTTTTCAACCATGAGGTAAGCCTCACTTCATACTTTCTAATCAAAATCATTTTTTTTCAGATAAGAGAAGATCTTGGATACTTTTGTCCCTATTTACATGACAAAAAACAAAGCACTATCTTGTGTTCCATTGCTGGTGAGAAAGTGCTTCCTGTTTTGGGCAATGTGGGAACTGGGTTAAACCTTCCAGATGAAATGAGGAGCATCAGAGTGGCCAGTCCTCTACTTTTAATGCTTTCAACTCAGTCAAAGCAGAGCACTGTACCTTGTTAGAAAAATCTCGGCTTTAAAACCTTGTTTTTTAACATGTAAGTGCCACCTTGTTTGACCAAGGTGAGAAGCAGATTATCTGCAACCACAGCCACAATGCCTTTCCCTAACAGCCATTTCAGACATATTAGCGCGCAAAACTCCAAACGGAGCACTTTTCTGTGATGACGTATTGGAAGTGTGCTCTTCTGTTTGGGGTATTGTGTGACCAGACTTACTTGGATAGAACATTCATGAAGTTACTTGGAGAAAGCTCAATTTCATTAAAACGTTTCTCATGAAACCTAGGAATCAACATAAAAATCATCAAGGTTCTTGGTTTGACAATTGTGAACTATGTTTAGGGTTAGATAGCAATATTATTTCCAAGAGTTATTTTTGGTAGACCGGAGTGATCAAGTGGAAATTTGCTTTTATCCTTGTGATTTTTATGTCTGCAGATAAGTCAAATGAAAGCACTTTCTTATATGTTGGGATTTCACTGAGTGCTTTTTGTTTGGTTGGTCTTTAAACTGTGAATACTCATATTCTTTTTCATTGGTTAAGTGATTTGAAACATATTTGGGATGGAAGCAGGACTATTGCTTTGCATAGCTAAATGTGTTTTATTTTCTAAACACTCTTTCTGATTCTTTTAAATCATTTTAAACAAAATGCTGTCAAAGAATTTAGGAAGAGATGCTCCTTGGTACAGTGCTTTTTGGTGGCTTTTTTCTATACCCTGTGACTTTGGATTTTGGCTTTCATAGTTGCAAGTTACAATATGGAAGTTAACATACCCATTGGGATGTATAACCTACAATACCATTGGTTCATAGAGTTCTCAAGAAGTTTAAAATCCTGCAAATTTTTGAATATGCTAACTTACAACAGCTTTTAGCTGAAACCAAGCTGTCTGCATCTTCTATATTTTAAATTTCAGAAATATTCCTCAGGTGAAAGGTATAAAATATATAGAGTTCTCCTGCTCACACATTCCGATTTTACTTCATAATCAAAACTGCTAAGATTAGCTGTTGCTTAAACCTCTGAATAGAGTTTACATTACCAAAAACGCCCTATTGTTATGCTGAGATTGCAACTGGTACCACCTGTGGCTTTGAGAGGCAAGGCCCTATTTACATTTGACCCACTAGAATGCCCTCCGTCTGCAACACAAAAGAAAACTTACCTGGGTATTCATTGGATAATGGAGTATTCCCCCTTGCTTATAAAGGCCTGGAAGTTAGAGAGAAGTAAGTGTTTAAAGAAGACCTGAAGATAACTCAAAACCATCGCTGTTTTCAACCATGAGGTAAGCCTCACTTCATACTTTCTAATCAAAATCATTTTTTTTCAGATAAGAGAAGATCTTGGATACTTTTGTCCCTATTTACATGACCCAAAACAAAGCACTATCTTGTGTTCCATTGCTGGTGAGAAAGTGCTTCCTGTTTTGGGCAATGTGGGAACTGGGTTAAACCTTCCAGATGAAATGAGGAGCATCAGAGTGGCCAGTCCTCTACTTTCAATGCTTTCAACTCAGTCAAAGCAGAGCACTGTACCTTATTAGAAAAATCTCGGCTTTAAAACCTTGTTTTTTAACATGTAAGTGTCACCTTGTTTGACCAAGGTGAGAAGCAGATTATCTGCATCCACAGCCACAATGCCTTTCCCTAACAGCCATTTCAGACATATTAGCGCGCAAAACTCCAAACGGAGCACTTTTCTGTGATGACGTATTGGAAGTGTGCTCTTCTGTTTGGGGTATTGTGTGACCAGACTTACTTGGATAGAACATTCATGAAGTTACTTGGAGAAAGCTCAATTTCTTTAAAACGTTTCTCATGAAACCTAGGAATCAACATAAAAATCATCAAGGTTCTTGGTTTGACAATTGTGAACTATGTTTAGGGTTAGATAGCAATATTATTTCCAAGAGTTATTTTTGGTAGACCGGAGTGATCAAGTGGAAATTTGCTTTTATCCTTGTGATTTTTATGTCTGCAGATAAGTCAAATGAAAGCACTTTCTTATATGTTGGGATTTCACTGAGTGCTTTTTGTTTGGTTGGTCTTTAAACTGTGAATATTCATATTCTTTTTCATTGGTTAAGTGATTTGAAACATATTTGGGATGGAAGCAGGACTATTGCTTTGCATAGCTAAATGTGTTTTATTTTCTAAACACTCTTTCTGATTCTTTTAAATCATTTTAAACAAAATGCTGTCAAAGAATTTAGGAAGAGATGCTCCTTGGTACAGTGCTTTTTGGTGGCTTTTTTCTATACCCTGTGACTTTGGATTTTGGCTTTCATAGTTGCAAGTTACAATATGGAAGTTAACATACCCATTGGGATGTATAACCTACAATACCATTGGTTCATAGAGTTCTCAAGAAGTTTAAAATCCTGCAAATTTTTGAATATGCTAACTTACAACAGCTTTTAGCTGAAACCAAGCTGTCTGCATCTTCTATATTTTAAATTTCAGAAATATTCCTCAGGTGAAAGGTATAAAATATATAGAGTTCTCCTGCTCACACATTCCGATTTTACTTCATAATCAAAACTGCTAAAATTAGCTGTTGCTTAAACCTCTGAATAGAGTTTACATTACCAAAAACGCCCTATTGTTATGCTGAGATTGCAACTGGTACCACCTGTGGCTTTGAGAGGCAAGGCCCTATTTACATTTACCCACTGGAATGTCCTCCCTCTGCAACACAAAAGAAAACTTACCTGGGTATTCATTGGATAATGGAGTATTCCCCCTTGCTTATAAAGGCCTGGAAGTTAGAGAGAAGTAAGTGTTTAAAGAAGACCTGAAGATAACTCAAAACCATCGCTGTTTTCAACCATGAGGTAAGCCTCACTTCATACTTTCTAATCAAAATCATTTTTTTTCAGATAAGAGAAGATCTTGGATACTTTTGTCCCTATTTACATGACCCAAAACAAAGCACTATCTTGTGTTCCATTGCTGGTGAGAAAGTGCTTCCTGTTTTGGGCAATGTGGGAACTGGGTTAAACCTTCCAGATGAAACGAGGAGCATCAGAGTGGCCAGTCCTCTACTCTCAATGCTTTCAACTCAGTCAAAGCAGAGCACTGTACCTTGTTAGAAAAATCTCGGCTTTAAAACCTTGTTTTTTAACATGTAAGTGCCACCTTGTTTGACCAAGGTGAGAAGCAGATTATCTGCAACCACAGCCACAATGCCTTTCCCTAACAGCCATTTCAGACATATTAGCGCGCAAAACTCCAAACGGAGCACTTTTCTGTGATGACGTATTGGAAGTGTGCTCTTCTGTTTGGGGTATTGTGTGACAAGACTTACTTGGATAGAACATTCATGAAGTTACTTGGAGAAAGCTCAATTTCATTAAAACGTTTCTCATGAAACCTAGGAATCAACATAAAAATCATCAAGGTTCTTGGTTTGACAATTGTGAACTATGTTTAGGGTTAGATAGCAATATTATTTCCAAGAGTTATTTTTGGTAGACCGGAGTGATCAAGTGGAAATTTGCTTTTATCCTTGTGATTTTTATGTCTGCAGATAAGTCAAATGAAAGCACTTTCTTATATGTTGGGATTTCACTGAGTGCTTTTTGTTTGGTTGGTCTTTAAACTGTGAATACTCATATTCTTTTTCATTGGTTAAGTGATTTGAAACATATTTGGGATGGAAGCAGGACTATTGCTTTGCATAGCTAAATGTGTTTTATTTTCTAAACACTCTTTCTGATTCTTTTAAATCATTTTAAACAAAATGCTGTCAAAGAATTTAGGAAGAGATGCTCCTTGGTACAGTGCTTTTTGGTGGCTTTTTTCTATACCCTGTGACTTTGGATTTTGGCTTTCATAGTTACAAGTTACAATATGGAAATTAACATACCCATTGGGATGTATAACCTACAATACCATTGGTTCATAGAGTTCTCAAGAAGTTTAAAATCCTGCAAATTTTTGAATATGCTAACTTACAACAGCTTTTAGCTGAAACCAAGCTGTCTGCATCTTCTATATTTTAAATTTCAGAAATATTCCTCAGGTGAAAGGTATAAAATATATAGAGTTCTCCTGCTCACACATTCGGATTTTACTTCATAATCAAAACTGCTAAGATTAGCTGTTGCTTAAACCTCTGAATAGAGTTTACATTACCAAAAACGCCCTATTGTTATGCTGAGATTGCAACTGGTACCACCTGTGGCTTTGAGAGGCAAGGCCCTATTTACATTTGAACCACTGGAATGTCCTCCCTCTGCAACACAAAAGAAAACTTACCTGGGTATTCATTGGAAAATGGAGTATTCCCCCATGCTTATAAAGGCCTGGAAGTTAGAGAGAAGTAAGTGTTTAAAGAAGACCTGAAGATAACTCAAAACCATCGCTGTTTTCAACCATGAGGTAAGCCTCACTTCATACTTTCTAATCAAAATCATTTTTTTTCAGATAAGAGAAGATCTTGGATACTTTTGTCCCTATTTACATGACCCAAAACAAAGCACTATCTTGTGTTCCATTGCTGGTGAGAAAGTGCTTCCTGTTTTGGGCAATGTGGGAACTGGGTTAAACCTTCCAGATGAAATGAGGAGCATCAGAATGGCCAGTCCTCTACTTTCAATGCTTTCAACTCAGTCAAAGCAGAGCACTGTACCTTATTAGAAAAATCTCGGCTTAAAAACCTTGTTTTTTAACATGTAAGTGTCACCTTGTTTGACCAAGGTGAGAAGCAGATTATCTGCAACCATAGCCACAATGCCTTTCCCTAACAGCCATTTCAGACATATTAGCGCGCAAAACTCCAAACGGAGCACTTTTCTGTGATGACGTATTGGAAGTGTGCTCTTCTGTTTGGGGTATTGTGTGACCAGACTTACTTGGATAGAACATTCATGAAGTTACTTGGAGAAAGCTCAATTTCATTAAAACGTTTCTCATGAAACCTAGGAATCAACATAAAAATCATCAAGGTTCTTGGTTTGACAATTGTGAACTATGTTTAGGGTTAGATAGCAATATTATTTCCAAGAGTTATTTTTGGTAGACCGGAGTGATCAAGTGGAAATTTGCTTTTATCCTTGTGATTTTTATGTCTGCAGATAAGTCAAATGAAAGCACTTTCTTATATGTTGGGATTTCACTGAGTGCTTTTTGTTTGGTTGGTCTTTAAACTGTGAATACTCATATTCTTTTTCATTGGTTAAGTGATTTGAAACATATTTGGGATGGAAGCAGGACTATTGCTTTGCATAGCTAAATGTGTTTTATTTTCTAAACACTCTTTCTGATTCTTTTAAATCATTTTAAACAAAATGCTGTCAAATAATTTAGGAAGAGATGCTCCTTGTTACAGTGCTTTTTGGTGGCTTTTTTCTATACCCTGTGACTTTGGATTTTGGCTTTCATAGTTGAAAGTTACAATATGGAAGTTAAAATACCCATTGGGATGTATACCCTACAATACCATTGGTTCATAGAGTTCTCAAGAAGTTTAAAATCCTGCAAATTTTTGAATATGCTAACTTACAACAGCTTTCAGCTGAAACCAAGCTGTCTGCATCTTCTATATTTTAAATTTCAGAAATATTCCTCAGGTGAAAGGTATAAAATATATAGAGTTCTCCTGCTCACACATTCCGATTTAACTTCATAATCAAAACTGCTAAGATTAGCTGTTGCTTAAACCTCTGAATAGAGTTTACATTACCAAAAACGCCCTATTGTTATGCTGAGATTGCAACTGGTACCACCTGTGGCTTTGAGAGGCAAGGCCCTATTTACATTTGACCCACTGGAATGTCCTCCCTCTGCAACACAAAAGAAAACTTACCTGGGTATTCATTGGATAATGGAGTATTCCCCCTTGCTTATAAAGGCCTGGAAGTTAGAGAGAAGTAAGTGTTTAAAGAAGACCTGAAGATAACTCAAAACCATCGCTGTTTTCAACCATGAGGTAAGCCTCACTTCATACTTTCTAATCAAAATCATTTTTTTTCAGATAAGAGAAGATCTTGGATACTTTTGTCCCTATTTACATGACCCAAAACAAAGCACTATCTTGTGTTCCATTGCTGGTGAGAAAGTGCTTCCTGTTTTGGGCAATGTGGGAACTGGGTTAAACCTTCCAGATGAAATGAGGAGCATCAGAATGGCCAGTCTTCTACTTTCAATGCTTTCAACTCAGTCAAAGCAGAGCACTGTACCTTATTAGAAAAATCTCGGCTTTAAAACCTTGTTTTTTAACATGTAAGTGTCACCTTGTTTGACCAAGGTGAGAAGCAGATTATCTGCAACCATAGCCACAATGCCTTTCCCTAACAGCCATTTCAGACATATTAGCGCGCAAAACTCCAAACGGAGCACTTTTCTGTGATGACGTATTGGAAGTGTGCTCTTCTGTTTGGGGTATTGTGTGACCAGACTTACTTGGATAGAACATTCATGAAGTTACTTGGAGAAAGCTCAATTTCATTAAAACGTTTCTCATGAAACCTAGGAATCAACATAAAAATCATCAAGGTTCTTGGTTTGACAATTGTGAACTATGTTTAGGGTTAGATAGCAATATTATTTCCAAGAGTTATTTTTGGTAGACCGGAGTGATCAAGTGGAAATTTGCTTTTATCCTTGTGATTTTTATGTCTGCAGATAAGTCAAATGAAAGCACTTTCTTATATGTTGGGATTTCACTGAGTGCTTTTTGTTTGGTTGGTCTTTAAACTGTGAATACTCATATTCTTTTTCATTGGTTAAGTGATTTGAAACATATTTGGGATGGAAGCAGGACTATTGCTTTGCATAGCTAAATGTGTTTTATTTTCTAAACACTCTTTCTGATTCTTTTAAATCATTTTAAACAAAATGCTGTCAAAGAATTTAGGAAGAGATGCTCCTTGGTACAGTGCTTTTTGGTGGCTTTTTTCTATACCCTGTGACTTTGGATTTTGGCTTTCATAGTTGCAAGTTACAATATGGAAGTTAACATACCCATTGGGATGTATAACCTACAATACCATTGGTTCATAGAGTTCTCAAGAAGTTTAAAATCCTGCAAATTTTTGAATATGCTAACTTACAACAGCTTTTAGCTGAAACCAAGCTGTCTGCATCTTCTATATTTTAAATTTCAGAAATATTCCTCAGGTGAAAGGTATAAAATATATAGAGTTCTCCTGCTCACACATTCGGATTTTACTTCATAATCAAAACTGCTAAGATTAGCTGTTGCTTAAACCTCTGAATAGAGTTTACATTACCAAAAACGCCCTATTGTTATGCTGAGATTGCAACTGGTACCACCTGTGGCTTTGAGAGGCAAGGCCCTATTTACATTTGACCCACTGGAATGTCCTCCCTCTGCAACACAAAAGAAAACTTACCTGGGTATTCATTGGATAGTGGAGTATTCCCCCTTGCTTATAAAGGCCTGGAAGTAAGAGAGAATTAAGTGTTTAAAGAAGACCTGAAGATAACTCAAAACCATCGCTGTTTTCAACCGTGAGGTGAGCCTCACTTCATACTTTCTAATCAAAATCATTTTTTTTTTCAGATAAGAGAAGATCTTGGATACTTTTGTCCCTATTTACATGACCCAAAACATAGCACTATCTTGTGTTCCATTGCTGGTGAGAACGTGCTTCCTGTTTTGGGCAATGTGGGAACTGGGTTAAACCTTCCAGATGAAATGAGGAGCATCAGAGTGGCCAGTCCTCTACTTTCAATGCTTTCAACTCAGTCAAAGCAGAGCACTTTACCTTGTTAGAAAAATCTCGGCTTTAAAACCTTGTTTTTTAACATGTAAGTGTCACCTTGTTTGACCAAGGTGAGAAGCAGATTATCTGCAACCACAGCCACAATGCCTTTCCCTAACAGCCATTTCAGACATATTAGCGCGCAAAACTCCAAACGGAGCACTTTTCTGTGATGACGTATTGGAAGTGTGCTCTTCTGTTTGGGGTATTGTGTGACCAGACTTACTTGGATAGAACATTCATGAAGTTACTTGGAGAAAGCTCAATTTCATTAAAACGTTTCTCATGAAACCTAGGAATCAACATGAAAATCATCAAGGTTCTTGGTTTGACAATTGTGAACTATGTTTAGGGTTAGATAGCAATATTATTTACAAGAGATATTTTTGGTAGACCGGAGTGATCAAGTGGAAATTTGCTTTTATCCTTGTGATTTTTATGTCTGCAGATAAGTCAAATGAAAGCACTTTCTTATATGTTGGGATTTCACTGAGTGCTTTTTGTTTGGTTGGTCTTTAAACTGTGAATACTCATATTCTTTTTCATTGGTTAAGTGATTTGAAACATATTTGGGATGGAAGCAGGACTATTGCTTTGCATAGCTAAATGTGTTTTATTTTCTAAACACTCTTTCTGATTCTTTTAAATCATTTTAAACAAAATGCTGTCAAAGAATTTAGGAAGAGATGCTCCTTGGTACAGTGCTTTTTGGTGGCTTTTTTCTATACCCTGTGACTTTGGATTTTGGCTTTCATAGTTGCAAGTTACAATATGGAAGTTAACATACCCATTGGGATGTATACCCTACAATACCATTGGTTCATAGAGTTCTCAAGAAGTTTAAAATCCTGCAAATTTTTGAATATGCTAACTTACAACAGCTTTTAGCTGAAACCAAGCTGTCTGCATCTTCTATATTTTAAATTTCAGAAATATTCCTCAGGTGAAAGGTATAAAATATATAGAGTTCTCCTGCTCACACATTCGGATTTTACTTCATAATCAAAACTGCTAAGATTAGCTGTTGCTTAAACCTCTGAATAGAGTTTACATTACCAAAAACGCCCTATTGTTATGCTGAGATTGCAACTGGTACCACCTGTGGCTTTGAGAGGCAAGGCCCTATTTACATTTGACCCACTAGAATGCCCTCCCTCTGCAACACAAAAGAAAACTTACCTGGGTATTCATTGGATAATGGAGTATTCCCCCTTGCTTATAAAGGCCTGGAAGTTAGAGAGAAGTAAGTGTTTAAAGAAGACCTGAAGATAACTCAAAACCATCGCTGTTTTCAACCATGAGGTAAGCCTCACTTCATACTTTCTAATCAAAATCATTTTTTTTTTCAGATAAGAGAAGATCTTGGATACTTTTGTCCCTATTTACATGACCCAAAACAAAGCACTATCTTGTGTTCCATTGCTGGTGAGAAAGTGCTTCCTGTTTTGGGCAATGTGGGAACTGGGTTAAACCTTCCAGATGAAATGAGGAGCATCAGAGTGGCCAGTCCTCTACTTTCAATGCTTTCAACTCAGTCAAAGCAGAGCACTGTACCTTATTAGAAAAATCTCGGCTTTAAAACCTTGTTTTTTAACATGTAAGTGTCACCTTGTTTGACCAAGGTGAGAAGCAGATTATCTGCATCCACAGCCACAATGCCTTTCCCTAACAGCCATTTCAGACATATTAGCGCGCAAAACTCCAAACGGAGCACTTTTCTGTGATGACGTATTGGAAGTGTGCTCTTCTGTTTGGGGTATTGTGTGACCAGACTTACTTGGATAGAACATTCATGAAGTTACTTGGAGAAAGCTCAATTTCTTTAAAACGTTTCTCATGAAACCTAGGAATCAACATAAAAATCATCAAGGTTCTTGGTTTGACAATTGTGAACTATGTTTAGGGTTAGATAGCAATATTATTTCCAAGAGTTATTTTTGGTAGACCGGAGTGATCAAGTGGAAATTTGCTTTTATCCTTGTGATTTTTATGTCTGCAGATAAGTCAAATGAAAGCACTTTCTTATATGTTGGGATTTCACTGAGTGCTTTTTGTTTGGTTGGTCTTTAAACTGTGAATACTCATATTCTTTTTCATTGGTTAAGTGATTTGAAACATATTTGGGATGGAAGCAGGACTATTGCTTTGCATAGCTAAATGTGTTTTATTTTCTAAACACTCTTTCTGATTCTTTTAAATCATTTTAAACAAAATGCTGTCAAAGAATTTAGGAAGAGATGCTCCTTGGTACAGTGCTTTTTGGTGGCTTTTTTCTATACCCTGTGACTTTGGATTTTGGCTTTCATAGTTGCAAGTTACAATATGGAAGTTAACATACCCATTGGGATGTATAACCTACAATACCATTGGTTCATAGAGTTCTCAAGAAGTTTAAAATCCTGCAAATTTTTGAATATGCTAACTTACAACAGCTTTTAGCTGAAACCAAGCTGTCTGCATCTTCTATATTTTAAATTTCAGAAATATTCCTCAGGTGAAAGGTATAAAATATATAGAGTTCTCCTGCTCACACATTCCGATTTTACTTCATAATCAAAACTGCTAAGATTAGCTGTTGCTTAAACCTCTGAATAGAGTTTACATTACCAAAAACGCCCTATTGTTATGCTGAGATTGCAACTGGTACCACCTGCGGCTTTGAGAGGCAAGGCCCTATTTACATTTGACCCACTGGAATGTCCTCCCTCTGCAACACAAATGAAAACTTACCTGGGTATTCATTGGATAATGGAGTATTCCCCCTTGCTTATAAAGGCCTGGAAGTTAGAGAGAAGTAAGTGTTTAAAGAAGACCTGAAGATAACTCAAAACCATCGCTGTTTTCAACCATGAGGTAAGCCTCACTTCATACTTTCTAATCAAAATCATTTTTTTTCAGATAAGAGAAGATCTTGGATACTTTTGTCCCTATTTACATGACCCAAAACAAAGCACTATCTTGTGTTCCATTGCTGGTGAGAAAGTGCTTCCTGTTTTGGGCAATGTGGGAACTGGGTTAAACCTTCCAGATGAAATGAGGAGCATCAGAGTGGCCAGTCCTCTACTTTCAATGCTTTCAACTCAGTCAAAGCAGAGCACTGTACCTTATTAGAAAAATCTCGGCTTTAAAACCTTGTTTTTTAACATGTAAGTGTCACCTTGTTTGACCAAGGTGAGAAGCAGATTATCTGCATCCACAGCCACAATGCCTTTCCCTAACAGCCATTTCAGACATATTAGCGCGCAAAACTCCAAACGGAGCACTTTTCTGTGATGACGTATTGGAAGTGTGCTCTTCTGTTTGGGGTATTGTGTGACCAGACTTACTTGGATAGAACATTCATGAAGTTACTTGGAGAAAGCTCAATTTCATTAAAACGTTTCTCATGAAACCTAGGAATCAACATAAAAATCATCAAGGTTCTTGGTTTGACAATTGTGAACTATGTTTAGGGTTAGATAGCAATATTATTTCCAAGAGTTATTTTTGGTAGACCGGAGTGATCAAGTGGAAATTTGCTTATATCCTTGTGATTTTTATGTCTGCAGATAAGTCAAATGAAAGCACTTTCTTATATGTTGGGATTTCACTGAGTGCTTTTTGTTTGGTTGGTCTTTAAACTGTGAATACTCATATTCTTTTTCATTGGTTAAGTGATTTGAAACATATTTGGGATGGAAGCAGGACTATTGCTTTGCATAGCTAAATGTGTTTTATTTTCTAAACACTCTTTCTGATTCTTTTAAATCATTTTAAACAAAATGCTGTCAAAGAATTTAGGAAGAGATGCTCCTTGGTACAGTGCTTTTTGGTGGCTTTTTTCTATACCCTGTGACTTTGGATTTTGGCTTTCATAGTTGCAAGTTACAATATGGAAGTTAACATACCCATTGGGATGTATAACCTACAATACCATTGGTTCATAGAGTTCTCAAGAAGTTTAAAATCCTGCACATTTTTGAATATGCTAACTTACAACAGCTTTTAGCTGAAACCAAGCTGTCTGCATCTTCTATATTTTAAATTTCAGAAATATTCCTCAGGTGAAAGGTATAAAATATAGAGAGTTCTCCTGCTCACACATTCTGATTATACTTCATAATCAAAACTGCTGAGATTAGCTGTTGCTTAAACCTCTGAATAGAGTTTACATTACCAAAAACGCCCTATTGTTATGCTGAGATTGCAACTGGTACCACCTGTGGCTTTGAGAGGCAAGGCCCTATTTACATTTGACCCACTGGAATGCCCTCCCTCTGCAACACAAAAGAAAACTTACCTGGGTATTCATTGGATAATGGAGTATTCCCCCTTGCTTATAAAGGCCTGGAAGTTAGAGAGAAGTAAGTGTTTAAAGAAGACCTGAAGATAACTCAAAACCATCGCTGTTTTCAACCATGAGGTAAGCCTCACTTCATACTTTCTAATCAAAATCATTTTTTTTTTCAGATAAGAGAAGATCTTGGATACTTTTGTCCCTATTTACATGACCCAAAACAAAGCACTATCTTGTGTTCCATTGCTGGTGAGAAAGTGCTTCCTGTTTTGGGCAATGTGGGAACTGGGTTAAACCTTCCAGATGAAATGAGGAGCATCAGAGTGGCCAGTCCTCTACTTTCAATGCTTTCAACTCAGTCAAAGCAGAGCACTGTACCTTATTAGAAAAATCTTGGCTTTAAAACCTTGTTTTTTAACATGTAAGTGTCACCTTGTTTGACCAAGGTGAGAAGCAGATTATCTGCATCCACAGCCACAATGCCTATCCCTAACAGCCATTTCAGACATATTAGCGCGCAAAACTCCAAACGGAGCACTTTTCTGTGATGACGTATTGGAAGTGTACTCTTCTGTTTGGGGTATTGTGTGACCAGACTTACTTGGATAGAACATTCATGAAGTTACTTGGAGAAAGCTCAATTTCATTAAAACGTTTCTCATGAAACCTAGGAATCAATATAAAAATCATCAAGGTTTAGCAGCAACCAAGATGGCTGCTTTGTAAATTGACTCCTCGGCCGCCGGACACATCGGCCAATTTTCTCTCCTCAATGGGGGTCCCCCTGTTTCCTCCCTGGCCCCCTGTCTCTCTGGTGCCCTGATGGGCAAAAAAACGCCGGCCGCCCGTGCCTCCAGCTCCCGGCAGGCTGCTCCGGAGTTTGCGGCCTACCTGCCGGAGATCGCGACTGAAGCCGGGGCCTCGATTTTGGGCCGGCCGCCGCGGACTTCCAGGACCCCGGCCACGGGTTCGCGGCTCCCGCCCGGGACTTCAGATGGTGCCCCAGCCGCGATTTTGGGTCCCCCGCTGTCACCATCCATAGGTGGGATGGGCCCTGGCAGTGTAGAGGACCCGGGACCAGAGCCATCCCTGCAGTCTCCCATCCCATCTCTGCGGGATGCTGAGCTCCTGCGCCGATTCCAATGTATGCTGCAGTCCGAGTTGTCCTCCGCTACCTCCAAGCTGGCCGACCGTCTTTCGCAGGAGATTCGCGAGTTGGGCAACCGGACGAACGACCTCGAAGATAAGATGGACGCTGCGGCCACGGTCATGGAAAATCACGAACAGGATTTGTGCGACCTCAAGAAAGAATTGGCGGACGCGCTGCTACGGCTTGAGGATTTCGAAAATCGTTCCCGCCGTGGCAATCTGCGGTTAAGGGGTATCCCGGAAACGGTCGCGGATCTTACTTCCACTGCTACAGCTCTGTTTCAGGAGCTGACACCCGCTGTTCCCATTGACCGGCTTGAATTTGACCGCATACATCGTGCGTTGGGCCCCAGACGACCGGATGGGCCCCCGAGGGACATTATCATCAAGTTTACGTATTACCGCACTAAGGAAACTATCCTCTTGGCGGCCAGAAACAACCCTGACCTCAGCTTCCAGGGGCATCGCTACCAGCTCTTTGCGGACCTCTCTCAGACCACTCTTCAGAAGCGTCGCCAATTGAAGCCCTTCACTTCGGTCCTGGTGAAACACAGTATCAAATACGCTTGGGGCTTCCCGTTTCGCCTTACCTTCACCTACCAGGGCCGCAGTCATTCTGTGGCTACGCCGGAGGAGGCCCATTCTCTTCTGGAATCTTTACACCTTCTTTCGCCTGAGGCTGCGGATCGGAGCCCAGCTCATTCATCTGGATCCCCGGCAAGGCCGCTTCTTCCAAGCCGCATCTGGGAGCGGTCATCCAATAGGAAGAGGGCCCTCCCTCAGACCTCTTCACGATCAAGTCCTTCCTGTTCTTCTCCGGGCTGAAGATGTGTCTTGGACTTTCCATGTATCATCTCACCGATTGACTTCCTTGACGGGACCGTGAGTTTGGCCCTTAGGGCTCCCCCAGTTTGTCAGCATTACGGGTTGGGACTGCTCCAGTGTGCCCCCTTGGGTTCCTTCCCTGGTTGGGGGGGTCTCCTCATGGATTAGAGAATTATGACTTTCTGCTGCCGCAGCCTATTTTGGGCCTGGGTGATGGTATTCCGGTTTTTGTTGGTAGCACGGAGTGAGGGTTCCCTCTGGTTTCGGGGTGGGAGGTTGATCTGGTAGGCCCGGTTGGGTGGGAGGGGGTTAGCCCCATGGTTCTCTGGGTTGTTATGGGGAGGTCATCACGGTGGCCTAGCTCCTTTAGTTTTATTGCTTTGGTACCCCGTTCTATTATGTTTAGTGCCTTATTGCCCTTTTGCCCCCTGGGGACTTTTGTTTCTGATGTTTCCATTTGCAGCCATGTGTCCGGTGGTAGAGCCACCCCTAACTGGTATCCTTCCTTTGTAGGATGCACGTCACCATTGGCGTGACACGATTGCACTATTGTATATTCTTTTTGTGTCCTTTTCCTTCTTTCTTTCTTTGTTTTTTTTTCTCCTTTGGTTTTTTTTTGTTTTTGTGTTCTGCAGGGTTCCGGGACGCCACGGTCCGATCGCCATTGGGAGCGGAAATTGCTAGCTGCTTTATGGTTTCTTCTGCTGAGCGTGTTGCCCTGATGCCGCCATGGCCTCGCCCCTTTTGAAAATTCATTCGCAAAATGTTCAAGGCTTTAATTCGCCTCAGAAGCGGGCTAAAGTTTTTCATCACCTCAAATCACAACAAATTGACGTGGTATGTTTACAAGAGACCAGGTTTTCTCAGTCCTCCGCCCCGCGTTATCTTTCACCTCACTATCCCACCTTTTACACGGCCTCGGCCCCTGAGAAGCGTCGGGGTGTCCTGATCGCTTTTAAACGCAATCTCCCCTTTGTCTGTGCTAGGAATATAGCGGACCCCACGGGCAGGTATCTGCTTCTGCAAGGCACCCTCTGGGATCAGGAGGTTACTTTTGTCTCTTACTATGCGCCTAATCGTTTTCAGGATAAATTCTTTTCACATCTTTGCACCATTGTTTCCCGACACTCCAAGGGTCTTCTTGTTGTTTTGGGGGATTCGAATGTTACTTTGGATTCCGCATTGGATAGGCGCTGCGCACGGGGGGCGGCCCCTTCTCATGACTTGGTGCTGGAGGAACGTATGCGCTCTCTCCTGCGGACAGCAGGGCTGGCGGACGTCTGGAGGGAGCTTCACCCAACGGAACGCGACTTTACATTCTATTCCAGTCCTCATGATAGTTTTTGTAGAATTGATCATATATTTATGCAGGTTCAGCAGCTTCCCTTGGTCAGGCGGATAACTATTCCCTCCTCGCCTTGGTCGGATCACGATCCCTTGGTACTTCTCCTTGCCCTCTCTGGGTCAGAACGGCGCCCTTTTCATTGGCGCATCAATGATTCTTTATTGACCACTCAGGCTACCTGCCAACAAATAGAATTTTTTTTACGAACATACTTCACGGAAAACGCGGGATCGGTCTCCTCGGCAGTGCCGCTATGGGAAGCGCATAAGGCCACGGTGCGGGGTCATGTTATACAGCTGGCGGCGGTCCGGAAGCGGGAGCGGGAGCGCCGACTTTTGGAGCTTCATTCTCTCCTGGCCTCTGCGGATGCGCGTTGGAAGTCCTCTCCATCTGCGGCCCATAAACGCGCTCGGGACGCTCTGGCGGCAGAGTTAGACCTACTTGCCTCTTCAGAGGCGGAACGGGCCCTGCGTTGGACCAAACACAAATTTTATTCCTGTGCTAATAAGCCAGGCCCGATGCTGGCCAGGAAACTCAATTCTGTGGGGAAACCCCATAAACCGATTCGACTGCGACTTCCTACAGGTGGCTGTACTTCTAATCCCCAGCAGATTGTTTCCCGTTTCTCAGACTTCCTTGCACGCCTCTACGCTAAACCAGATCCCTTCCCCGTGGCTCAAGCAGAGGCATTCTTTCAAGATCTCCGACTTCCTGGGTTATCCGAGGCAGCACAGGTGGCACTCAACGCCGGTGTCACTGTACCAGAAGTGCTCCAAGCTATCAAATCTTTACGGTCCACCGCGGCCCCAGGTCCCGACGGCTTTTCCGGTCTTTATTATAAGAAATTCTCAGCCTTGTTGGCGCCCTTTTTGGCTGAGTATTTTAATGCGTTACGACAGGGCTCCTCGCCCTCCCCAGATGCGCTTAGAGCGCATATCGCCATGATTCCTAAGACGACCGATGATGTACAGGAACCGCAAGCCTTCCGGCCTATTTCTCTTCTTAATGAAGACCTGAAGATATTGGGCAAGATCCTTAGTTTCCGCATTAATAAATATTTGCGTAGCCTGGTCCACAGGGACCAGGTAGGGTTCGTCCCCGGGAGGCAGGCGGGTGATAACGTTCGTAAGGTGGTCCATCTTATACATTTTCTGCAACAGCGGAAAATCCCGGGATTCTTACTGTCTTTAGACATATATAAAGCCTTTGATTCTCTATCCTGGGAATATCTGCGGTTTGTACTGTCTCGTTGGGGTTTTGGGGATTCTATTCTTTCTTGGATTCAGGCCTTGTATTCTTCTCCTTCGGCCTCCGTCAAATACGCTGGGTATTTTTCAGATCCCTTTCCTATTGGGCGAGGGACGAGACAGGGTTGCCCTCTGTCCCCAGCGCTCTTTGTCCTGGCGCTTGAGCCGTTGGCTTTGGCGCTTCGGACCGATTGCAATGTATCGGGGGTTCCTTACGCGGGACAGGAATTCAAACTGAACCTTTTTGCGGATGATGCCCTCCTGACTCTTACTAACCCCCTGACGACGCTTCCTAATTTGCAACAGGTTCTTGAGCGCTTCTCCTTGATTTCGGGTCTCCGTATCAACTTGGATAAGACTGTCGCCCTCAATATTACTTTGGCTTCAGATTTGGTTTCGCGCCTACAATCCCACTTCCCTTACAAATGGGCTTCCTCTTCTCTTGAATACTTAGGCATTCGCTTGACCCCCACTTATGACTCCTTGTTTGCTGCGAATTACTATCCATTGCTTAGCTCTCTATCCTCTCTTATGCATTCTTGGCAATTTCCGCACCTGTCTTGGATAGGACGGGTTAATTCGGTGAAAATGACCATCTTGCCGAAATTGTTGTATTATTTTCGCACACTCCCGGTGCGGGTTCCCCCTCATTTTCTTCGGTTGCTTCAGGCGAAGTTAATGCGTTTTATCTGGGCCGATAAGCACCCCAGAGTATCCAAAAGTACGCTTTTTGCCCATAGACTTCAGGGTGGTCTTGGGGATGCCTAATGTGACTAAGTATTATCAAGCAAGCCAGATTGCCCCGCTGTCTATGTTGCACGCCTCTTCCGACGTCCCCCTCTGGGTCCTGTTGGAACTACCTAATTGTGCCCCTATCGCACTATCGACGCTTCTATGGCTTCCCCCTGCCCTGCGCCCTATGGCACTGAGTCCGATGTTACTTCATGGCCTACAAGTTTGGGACTCGGTGCGTTACTCTGGTGGTCTGATGTCACCTTTTCTGCCTTTGCTCCCAATTATTAACAACCCTCTTTTCCCGCCGGGTTTGGATCACCCAGGGGCGTTTTCTTGGTGGGTGACTAATGGTTTTTCGCAGGTGCGACACTTTTTGATTTTTCGGTCCTTTCCCACCTGGGACTCTCTTCAGGAATCCCGGAATATCCCCCCGGCGGAATTTTTTCGATATCTTCAATTGCGACACTGGCTGCTCTCGCTGCGGGGTACTTCTGCGTTCCCGTACCAGAGATCTGCCTTTGAACAGCTTTGCCAACTGCGTCCGGGCGCTCCGGGCCTTATATCCCTTCTTTATGCAGCTCTGAACAGACGCTCGTCGCATACTTCACTTTCATATGTTGTTCAGTGGGAGCGCGACCTGGGAGTGGCTGTGGATCCGGAGGACTGGAATAAGGCCTGGTCACTCATAGCTAAATGCTCATTTAATACGACCACACTGGAGGCAGCCTATAAGGTATTGTTTCGTTGGTACTGGGTTCCGGCTCGGCTGGCCCGGGCTAACCCTGCCTGTAGTGATCAATGTTTTCGGGGTTGTAGTCATCGTGGTGATGTATTACATATCTGGTGGTCATGCCCGAGACTGTTTCGTTTTTGGTCTCGTGTATTTGGCCTCCTTTTCACCTTGTTCCATCTCTCCATACGCCGGGATGCTCGGTATGCCTTGCTTCATTGCCCCATACCGGGCCTCTTAGCTCACCAGCAGAAGTTGGCTTCCTATCTGTTTTTATCCGCCACTAGAACAATTGCTCAGGCCTGGAAGAGTCCGTTTGTCCCTCTTCAGGGGGTGCGGGATCGTATGACCACTATGATGCTCAACGAACAGATGTCGAGTATCCGCAACGACTCCCAACGTAAATTTTTGAAAATATGGGAGCCGTGGTTGCAATATGCCCTTCCCTCACTCCCCCCGGCTAGTCTGGGGATGTAATGGCGTTCGGTATTGGCGCTCTTGAATCCCTGCTCTTTGCCCCCACCCCCTTTTTTTTTTTTTTTTTCTTTTCCCTTTCTTTTCTTTCTCTCTTTTCTTTTTTCTCTCTCTCTCTGTTTTTGGTGTGACTGGGCAGCTGCATTTAGTTGTTATAACCAGTTACATTACTGTTTTGTAACTTATGTGCCATTGATAGCCCCTGCGTGGGCGTACCTTTTGCCCTGTTGGCATTAGAGCATTGTTTTTCCTTTTTTTTTATTTTGCATATTGTTTATCTGTGCAATTGATAGCCCCTGCGTGGGCGTGTTTTATTGCCTCTGTTTATACTGTTTAAAATTTAATAAAAACCATTGAAATAGAAAAAATCATCAAGGTTCTTGGTTTGACAATTGTGAACTATGTTTAGGGTTAGATAGCAATATTATTTCCAAGAGTTATTTTTGGTAGACCGGAGTGATCAAGTGGAAATTTGCTTTTATCCTTGTGATTTTTATGTCTGCAGATAAGTCAAATGAAAGCACTTTCTTATATGTTGGGATTTCACTGAGTGCTTTTTGTTTGGTTGGTCTTTAAACTGTGAATACTCATATTCTTTTTCATTGGTTAAGTGATTTGAAACATATTTGGGATGGAAGCAGGACTATTGCTTTGCATAGCTAAATGTGTTTTATTTTCTAAACACTCTTTCTGATTCTTTTAAATCATTTCAAACAAAATGCTGTCAAAGAATTTAGGAAGAGATGCTCCTTGGTACAGTGCTTTTTGGTGGCTTTTTTCTATACCCTGTGACTTTGGATTTTGGCTTTCATAGTTGCAAGTTACAATATGGAAGTTAACATACACATTGGGATGTATAACCTACAATACCATAGGTTCATAGAGTTCTCAAGAAGTTTAAAATCCTGCAAATTTTTGAATATGCTAACTTACAACAGCTTTTAGCTGAAACCAAGCTGTCTGCATCTTCTATATTTTAAATTTCAGAAATATTCCTCAGGTGAAAGGTATAAAATATAGAGAGTTCTCCTGCTCACACATTCTGATTTTACTTCATAATCAAAACTGCTGAGATTAGCTGTTGCTTAAACCTCTGAATAGAGTTTACATTACCAAAAACGCCCTATTGTTATGCTGAGATTGCAACTGGTACCACCTGTGGCTTTGAGAGGCAAGGCCCTATTTACATTTGACTCACTGGAATGCCCTCCCTCTGCAACACAAAAGAAAACTTACCTGGGTATTCATTGGATAATGGAGTATTCCCCCTTGCTTATAAAGGCCTGGAAGTTAGAGAGAAGTAAGTGTTTAAAGAAGACCTGAAGATAACTCAAAACCATCGCTGTTTTCAACCATGAGGTAAGCCTCACTTCATACTTTCTAATCAAAATCATTTTTTTTTTCAGATAAGAGAAGATCTTGGATACTTTTGTCCCTATTTACATGACCCAAAACAAAGCACTATCTTGTGTTCCATTGCTGGTGAGAAAGTGCTTCCTGTTTTGGGCAATGTGGGAACTGGGTTAAACCTTCCAGATGAAATGAGGAGCATCAGAGTGGCCAGTCCTCTACTTTCAATGCTTTCAACTCAGTCAAAGCAGAGCACTGTACCTTATTAGAAAAATCTTGGCTTTAAAACCTTGTTTTTTAACATGTAAGTGTCACCTTGTTTGACCAAGGTGAGAAGCAGATTATCTGCATCCACAGCCACAATGCCTTTCCCTAACAGCCATTTCAGACATATTAGCGCGCAAAACTCCAAACGGAGCACTTTTCTGTGATGACGTATTGGAAGTGTGCTCTTCTGTTTGGGGTATTGTGTGACCAGACTTACTTGGATAGAACATTCATGAAGTTACTTGGAGAAAGCTCAATTTCATTAAAACGTTTCTCATGAAACCTAGGAATCAACATAAAAATCATCAAGGTTCTTGGTTTGACAATTGTGAACTATGTTTAGGGTTAGATAGCAATATTATTTCCAAGAGTTATTTTTGGTAGACCGGAGTGATCAAGTGGAAATTTGCTTTTATCCTTGTGATTTTTATGTCTGCAGATAAGTCAAATGAAAGCACTTTCTTATATGTTGGGATTTCACTGAGTGCTTTTTGTTTGGTTGGTCTTTAAACTGTGAATACTCATATTCTTTTTCATTGGTTAAGTGATTTGAAACATATTTGGGATGGAAGCAGGACTATTGCTTTGCATAGCTAAATGTGTTTTATTTTCTAAACACTCTTTCTGATTCTTTTAAATCATTTTAAACAAAATGCTGTCAAAGAATTTAGGAAGAGATGCTCCTTGGTACAGTGCTTTTTGGTGGCTTTTTTCTATACCCTGTGACTTTGGATTTTGGCTTTCATAGTTGCAAGTTACAATATGGAAGTTAACATACCCATTGGGATGTATAACCTACAATACCATTGGTTCATAGAGTTCTCAAGAAGTTTAAAATCCTGCAAATTTTTGAATATGCTAACTTACAACAGCTTTTAGCTGAAACCAAGCTGTCTGCATCTTCTATATTTTAAATTTCAGAAATATTCCTCAGGTGAAAGGTATAAAATATATAGAGTTCTCCTGCTCACACATTCGGATTTTACTTCATAATCAAAACTGCTAAGATTAGCTGTTGCTTAAACCTCTGAATAGAGTTTACATTACCAAAAACGCCCTATTGTTATGCTGAGATTGCAACTGGTACCACCTGCGGCTTTGAGAGGCAAGGCCCTATTTACATTTGACCCACTGGAATGTCCTCCCTCTGCAACACAAATGAAAACTTACCTGGGTATTCATTGGATAATGGAGTATTCCCCCTTGCTTATAAAGGCCTGGAAGTTAGAGAGAAGTAAGTGTTTAAAGAAGACCTGAAGATAACTCAAAACCATCGCTGTTTTCAACCATGAGGTAAGCCTCACTTCATACTTTCTAATCAAAATCATTTTTTTTCAGATAAGAGAAGATCTTGGATACTTTTGTCCCTATTTACATGACCCAAAACAAAGCACTATCTTGTGTTCCATTGCTGGTGAGAAAGTGCTTCCTGTTTTGGGCAATGTGGGAACTGGGTTAAACCTTCCAGATGAAATGAGGAGCATCAGAGTGGCCAGTCCTTTACTTTCAATGCTTTCAACTCAGTCAAAGCAGAGCACTGTACCTTATTAGAAAAATCTCGGCTTTAAAACCTTGTTTTTTAACATGTAAGTGTCACCTTGTTTGACCAAGGTGAGAAGCAGATTATCTGCATCCACAGCCACAATGACTTTCCCTAACAGCCATTTCAGACATATTAGCGCGCAAAACTCCAAACGGAGCACTTTTCTGTGATGACGTATTGGAAGTGTGCTCTTCTGTTTGGGGTATTGTGTGACCAGACTTACTTGGATAGAACATTCATGAAGTTACTTGGAGAAAGCTCAATTTCATTAAAACGTTTCTCATGAAACCTAGGAATCAACATAAAAATCATCAAGGTTCTTGGTTTGACAATTGTGAACTATGTTTAGGGTTAGATAGCAATATTATTTCCAAGAGTTATTTTTGGTAGACCGGAGTGATCAAGTGGAAATTTGCTTATATCCTTGTGATTTTTATGTCTGCAGATAAGTCAAATGAAAGCACTTTCTTATATGTTGGGATTTTACTGAGTGCTTTTTGTTTGGTTGGTCTTTAAACTGTGAATACTCATATTCTTTTTCATTGGTTAAGTGATTTGAAACATATTTGGGATGGAAGCAGGACTATTGCTTTGCATAGCTAAATGTGTTTTATTTTCTAAACACTCTTTCTGATTCTTTTAAATCATTTTAAACAAAATGCTGTCAAAGAATTTAGGAAGAGATGCTCCTTGGTACAGTGCTTTTTGGTGGCTTTTTTCTATACCCTGTGACTTTGGATTTTGGCTTTCATAGTTGCAAGTTACAATATGGAAGTTAACATACCCATTGGGATGTATAACCTACAATACCATTGGTTCATAGAGTTCTCAAGAAGTTTAAAATCCTGCACATTTTTGAATATGCTAACTTACAACAGCTTTTAGCTGAAACCAAGCTGTCTGCATCTTCTATATTTTAAATTTCAGAAATATTCCTCAGGTGAAAGGTATAAAATATATAGAGTTCTCCTGCTCACACATTCGGATTTTACTTCATAATCAAAACTGCTAAGATTAGCTGTTGCTTAAACCTCTGAATAGAGTTTACATTACCAAAAACGCCCTATTGTTATGCTGAGATTGCAACTGGTACCACCTGCGGCTTTGAGAGGCAAGGCCCTATTTACATTTGACCCACTGGAATGTCCTCCCTCTGCAACACAAATGAAAACTTACCTGGGTATTCATTGGATAATGGAGTATTCCCCCTTGCTTATAAAGGCCTGGAAGTTAGAGAGAAGTAAGTGTTTAAAGAAGACCTGAAGATAACTCAAAACCATCGCTGTTTTCAACCATGAGGTAAGCCTCACTTCATACTTTCTAATCAAAATCATTTTTTTTCAGATAAGAGAAGATCTTGGATACTTTTGTCCCTATTTACATGACCCAAAACAAAGCACTATCTTGTGTTCCATTGCTGGTGAGAAAGTGCTTCCTGTTTTGGGCAATGTGGGAACTGGGTTAAACCTTCCAGATGAAATGAGGAGCATCAGAGTGGCCAGTCCTCTACTTTCAATGCTTTCAACTCAGTCAAAGCAGAGCACTGTACCTTATTAGAAAAATCTCGGCTTTAAAACCTTGTTTTTTAACATGTAAGTGTCACCTTGTTTGACCAAGGTGAGAAGCAGATTATCTGCATCCACAGCCACAATGACTTTCCCTAACAGCCATTTCAGACATATTAGCGCTCAAAACTCCAAACGGAGCACTTTTCTGTGATGACGTATTGGAAGTGTGCTCTTCTGTTTGGGGTATTGTGTGACCAGACTTACTTGGATAGAACATTCATGAAGTTACTTGGAGAAAGCTCAATTTCATTAAAACGTTTCTCATGAAACCTAGGAATCAACATAAAAATCATCAAGGTTCTTGGTTTGACAATTGTGAACTATGTTTAGGGTTAGATAGCAATATTATTTCCAAGAGTTATTTTTGGTAGACCGGAGTGATCAAGTGGAAATTTGCTTATATCCTTGTGATTTTTATGTCTGCAGATAAGTCAAATGAAAGCACTTTCTTATATGTTGGGATTTTACTGAGTGCTTTTTGTTTGGTTGGTCTTTAAACTGTGAATACTCATATTCTTTTTCATTGGTTAAGTGATTTGAAACATATTTGGGATGGAAGCAGGACTATTGCTTTGCATAGCTAAATGTGTTTTATTTTCTAAACACTCTTTCTGATTCTTTTAAATCATTTTAAACAAAATGCTGTCAAAGAATTTAGGAAGAGATGCTCCTTGGTACAGTGCTTTTTGGTGGCTTTTTTCTATACCCTGTGACTTTGGATTTTGGCTTTCATAGTTGCAAGTTACAATATGGAAGTTAACATACCCATTGGGATGTATAACCTACAATACCATTGGTTCATAGAGTTCTCAAGAAGTTTAAAATCCTGCACATTTTTGAATATGCTAACTTACAACAGCTTTTAGCTGAAACCAAGCTGTCTGCATCTTCTATATTTTAAATTTCAGAAATATTCCTCAGGTGAAAGGTATAAAATATAGAGAGTTCTCCTGCTCACACATTCTGATTTTACTTCATAATCAAAACTGCTGAGATTAGCTGTTGCTTAAACCTCTGAATAGAGTTTACATTACCAAAAACGCCCTATTGTTATGCTGAGATTGCAACTGGTACCACCTGTGGCTTTGAGAGGCAAGGCCCTATTTACATTTGACCCACTGGAATGCCCTCCCTCTGCAACACAAAAGAAAACTTACCTGGGTATTCATTGGATAATGGAGTATTCCCCCTTGCTTATAAAGGCCTGGAAGTTAGAGAGAAGTAAGTGTTTAAAGAAGACCTGAAGATAACTCAAAACCATCGCTGTTTTCAACCATGAGGTAAGCCTCACTTCATACTTTCTAATCAAAATCATTTTTTTTTCAGATAAGAGAAGATCTTGGATACTTTTGTCCCTATTTACATGACCCAAAACAAAGCACTATCTTGTGTTCCATTGCTGGTGAGAAAGTGCTTCCTGTTTTGGGCAATGTGGGAACTGGGTTAAACCTTCCAGATGAAATGAGGAGCATCAGAGTGGCCAGTCCTCTACTTTCAATGCTTTCAACTCAGTCAAAGCAGAGCACTGTACCTTATTAGAAAAATCTTGGCTTTAAAACCTTGTTTTTTAACATGTAAGTGTCACCTTGTTTGACCAAGGTGAGAAGCAGATTATCTGCATCCACAGCCACAATGCCTATCCCTAACAGCCATTTCAGACATATTAGCGCGCAAAACTCCAAACGGAGCACTTTTCTGTGATGACGTATTGGAAGTGTACTCTTCTGTTTGGGGTATTGTGTGACCAGACTTACTTGGATAGAACATTCATGAAGTTTCTTGGAGAAAGCTCAATTTCATTAAAACGTTTCTCATGAAACCTAGGAATCAATATAAAAATCATCAAGGTTCTTGGTTTGACAATTGTGAACTATGTTTAGGGTTAGATAGCAATATTATTTCCAAGAGTTATTTTTGGTAGACCGGAGTGATCAAGTGGAAATTTGCTTTTATCCTTGTGATTTTTATGTCTGCAGATAAGTCAAATGAAAGCACTTTCTTATATGTTGGGATTTCACTGAGTGCTTTTTGTTTGGTTGGTCTTTAAACTGTGAATACTCATATTCTTTTTCATTGGTTAGGTGATTTGAAACATATTTGGGATGGAAGCAGGACTATTGCTTTGCATAGCTAAATGTGTTTTATTTTCTAAACACTCTTTCTGATTCTTTTAAATCATTTTAAACAAAATGCTGTCAAAGAATTTAGGAAGAGATGCTCCTTGGTACAGTGCTTTTTGGTGGCTTTTTTCTATACCCTGTGACTTTGGATTTTGGCTTTCATAGTTGCAAGTTACAATATGGAAGTTAACATACCCATTGGGATGTATAACCTACAATACCATTGGTTCATAGAGTTCTCAAGAAGTTTAAAATCCTGCACATTTTTGAATATGCTAACTTACAACAGCTTTTAGCTTAAACCAAGCTGTCTGCATCTTCTATATTTTAAATTTCAGAAATATTCCTCAGGTGAAAGGTATAAAATATATAGAGTTCTCCTGCTCACACATTCCGATTTTACTTCATAATCAAAACTGCTGAGATTAGCTGTTGCTTAAACCTCTGAATAGAGTTTACATTACCAAAAACGCCCTATTGTTATGCTGAGATTGCAACTGGTACCACCTGTGGCTTTGAGAGGCAAGGCCCTATTTACATTTGACCCACTGGAATGTCCTCTCTCTGCAACACAAAAGAAAACTTACCTGGGTATTCATTGGATAATGGAGTATTCCCCCTTGCTTATAAAGGCCTGGAAGTTAGAGAGAAGTAAGTGTTTAAAGAAGACCTGAAGATAACTCAAAACCATCGCTGTTTTCAACCATGAGGTAAGCCTCACTTCATACTTTCTAATCAAAATCATTTTTTTTCAGATAAGAGAAGATCTTGGATACTTTTGTCCCTATTTACATGACCCAAAACAAAGCACTTTCTTGTGTTCCATTGCTGGTGAGAAAGTGCTTCCTGTTTTGGGCAATGTGGGAACTGGGTTAAACCTTCCAGATGAAATGAGGAGCATCAGAGTGGCCAGTCCTCTACTTTCAATGCTTTCAACTCAGTCAAAGCAGAGCACTGTACCTTATTAGAAAAATCTCGGCTTTAAAACCTTGAATTGCTATCTAACCCTAAACATAGTTCACAATTGTCAAACCAAGAACCTTGATGATTTTTATGTTGATTCCTAGGTTTCATGAGAAACGTTTTAATGAAATTGAGCTTTCTCCAAGTAACTTCATGAATGTTCTATCCAAGTAAGTCTGGTCACACAATACCCCAAACAGAAGAGTACACTTCCAATACGTCATCACAGAAAAGTGCTCCGTTTGGAGTTTTGCGCACTAATATGTCTGAAATGGCTGTTAGGGATAGGCATTGTGGCTGTGGTTGCAGATAATCTGCTTCTCACCTTGGTCAAACAAGGTGACACTTACATGTTAAAAAACAAGGTTTTAAAGCCGAGATTTTTCTAATAAGGTACAGTGCTCTGCTTTGACTGAGTTGAAAGCATTGAAAGTAGAGGACTGGCCACTCTGATGCTCCTCATTTCATCTGGAAGGTTTAACCCAGTTCCCACATTGCCCAAAACAGGAAGCACTTTCTTACCAGCAATGGAACACAAGATAGTGCTTTGTTTTGGGTCATGTAATTAGGGACAAAAGTATCCAAGATCTTCTCTTATCTGAAAAAAAATGATTTTGATTAGAAAGTATGAAGTGAGGCTTACTGTCGGGGATCGTCGCGCCGCTGGTTCCGGCGCAGGCGTAGTACACCTCCCTGTACGCGAGCGCCGGGACTTGGCCGACCGCGGCAATCAGGTTCGCGCATGCGCAGTAGTGACCGCGGGCGCGCGCCTGGCACCAATGACAGCGCAGGGCGGGATATTTAAACGGCCCTGAGCTGTCATTCAGTGCCTTTTGGTCTTTTGTATCCTGTGAACCTGTGAACCTGTCTGAAGTAAGTTGCTGACCCGGATTGTGCCCTGACCTTGCTGTTTTCTCCTGTTTTGACCCTTGCTTGCCTGACCTCTCTCCTGTATGCCCCCTATTGGATCTGACCTGCTGTTGCTGACCTGGCGTGTGACCCGATTATTCTCTGCCCGCTGCTCTGTACCGCACCGTCCCCATAGTTACCAACCCGGCTTGTATGACCCTGCTCCTACTCAGCCATCCATCCATCCATCCGTCCCTCTCTACGGGGTCTCCAGACCTCCTCATACCTGGCTCTCTCCCGTGGGAGCCCCTGGCGAATACCCCTACCACTGACGGGTGTCCTCAGTAGTCACGACCTGGTCCTGGGGTACTCCAAGTCCATCCCCACCATCAGGGGCCCTGGTGAACAAGTACCCTGGGGCTTAGACTCCGTGCGCTGGGAACATCCGACCAGTGGAGTGCTAGTGGTACCGCCGGGCGGTCCCTTACAGTACCAAAAGGCCATGACTGAGCCTAGAGGAGGGCCCTCCCCGTTAGAGGAAATTTGCAGGCACCTAGCTACTTTGACGCAGGCCGTAACGGTCCTGCAGGACAGATGCATGCAGCTGGAGAATCGCATCCAGACTGGCTCTATTTCTGATCCTGCCCCACAGGCCCCGGTTTCTGCACCCCCGGCCCTGGTAGCTCAGGAGCCAGCCTCAGGGGCTTCCGCCCCGCTCCCTATGGTAGAACCCCGAGTACCCCTACCGGAGCGTTTTCACGGGGACCGCAGACGCTTCCGGTCATTCCGCGACTCCTGTCTCTTGTTCTTTGAGCTACAACCCCGTACCTTCCTGACCGAAAACGTGAAGGTAGGATTCATTATTTCACTACTACAGGGTGAACCCCAGGATTGGGCCCACCGGCTAAGGGGAAACAATGATCCTCACCTGGGATCGGTCAATAGTTTCTTTGAAGCAATGGCCATCTTGTATGATGACCCACAGCGGGCAGCCTCTGCCGAAGCGACCTTATATGCGCTCCGACAGGGCCGGCGGGCGGCAGAGGAATACGCCTCTGATTTCAGGCGGTGGATGGGGGACACACGCTGGAATGAGTTCGCTCTATTGCACCAGTTCCGTATGGGACTCTCCGATCCCTTGAAAGATGAGCTGGCCCGGGTGGAGGTTCCCGAGTCTCTAGAAGACCTTATTGCCCCGACAATTAAGATTGACCGAAGACTGCGGGAACGCAGGCTTGAGAGGTCCGGCCAGGGTCGCGGAAATACCTGGGGTCCATTCCTAGGCCCCAGCCCACCAACCCGACAAAGCATCCAGAACCCACCACCAGGAGATGTCCCGGAACCTATGCAGCTAGGTCTGGCACGGCCTAAATTATCACCGGAGGAACGCCAGCGCAGACGAGCCCAGAACCTCTGCCTTTACTGCGGTGAAGCTGGTCATATGGTGCGATCCTGCCCTCAAAAAACGAGTAAGTGCACCCGTTTTTCTTCCTTGTCTGTTAGCAATACCTGTCCTTCGCAATACTTAGTAGTGCCCCTCTCCTTTCAGCTTCCAGGAAAGATCGTGGAGGTGACAGCCATAGTTGATTCGGGGGCATGCAGCTGTTTCCTGGATCTAGAGTTTGCTCACCAACAGGGTATCCCTCTCCAACACAGACAGAAGGGCTTCAACATCTTTTTGGCTGATGGTTCCCAGATAAAATCGGGGGTAGTTAATCAGGAAACTCCCCCCATTGCCACTATCATTGCCAACCAGCACCAGGAGTTCCTCCGCCTGGACGCTATTGCATCACCTCTTTTCCCAGTCATTCTGGGGCTCCCATGGTTACGGGCCCATAACCCCCAGATTGACTGGGAGACCGGGTCAATCTCGTTCCCTTCCCCATACTGTCGGGAACATTGTCGCACTTCGGGCCCCGCGGGGCCCCGAGTTCTCCTTTGCTCCGAAGGAGACTCCGACTTGAAACAGGTTATTCCCGCAGCCTATCATGGGTTCCTGGATGTGTTCAGTAAGCGGGGAGCCGACACTCTGCCCCCCCACCGCCCGTATGACTGTCCAATCGACCTGTTACCAGGCTCTGAAATCCCTTTTGGGCGTATTTTCCCCCTATCTGAGCTTGAATTGGGGGCCCTGAAGGAATATATCGAGGACAGCCTCCAGAAGGGATTCATCCGCCCCTCCACTTCTCCAGCAGGAGCGGGAATCTTCTTCGTGGAGAAAAAAGACAAAACCCTGAGACCTTGTATTGACTACCGGGAGTTGAACAGGGTCACGATAAAAAATCGTTACCCATTGCCATTGGTACCAGAACTGTTTCAGAGCCTAAAGGCTGCAGTCATATTCACAAAACTTGATTTAAGGGGGGCCTATAACCTGGTACGCATAAGAGAGGGGGACGAGTGGAAAACTGCTTTCCGTACCCGGTTTGGCCACTTTGAATACTTGGTCATGCCATTTGGGCTGTGCAATGCACCAGCCACCTTCCAACACTTTGTGAACGACATCTTCAGGGATTTTTTGGATGTCTTCGTTATCGTCTACTTGGACGACATACTAATTTTTTCACCCTCTCTAGAGGATCATAGGATACATGTGGCGAAAGTTTTGGGGCGATTGCGGCAGCATGGGTTATATGCTAAGGCGGAGAAATGTTGCTTTGAGCAATCTAGCATCACGTTCCTAGGCCTGATTATCTCCACTGCGGGGGTCGCGTTGGACCCCCAGAAGGTCTCTGCAATTTTAGATTGGCCTGAACCCACGGACAAAAAAGGTGTCCAACGGTTTATAGGGTTCGCGAACTTTTATCGGAAGTTCATCAAAAACTTCTCGGGTCTGGTCTCCCCCATTACCCAACTAACCAAACTTGGAACCCGGTTCAAATGGACACCAGAGGCTCAAAAAGCTTTCGAAGCTCTGAAAAAGCTGTTTACCTCGGCACCCATCCTGGGCCACCCGGACGCGGCCCTGCCCTACATCTTGGAGGTAGATGCATCGGAGAATGCGGTAGGATCCATCCTGTCTCAGCGGAAAGGCACCAAAGAGTTACTCCATCCCGTAGCATTCTTCTCGAGGAAACTCACCCCAGCAGAGAAGAATTACGATATCGGGGATCGAGAGCTGCTGGCTATCAAAGCAGCGCTAGAAGAATGGAGATACCTGCTGGAAGGTGCCTCACACCCTATATTGATTTTCACAGACCACAAGAATCTGGAATATCTGAGGACTGCCAAGCGTCTACGCCCACGGCAGGCAAGATGGGCCCTGTTCTTTTCCAGATTCAATTTTCATATTACTTACAGGCCCGGATCTAAAAATACGAAGCCTGACGCGCTATCTCGTATGTTTGAGGACTCCGAAGAAGAACTGGTACCCGACACTATCTTGTCCTCAGGGAACTTCTTGGCGCTCCAGTCGGACCTTCGCTCCAAGTTAATAGAAGCATCTACGGCCACACCAACCCCAGTTGGGGTATCCCTCCAGAACAAAGGGGGACTCCTGTGGAAGGAGGATTCTATCATGGTACCTGAGGAAGTCCGGACCCTGGTTTTGGGGCATTGCCACGATCACCCGCTGGCGGGTCACTTTGGCCCAGTCAAGACTCTGGAGCTTCTCCGGCGCTCGTTTTGGTGGCCAAACATGGCTAAGGATTGCAAGCGCTACGTGAGATCCTGTACCATCTGCCAGAAGAGCAAACCGTCAAGGAGCAAAGCCTGGGGGCTGTTGCGACCTTTGCCAATTCCCGAACGGCCGTGGCAGAAGATCGCGATGGACTTCATAGTCGAGCTCCCACCGTCACAAGACCACACAGCAATTCTGGTAGTTATTGATCGCCTATCCAAGATGGCTCACTTCGTGCCACTAAGGAAGACTCCGTCAGTAACTGAGACGGCGCGAATATTTATCCGGGAGATCGTTAGACTTCATGGAGTACCCGAGGACATCGTCTCTGATCGAGGGGTCCAGTTTACATCTAAGTTTTGGAGGGCTCTGTGCAAGGCCCTGGACATCAAGTTGTCCCTCTCCTCCGCGTTCCACCCTCAGACCAACGGTCAGACCGAGAGGACGAACCAGACCCTGGAGCAATACTTGCGTTGCTACACGTCTTTCCTGCAGGATGATTGGCTGTCTCTTTTACCCCTGGCGGAGTTCGCTTATAACAACGCAAGCCATTCGGCAACGGGGCAGTCCCCATTCTTTTCGAATTATGGGTTTCACCCTGTCTTTCTCCCTGACTTGGTCTCTGAATGCCCAGTTCCAGCCACGCAGGATGCGTTGACCTTCTTCTCCGTCAATAACAAATTACTCCAGGAAGCCATCGCTCGGGCCCAAGAGGACAATAAGAAGGAGTTTAACAAGAAACGAAGAGGGGATTTGGCGTTGCGACCTGGGCAGAAGGTGTGGTTGGCCACAACCAACTTAAAGATGCTTTGTCCTTCGAAAAAATTGGGACCTAAATTTGTGGGGCCTTTTCAGGTAAAGCGGATGGTCAACGAAGTGGCATATGAGCTGATCCTTCCGGCCACATTCAGAATTCATCCAGTTTTCCATGTATCTCTGCTGAAGCCAGTGGTCCCAGATGCCTTCCCAGAACGAGAATCCAGACCCCCTGAGGCCATAACGGTCGAAGGACAAGAGGAATTTGAGGTGAAAACGATCCTTAAGTGCCGAAGAAGGGGGGGCCAGACCCAATTCCTAATTAAGTGGAAGGGCTATGGTCCTGAGGACAACTCCTGGGAACCGGCTCATAATGTCCACGCACCTAGACTAGTCCGGGAGTTTCTTCGTGATCACCCGTGGTGGAGAGATCGGGTGGGCATCCGGAGGTTGCCCGTAGGGGGGGGGCAATGTCGGGGATCGTCGCGCCGCTGGTCCCGGCGCAGGCGCAGTACACCTCCCTGTACGCGAGCGCCGGGACTTGGCCGACCGCGGCAATCAGGTTCGCGCATGCGCAGTAGTGACCGCGGGCGCGCGCCTGGCACCAATGACAGCGCAGGGCGGGATATTTAAACGGCCCTGAGCTGTCATTCAGTGCCTTTTGGTCTTTTGTATCCTGTGAACCTGTGAACCTGTCTGAAGTAAGTTGCTGACCCGGATTGTGCCCTGACCTTGCTGTTTTCTCCTGTTTTGACCCTTGCTTGCCTGACCTCTCTCCTGTATGCCCCCTATTGGATCTGACCTGCTGTTGCTGACCTGGCGTGTGACCCGATTATTCTCTGCCCGCTGCTCTGTACCGCACCGTCCCCATAGTTACCGACCCGGCTTGTATGACCCTGCTCCTACTCAGCCATCCATCCGTCCCTCTCTACGGGGTCTCCAGACCTCCTCATACCTGGCTCTCTCCCGTGGGAGCCCCTGGCGAATACCCCTACCACTGACGGGTGTCCTCAGTAGTCACGACCTGGTCCTGGGGTACTCCAAGTCCATCCCCACCATCAGGGGCCCTGGTGAACAAGTACCCTGGGGCTTAGACTCCGTGCGCTGGGAACATCCGACCAGTGGAGTGCTAGTGGTACCGCCGGGCGGTCCCTTACACTTACCTCATGGTTGAAAACAGCGATGGTTTTGAGTTATCTTCAGGTCTTCTTTAAACACTTACTTCTCTCTAACTTCCAGGCCTTTATAAGCAAGGGGGAATACTCCATTATCCAATGAATACCCAGGTAAGTTTTCTTTTGTGTTGCAGAGGGAGGACATTCCAGTGGGTCAAATGTAAATAGGGCCTTGCCTCTCAAAGCCACAGGTGGTACCAGTTGCAATCTCAGCATAACAATAGGGCGTTTTTGGTAATGTAAACTCTATTCAGAGGTTTAAGCAACAGCTAATCTTAGCAGTTTTGATTATGAAGTAAAATCGGAATGTGTGAGCAGGAGAACTCTATATATTTTATACCTTTCACCTGAGGAATATTTCTGAAATTTAAAATATAGAAGATGCAGACAGCTTGGTTTCAGCTAAAAGCTGTTGCAAGTTAGCATATTCAAAAATTTGCAGGATTTTAAACTTCTTGAGAACTCTATGAACCAATGGTATTGTAGGTTATACATCCCAATGGGTATGTTAACTTCCATATTGTAACTTGCAACTATGAAAGCCAAAATCCAAAGTCACAGGGTATAGAAAAAAGCCACCAAAAAGCACTGTACCAAGGAGCATCTCTTCCTAAATTCTTTGACAGCATTTTGTTTAAAATGATTTAAAAGAATCAGAAAGAGTGTTTAGAAAAAAAAAACACATTTAGCTATGCAAAGCAATAGTCCTGCTTCCATCCCAAATATGTTTCAAATCACTTAACCAATGAAAAAGAATATGAGTATTCACAGTTTAAAGACCAACCAAACAAAAAGCACTCAGTGAAATCCCAACATATAAGAAAGTGCTTTCATTTGACTTATCTGCAGACATAAAAATCACAAGGATAAAAGCAAATTTCCACTTGATCACTCCGGTCTACCAAAAATAACTCTTGGAAATAATATTGCTATCTAACCCTAAACATAGTTCACAATTGTCAAACCAAGAACCTTGATGATTTTTATGTTGATTCCTAGGTTTCATGAGAAACGTTTTAATGAAATTGAGCTTTCTCCAAGTAACTTCATGAATGTTCTATCCAAGTAAGTCTGGTCACACAATACCCCAAACAGCAGAGCACACTTCCAATACGTCATCACAGAAAAGTGCTCCGTTTGGAGTTTTGCGCGCTAATATGTCTGAAATGGCTGTTAGGGAAAGGCATTGTGGCTATGGTTGCAAATAATCTGCTTCTCACCTTGGTCAAACAAGGTGACACTTACATGTTAAAAAACAAAGTTTTAAAGCAGAGATTTTTCTAATAAGGTACAGTGCTCTGCTTTGACTGAGTTGAAAGCATTGAAAGTAGAGGACTGGCCATTCTGATGCTCCTCATTTCATCTGGAAGGTTTAACCCAGTTCCCACATTGCCCAAAACAGGAAGCACTTTCTCACCAGCAATGGAACACAAGATAGTGCTTTGTTTTTTGTCATGTAAATAGGGACAAAAGTATCCAAGATCTTCTCTTATCTGAAAAAAAATGATTTTGATTAGAAAGTATGAAGTGAGGCTTACCTCATGGTTGAAAACAGCGATGGTTTTGAGTTATCTTCAGGTCTTCTTTAAACACTTACTTCTCTCTAACTTCCAGGCCTTTATAAGCAAGGGGGAATACTCCATTTTCCAATGAATACCCAGGTAAGTTTTCTTTTGTGTTGCAGAGGGAGGACATTCCAGTGGGTCAAATGTAAATAGGGCCTTGCCTCTCAAAGCCACAGGTGGTACCAGTTGCAATCTCAGCATAACAATAGGGTGTTTTTGGTAATGTAAACTCTATTCAGAGGTTTAAGCAACAGCTAATCTTAGCAGTTTTGATTATGAAGTAAAATCGGAATGTGTGAGCAGGAGAACTCTATATATTTTATACCTTTCACCTGAGGAATATTTCTGAAATTTAAAATATAGAAGATGCAGACAGCTTGGTTTCAGCTAAAAGCTGTTGCAAGTTAGCATATTCAAAAATTTGCAGGATTTTAAACTTCTTGAGAACTCTATGAACCAATGGTATTGTAGGTTATACATCCCAATGGGTATGTTAACTTCCATATTGTAACTTGCAACTATGAAAGCCAAAATCCAAAGTCACAGGGTATAGAAAAAAGCCACCAAAAAGCACTGTACCAAGGAGCATCTCTTCCTAAATTCTTTGACAGCATTTTGTTTAAAATGATTTAAAAGAATCAGAAAGAGTGTTTAGAAAAAAAAAACACATTTAGCTATGCAAAGCAATAGTCCTGCTTCCATCCCAAATATGTTTCAAATCACTTAACCAATGAAAAAGAATATGAGTATTCACAGTTTAAAGACCAACCAAACAAAAAGCACTCAGTGAAATCCCAACATATAAGAAAGTGCTTTCATTTGACTTATCTGCAGACATAAAAATCACAAGGATAAAAGCAAATTTCCACTTGATCACTCCGGTCTACCAAAAATAACTCTTGGAAATAATATTGCTATCTAACCCTAAACATAGTTCACAATTGTCAAACCAAGAACCTTGATGATTTTTATGTTGATTCCTAGGTTTCATGAGAAACGTTTTAATGAAATTGAGCTTTCTCCAAGTAACTTCATGAATGTTCTATCCAAGTAAGTCTGGTCACACAATACCCCAAACAGCAGAGCACACTTCCAATACGTCATCACAGAAAAGTGCTCCGTTTGGAGTTTTGCGCGCTAATATGTCTGAAATGGCTGTTAGGGAAAGGCATTGTGGCTATGGTTGCAAATAATCTGCTTCTCACCTTGGTCAAACAAGGTGACACTTACATGTTAAAAAACAAAGTTTTAAAGCAGAGATTTTTCTAATAAGGTACAGTGCTCTGCTTTGACTGAGTTGAAAGCATTGAAAGTAGAGGACTGGCCATTCTGATGCTCCTCATTTCATCTGGAAGGTTTAACCCAGTTCCCACATTGCCCAAAACAGGAAGCACTTTCTCACCAGCAATGGAACACAAGATAGTGCTTTGTTTTTTGTCATGTAAATAGGGACAAAAGTATCCAAGATCTTCTCTTATCTGAAAAAAAATGATTTTGATTAGAAAGTATGAAGTGAGGCTTACCTCATGGTTGAAAACAGCGATGGTTTTGAGTTATCTTCAGGTCTTCTTTAAACACTTACTTCTCTCTAACTTCCAGGCCTTTATAAGCAAGGGGGAATACTCCATTTTCCAATGAATACCCAGGTAAGTTTTCTTTTGTGTTGCAGAGGGAGGACATTCCAGTGGGTCAAATGTAAATAGGGCCTTGCCTCTCAAAGCCACAGGTGGTACCAGTTGCAATCTCAGCATAACAATAGGGTGTTTTTGGTAATGTAAACTCTATTCAGAGGTTTAAGCAACAGCTAATCTTAGCAGTTTTGATTATGAAGTAAAATCGGAATGTGTGAGCAGGAGAACTCTATATATTTTATACCTTTCACCTGAGGAATATTTCTGAAATTTAAAATATAGAAGATGCAGACAGCTTGGTTTCAGCTAAAAGCTGTTGTAAGTTAGCATATTCAAAAATTTGCAGGATTTTAAACTTCTTGAGAACTCTATGAACCAATGGTATTGTAGGTTATACATTCCAATGGGTATGTTAATTTCCATATTGTAACTTGTAACTATGAAAGCCAAAATCCAAAGTCACAGGGTATAGAAAAAAGCCACCAAAAAGCACTGTACCAAGGAGCATCTCTTCCTAAATTCTTTGACAGCATTTTGTTTAAAATGATTTAAAAGAATCAGAAAGAGTGTTTAGAAAATAAAACACATTTAGCTATGCAAAGCAATAGTCCTGCTTCCATCCCAAATATGTTTCAAATCACTTAACCAATGAAAAAGAATATGAGTATTCACAGTTTAAAGACCAACCAAACAAAAAGCACTCAGTGAAATCCCAACATATAAGAAAGTGCTTTCATTTGACTTATCTGCAGACATAAAAATAACAAGGATAAAAGCAAATTTCCACTTGATCACTCCGGTCTACCAAAAATAACTCTTGGAAATAATATTGCTATCTAACCCTAAACATAGTTCACAATTGTCAAACCAAGAACCTTGATGATTTTTATGTTGATTCCTAGGTTTCATGAGAAACGTTTTAATGAAATTGAGCTTTCTCCAAGTAACTTCATGAATGTTCTATCCAAGTAAGTCTGGTCACACAATACCCCAAACAGAAGAGCACACTTCCAATACGTCATCACAGAAAAGTGCTCCGTTTGGAGTTTTGCGCGCTAATATGTCTGAAATGGCTGTTAGGGAAAGGCATTGTGGCTATGGTTGCAAATAATCTGCTTCTCACCTTGGTCAAACAAGGTGACACTTACATGTTAAAAAACAAGGTTTTAAAGCCGAGATTTTTCTAATAAGGTACAGTGCTCTGCTTTGACTGAGTTGAAAGCATTGAAAGTAGAGGACTGGCCATTCTGATGCTCCTCATTTCATCTGGAAGGTTTAACCCAGTTCCCACATTGCCCAAAACAGGAAGCACTTTCTCACCAGCAATGGAACACAAGATAGTGCTTTGTTTTTTGTCATGTAAATAGGGACAAAAGTATCCAAGATCTTCTCTTATCTGAAAAAAAATGATTTTGATTAGAAAGTATGAAGTGAGGCTTACCTCATGGTTGAAAACAGCGATGGTTTTGAGTTATCTTCAGGTCTTCTTTAAACACTTACTTCTCTCTAACTTCCAGGCCTTTATAAGCAAGGGGGAATACTCCATTTTCCAATGAATACCCAGGTAAGTTTTCTTTTGTGTTGCAGAGGGAGGACATTCCAGTGGGTCAAATGTAAATAGGGCCTTGCCTCTCAAAGCCACAGGTGGTACCAGTTGCAATCTCAGCATAACAATAGGGTGTTTTTGGTAATGTAAACTCTATTCAGAGGTTTAAGCAACAGCTAATCTTAGCAGTTTTGATTATGAAGTAAAATCGGAATGTGTGAGCAGGAGAACTCTATATATTATATACCTTTCACCTGAGGAATATTTCTGAAATTTAAAATATAGAAGATGCAGACAGCTTGGTTTCAGCTAAAAGCTGTTGTAAGTTAGCATATTCAAAAATTTGCAGGATTTTAAACTTCTTGAGAACTCTATGAACCAATGGTATTGTAGGTTATACATCCCAATGGGTATGTTAATTTCCATATTGTAACTTGTAACTATGAAAGCCAAAATCCAAAGTCACAGGGTATAGAAAAAAGCCACCAAAAAGCACTGTACCAAGGAGCATCTCTTCCTAAATTCTTTGACAGCATTTTGTTTAAAATGATTTAAAAGAATCAGAAAGAGTGTTTAGAAAATAAAACACATTTAGCTATGCAAAGCAATAGTCCTGCTTCCATCCCAAATATGTTTCAAATCACTTAACCAATGAAAAAGAATATGAGTATTCACAGTTTAAAGACCAACCAAACAAAAAGCACTCAGTGAAATCCCAACATATAAGAAAGTGCTTTCATTTGACTTATCTGCAGACATAAAAATCACAAGGATAAAAGCAAATTTCCACTTGATCACTCCGGTCTACCAAAAATAACTCTTGGAAATAATATTGCTATCTAACCCTAAACATAGTTCACAATTGTCAAACCAAGAACCTTGATGATTTTTATGTTGATTCCTAGGTTTCATGAGAAACGTTTTAATGAAATTGAGCTTTCTCCAAGTAACTTCATGAATGTTCTATCCAAGTAAATCTTGTCACACAATACCCCAAACAGAAGAGCACACTTCCAATACGTCATCACAGAAAAGTGCTCCGTTTGGAGTTTTGCGCGCTAATATGTCTGAAATGGCTGTTAGGGAAAGGCATTGTGGCTGTGGTTGCAGATAATCTGCTTCTCACCTTGGTCAAACAAGGTGGCACTTACATGTTAAAAAACAAGGTTTTAAAGCCGAGATTTTTCTAATAAGGTACAGTGCTCTGCTTTGACTGAGTTGAAAGCATTGAGAGTAGAGGACTGGCCACTCTGATGCTCCTCGTTTCATCTGGAAGGTTTAACCCAGTTCCCACATTGCCCAAAACAGGAAGCACTTTCTCACCAGCAATGGAACACAAGATAGTGCTTTGTTTTGGGTCATGTAAATAGGGACAAAAGTATCCAAGATCTTCTCTTATCTGAAAAAAAATGATTTTGATTAGAAAGTATGAAGTGAGGCTTACCTCATGGTTGAAAACAGCGATGGTTTTGAGTTATCTTCAGGTCTTCTTTAAACACTTACTTCTCTCTAACTTCCAGGCCTTTATAAGCAAGGGGGAATACTCCATTATCCAATGAATACCCAGGTAAGTTTTCTTTTGTGTTGCAGAGGGAGGACATTCCAGTGGGTAAATGTAAATAGGGCCTTGCCTCTCAAAGCCACAGGTGGTACCAGTTGCAATCTCAGCATAACAATAGGGTGTTTTTGGTAATGTAAACTCTATTCAGAGGTTTAAGCAACAGCTAATCTTAGCAGTTTTGATTATGAAGTAAAATCGGAATGTGTGAGCAGGAGAACTCTATATATTTTATACCTTTCACCTGAGGAATATTTCTGAAATTTAAAATATAGAAGATGCAGACAGCTTGGTTTCAGCTAAAAGCTGTTGTAAGTTAGCATATTCAAAAATTTGCAGGATTTTAAACTTCTTGAGAACTCTATGAACCAATGGTATTGTAGGTTATACATCCCAATGGGTATGTTAATTTCCATATTGTAACTTGTAACTATGAAAGCCAAAATCCAAAGTCACAGGGTATAGAAAAAAGCCACCAAAAAGCACTGTACCAAGGAGCATCTCTTCCTAAATTCTTTGACAGCATTTTGTTTAAAATGATTTAAAAGAATCAGAAAGAGTGTTTAGAAAATAAAACACATTTAGCTATGCAAAGCAATAGTCCTGCTTCCATCCCAAATATGTTTCAAATCACTTAACCAATGAAAAAGAATATGAGTATTCACAGTTTAAAGACCAACCAAACAAAAAGCACTCAGTGAAATCCCAACATATAAGAAAGTGCTTTCATTTGACTTATCTGCAGACATAAAAATCACAAGGATAAAAGCAAATTTCCACTTGATCACTCCGGTCTACCAAAAATAACTCTTGGAAATAATATTGCTATCTAACCCTAAACATAGTTCACAATTGTCAAACCAAGAACCTTGATGATTTTTATGTTGATTCCTAGGTTTCATGAGAAACGTTTTAATGAAATTGAGCTTTCTCCAAGTAACTTCATGAATGTTCTATCCAAGTAATTCTTGTCACACAATACCCCAAACAGAAGAGCACACTTCCAATACGTCATCACAGAAAAGTGCTCCGTTTGGAGTTTTGCGCGCTAATATGTCTGAAATGGCTGTTAGGGAAAGGCATTGTGGCTGTGGTTGCAGATAATCTGCTTCTCACCTTGGTCAAACAAGGTGGCACTTACATGTTAAAAAACAAGGTTTTAAAGCCGAGATTTTTCTAATAAGGTACAGTGCTCTGCTTTGACTGAGTTGAAAGCATTGAGAGTAGAGGACTGGCCACTCTGATGCTCCTCGTTTCATCTGGAAGTTTTAACCCAGTTCCCACATTGCCCAAAACAGGAAGCACTTTCTCACCAGCAATGGAACACAAGATAGTGCTTTGTTTTGGGTCATGTAAATAGGGACAAAAGTATCCAAGATCTTCTCTTATCTGAAAAAAAATGATTTTGATTAGAAAGTATGAAGTGAGGCTTACCTCATGGTTGAAAACAGCGATGGTTTTGAGTTATCTTCAGGTCTTCTTTAAACACTTACTTCTCTCTAACTTCCAGGCCTTTATAAGCAAGGGGGAATACTCCATTATCCAATGAATACCCAGGTAAGTTTTCTTTTGTGTTGCAGAGGGAGGACATTCCAGTGGGTAAATGTAAATAGGGCCTTGCCTCTCAAAGCCACAGGTGGTACCAGTTGCAATCTCAGCATAACAATAGGGCGTTTTTGGTAATGTAAACTCTATTCAGAGGTTTAAGCAACAGCTAATTTTAGCAGTTTTGATTATGAAGTAAAATCGGAATGTGTGAGCAGGAGAACTCTATATATTTTATACCTTTCACCTGAGGAATATTTCTGAAATTTAAAATATAGAAGATGCAGACAGCTTGGTTTCAGCTAAAAGCTGTTGTAAGTTAGCATATTCAAAAATTTGCAGGATTTTAAACTTCTTGAGAACTCTATGAACCAATGGTATTGTAGGTTATACATCCCAATGGGTATGTTAACTTCCATATTGTAACTTGCAACTATGAAAGCCAAAATCCAAAGTCACAGGGTATAGAAAAAAGCCTCCAAAAAGCACTGTACCAAGGAGCATCTCTTCCTAAATTCTTTGACAGCATTTTGTTTAAAATGATTTAAAAGAATCAGAAAGAGTGTTTAGAAAATAAAACACATTTAGCTATGCAAAGCAATAGTCCTGCTTCCATCCTAAATATGTTTCAAATCACTTAACCAATGAAAAAGAATATGAATATTCACAGTTTAAAGACCAACCAAACAAAAAGCACTCAGTGAAATCCCAACATATAAGAAAGTGCTTTCATTTGACTTATCTGCAGACATAAAAATCACAAGGATAAAAGCAAATTTCCACTTGATCACTCCGGTCTACAAAAATAACTCTTGGAAATAATATTGCTATCTAACCTTAAACATAGTTCACAATTGTCAAACCAAGAACCTTGATGATTTTTATGTTGATTCCTAGGTTTCATGAGAAACGTTTTAATGAAATTGAGCTTTCTCCAAGTAACTTCATGAATGTTCTATCCAAGTAAGTCTGGTCACACAATACCCCAAACAGAAGAGCACACTTCCAATACGTCATCACAGAAAAGTGCTCCGTTTGGAGTTTTGCGCGCTAATATGTCTGAAATGGCTGTTAGGGAAAGGCATTGTGGCTATGGTTGCAGATAATCTGCTTCTCACCTTGGTCAAACAAGGTGACACTTACATGTTAAAAAACAAGGTTTTAAAGCCGAGATTTTTCTAATAAGGTACAGTGCTCTGCTTTGACTGAGTTGAAAGCATTGAAAGTAGAGGACTGGCCATTCTGATGCTCCTCATTTCATCTGGAAGGTTTAACCCAGTTCCCACATTGCCCAAAATAGGAAGCACTTTCTCACCAGCAATGGAACACAAGATAGTGCTTTGTTTTTTGTCATGTAAATAGGGACAAAAGTATCCAAGATCTTCTCTTATCTGAAAAAAAATGATTTTGATTAGAAAGTATGAAGTGAGGCTTACATCATGGTTGAAAACAGCGATGGTTTTGAGTTATCTTCAGGTCTTCTTTAAACACTTACTTCTCTCTAACTTCCAGGCCTTTATAAGCAAGGGGGAATACTCCATTATCCAATGAATACCCAGGTAAGTTTTCTTTTGTGTTGCAGAGGGAGGACATTCCAGTGGGTAAATGTAAATAGGGCCTTGCCTCTCAAAGCCACAGGTGGTACCAGTTGCAATCTCAGCATAACAATAGGGTGTTTTTGGTAATGTAAACTCTATTCAGAGGTTTAAGCAACAGCTAATTTTAGCAGTTTTGATTATGAAGTAAAATCGGAATGTGTGAGCAGGAGAACTCTATATATTTTATACCTTTCACCTGAGGAATATTTCTGAAATTTAAAATATAGAAGATGCAGACAGCTTGGTTTCAGCTAAAAGCTGTTGTAAGTTAGCATATTCAAAAATTTGCAGGATTTTAAACTTCTTGAGAACTCTATGAACCAATGGTATTGTAGGTTATACATCCCAATGGGTATGTTAACTTCCATATTGTAACTTGCAACTATGAAAACCAAAATCCAAAGTCACAGGGTATAGAAAAAAGCCACCAAAAAGCACTGTACCAAGGAGCATCTCTTCCTAAATTCTTTGACAGCATTTTGTTTAAAATGATTTAAAAGAATCAGAAAGAGTGTTTAGAAAATAAAACACATTTAGCTATGCAAAGCAATAGTCCTGCTTCCATCCCAAATATGTTTCAAATCACTTAACCAATGAAAAAGAATATGAATATTCACAGTTTAAAGACCAACCAAACAAAAAGCACTCAGTGAAATCCCAACATATAAGAAAGTGCTTTCATTTGACTTATCTGCAGACATAAAAATCACAAGGATAAAAGCAAATTTCCACTTGATCACTCCGGTCTACCAAAAATAACTCTTGGAAATAATATTGCTATCTAACCCTAAACATAGTTCACAATTGTCAAACCAAGAACCTTGATGATTTTTATGTTGATTCCTAGGTTTCATGAGAAACGTTTTAAAGAAATTGAGCTTTCTCCAAGTAACTTCATGAATGTTCTATCCAAGTAAGTCTGGTCACACAATACCCCAAACAGAAGAGCACACTTCCAATACGTCATCACAGAAAAGTGCTCCGTTTGGAGTTTTGCGCGCTAATATGTCTGAAATGGCTGTTAGGGAAAGGCATTGTGGCTGTGGATGCAGATAATCTGCTTCTCACCTTGGTCAAACAAGGTGACACTTACATGTTAAAAAACAAGGTTTTAAAGCCGAGATTTTTCTAATAAGGTACAGTGCTCTGCTTTGACTGAGTTGAAAGCATTGAAAGTAGAGGACTGGCCACTCTGATGCTCCTCATTTCATCTGGAAGGTTTAACCCAGTTCCCACATTGCCCAAAACAGGAAGCACTTTCTCACCAGCAATGGAACACAAGATAGTGCTTTGTTTTGGGTCATGTAAATAGGGACAAAAGTATCCAAGATCTTCTCTTATCTGAAAAAAAATGATTTTGATTAGAAAGTATGAAGTGAGGCTTACCTCATGGTTGAAAACAGCGATGGTTTTGAGTTATCTTCAGGTCTTCTTTAAACACTTACTTCTCTCTAACTTCCAGGCCTTTATAAGCAAGGGGGAATACTCCATTATACAATGAATACCCAGGTAAGTTTTCTTTTGTGTTGCAGAGGGAGGGCATTCTAGTGGGTCAAATGTAAATAGGGCCTTGCCTCTCAAAGCCACAGGTGGTACCAGTTGCAATCTCAGCATAACAATAGGGCGTTTTTGGTAATGTAAACTCTATTCAGAGGTTTAAGCAACAGCTAATCTTAGCAGTTTTGATTATGAAGTAAAATCCGAATGTGTGAGCAGGAGAACTCTGTATATTTTATACCTTTCACCTGAGGAATATTTCTGAAATTTAAAATATAGAAGATGCAGACAGCTTGGTTTCAGCTAAAAGCTGTTGTAAGTTAGCATATTCAAAAATTTGCAGGATTTTAAACTTCTTGAGAACTCTATGAACCAATGCTATTGTAGGTTATACATCCCAATGGGTATGTTAATTTCCATATTGTAACTTGTAACTATGAAAGCCAAAATCCAAAGTCACAGGGTATAGAAAAAAGCCACCAAAAAGCACTGTACCAAGGAGCATCTCTTCCTAAATTCTTTGACAGCATTTTGTTTAAAATGATTTAAAAGAATCAGAAAGAGTGTTTAGAAAATAAAACACATTTAGCTATGCAAAGCAATAGTCCTGCTTCCATCCCAAATATGTTTCAAATCACTTAACCAATGAAAAAGAATATGAGTATTCACAGTTTAAAGACCAACCAAACAAAAAGCACTCAGTGAAATCCCAACATATAAGAAAGTGCTTTCATTTGACTTATCTGCAGACATAAAAATCACAAGGATAAAAGCAAATTTCCACTTGATCACTCCGGTCTACCAAAAATAACTCTTGGAAATAATATTGCTATCTAACCCTAAACATAGTTCACTATTGTCAAACCAAGAACCTTGATGATTTTTATGTTGATTCCTAGGTTTCATGAGAAACGTTTTAATGAAATTGAGCTTTCTCCAAGTAACTTCATGAATGTTCTATCCAAGTAAGTCTGGTCACACAATACCCCAAACAGAAGAGTACACTTCCAATACGTCATCACAGAAAAGTGCTCCGTTTGGAGTTTTGCGCGCTAATATGTCTGAAATGGCTGTTAGGGAAAGGCATTGTGGCTGTGGTTGCAGATAATCTGCTTCTCACCTTGGTCAAACAAGGTGGCACTTACATGTTAAAAAACAAGGTTTTAAAGCCGAGATTTTTCTAACAAGGTACAGTGCTCTGCTTTGACTGAGTTGAAAGCATTGAGAGTAGTGGACTGGCCACTCTGATGCTCCTCGTTTCATCTGGAAGGTTTAACCCAGTTCCCACATTGCCCAAAACAGGAAGCACTTTCTCACCAGCAATGGAACACAAGATAGTGCTTTGTTTTGGGTCATGTAAATAGGGACAAAAGTATCCAAGATCTTCTCTTATCTGAAAAAAAATGATTTTGATTAGAAAGTATGAAGTGAGGCTTACCTCATGGTTGAAAACAGCGATGGTTTTGAGTTATCTTCAGGTCTTCTTTAAACACTTACTTCTCTCTAACTTCCAGGCCTTTATAAGCAAGGGGGAATACTCCATTATCCAATGAATACCCAGGTAAGTTTTCTTTTGTGTTGCAGAGGGAGGACATTCCAGTGGGTAAATGTAAATAGGGCCTTGCCTCTCAAAGCCACAGGTGGTACCAGTTGCAATCTCAGCATAACAATAGGGCGTTTTTGGTAATGTAAACTCTATTTAGAGGTTTAAGCAACAGCTAATTTTAGCAGTTTTGATTATGAAGTAAAATCGGAATGTGTGAGCAGGAGAACTCTATATATTTTATACCTTTCACCTGAGGAATATTTCTGAAATTTAAAATATAGAAGATGCAGACAGCTTGGTTTCAGCTAAAAGCTGTTGTAAGTTAGCATATTCAAAAATTTGCAGGATTTTAAACTTCTTGAGAACTCTATGAACCAATGGTATTGTAGGTTATACATCCCAATGGGTATGTTAACTTCCATATTGTAACTTGCAACTATGAAAGCCAAAATCCAAAGTCACAGGGTATAGAAAAAAGCCACCAAAAAGCACTGTACCAAGGAGCATCTCTTCCTAAATTCTTTGACAGCATTTTGTTTAAAATGATTTAAAAGAATCAGAAAGAGTGTTTAGAAAATAAAACACATTTAGCTATGCAAAGCAATAGTCCTGCTTCCATCCCAAATATGTTTCAAATCACTTAACCAATGAAAAAGAATATGAGTATTCACAGTTTAAAGACCAACCAAACAAAAAGCACTCAGTGAAATCCCAACATATAAGAAAGTGCTTTCATTTGACTTATCTGCAGACATAAAAATCACAAGGATAAAAGCAAATTTCCACTTGATCACTCCGGTCTACCAAAAATAACTCTTGGAAATAATATTGCTATCTAACCCTAAACATAGTTCACAATTGTCAAACCAAGAACCTTGATGATTTTTATGTTGATTCCTAGGTTTCATGAGAAACGTTTTAATGAAATTGAGCTTTCTCCAAGTAACTTCATGAATGTTCTATCCAAGTAAGTCTGGTCACACAATACCCCAAACAGAAGAGCACACTTCCAATACGTCATCACAGAAAAGTGCTCCGTTTGGAGTTTTGCGCGCTAATATGTCTGAAATGGCTGTTAGGGAAAGGCATTGTGGCTATGGTTGCAGATAATCTGCTTCTCACCTTGGTCAAACAAGGTGACACTTACATGTTAAAAAACAAGGTTTTAAAGCCGAGATTTTTCTAATAAGGTACAGTGCTCTGCTTTGACTGAGTTGAAAGCATTGAAAGTAGAGGACTGGCCATTCTGATGCTCCTCATTTCATCTGGAAGGTTTAACCCAGTTCCCACATTGCCCAAAACAGGAAGCACTTTCTCACCAGCAATGGAACACAAGATAGTGCTTTGTTTTTTGTCATGTAAATAGGGACAAAAGTATCCAAGATCTTCTCTTATCTGAAAAAAAATGATTTTGATTAGAAAGTATGAAGTGAGGCTTACCTCATGGTTGAAAACAGCGATGGTTTTGAGTTATCTTCAGGTCTTCTTTAAACACTTACTTCTCTCTAACTTCCAGGCCTTTATAAGCAAGGGGGAATACTCCATTTTCCAATGAATACCCAGGTAAGTTTTCTTTTGTGTTGCAGAGGGAGGGCATTCTAGTGGGTCAAATGTAAATAGGGCCTTGCCTCTCAAAGCCACAGGTGGTACCAGTTGCAATCTCAGCATAACAATAGGGCGTTTTTGGTAATGTAAACTCTATTCAGAGGTTTAAGCCACAGCTAATCTTAGCAGTTTTGATTATGAAGTAAAATCCGAATGTGTGAGCAGGAGAACTCTATATATTTTATACCTTTCACCTGAGGAATATTTCTGAAATTTAAAATATAGAAGATGCAGACAGCTTGGTTTCAGCTGAAAGCTGTTGTAAGTTAGCATATTCAAAAATTTGCAGGATTTTAAACTTCTTGAGAACTCTATGAACCAATGGTATTGTAGGGTATACATCCCAATGGGTATGTTAACTTCCATATTGTAACTTGCAACTATGAAAGCCAAAATCCAAAGTCACAGGGTATAGAAAAAAGCCACCAAAAAGCACTGTACCAAGGAGCATCTCTTCCTAAATTCTTTGACAGCATTTTGTTTAAAATGATTTAAAAGAATCAGAAAGAGTGTTTAGAAAATAAAACACATTTAGCTATGCAAAGCAATAGTCCTGCTTCCATCCCAAATATGTTTCAAATCACTTAACCAATGAAAAAGAATATGAGTATTCACAGTTTAAAGACCAACCAAACAAAAAGCACTCAGTGAAATCCCAACATATAAGAAAGTGCTTTCATTTGACTTATCTGCAGACATAAAAATCACAAGGATAAAAGCAAATTTCCACTTGATCACTCCGGTCTACCAAAAATAACTCTTGGAAATAATATTGCTATCTAACCCTAAACATAGTTCACAATTGTCAAACCAAGAACCTTGATGATTTTCATATTGATTCCTAGGTTTCATGAGAAACGTTTTAATGAAATTGAGCTTTCTCCAAGTAACTTCATGAATGTTCTATCCAAGTAAGTCTGGTCACACAATACCCCAAACAGAAGAGCACACTTCCAATACGTCATCACAGAAAAGTGCTCCGTTTGGAGTTTTGCGCGCTAATATGTCTGAAATGGCTGTTAGGGAAAGGCATTGTGGCTGTGGTTGCAGATAATCTGCTTCTCACCTTGGTCAAACAAGGTGACACTTACATGTTAAAAAACAAGGTTTTAAAGCCGAGATTTTTCTAATAAGGTACAGTGCTCTGCTTTGACTGAGTTGAAAGCATTGAAAGTAGAGGACTGGCCACTCTGATGCTCCTCATTTCATCTGGAAGGTTTAACCCAGTTCCCACATTGCCCAAAACAGGAAGCACTTTCTCACCAGCAATGGAACACAAGATAGTGCTTTGTTTTTTGTCATGTAAATAGGGACAAAAGTATCCAAGATCTTCTCTTATCTGAAAAAAAATGATTTTGATTAGAAAGTATGAAGTGAGGCTTACCTCATGGTTGAAAACAGCGATGGTTTTGAGTTATCTTCAGGTCTTCTTTAAACACTTACTTCTCTCTAACTTCCAGGCCTTTATAAGCAAGGGGGAATACTCCATTATCCAATGAATACCCAGGTAAGTTTTCTTTTGTGTTGCAGAGGGAGGACATTCCAGTGGGTAAATGTAAATAGGGCCTTGCCTCTCAAAGCCACAGGTGGTACCAGTTGCAATCTCAGCATAACAATAGGGCATTTTTGGTAATGTAAACTCTATTCAGAGGTTTAAGCAACAGCTAATCTTAGCAGTTTTGATTATGAAGTAAAATCGGAATGTGTGAGCAGGAGAACTCTATATATTTTATACCTTTCACCTGAGGAATATTTCTGAAATTTAAAATATAGAAGATGCAGACAACTTGGTTTCAGCTAAAAGCTGTTGTAAGTTAGCATATTCAAAAATTTGCAGGATTTTAAACTTCTTGAGAACTCTATGAACCAATGGTATTGTAGGTTATACATCCCAATGGGTATGTTAACTTCCATATTGTAACTTGCAACTATGAAAGCCAAAATCCAAAGTCACAGGGTATAGAAAAAAGCCACCAAAAAGCACTGTACCAAGGAGCATCTCTTCCTAAATTCTTTGACAGCATTTTGTTTAAAATGATTTAAAAGAATCAGAAAGAGTGTTTAGTAAATAACACACATTTAGCTATGCAAAGCAATAGTCCTGCTTCCATCCCAAATATGTTTCAAATCACTTAACCAATGAAAAAGAATATGAGTATTCACAGTTTAAAGACCAACCAAACAAAAAGCACTCAGTGAAATCCCAACATATAAGAAAGTGCTTTCATTTGACTTATCTGCAGACATAAAAATCACAAGGATAAAAGCAAATTTCCACTTGATCACTCCGGTCTACCAAAAATAACTCTTGGAAATAATATTGCTATCTAACCCTAAACATAGTTCACAATTGTCAAACCAAGAACCTTGATGATTTTTATGTTGATTCCTAGGTTTCATGAGAAACGTTTTAATGAAATTGAGCTTTCTCCAAGTAACTTCATGAAAGTTCTATCCAAGTAAGTCTGGTCACACAATACCCCAAACAGAAGAGCACACTTCCAATACGTCATCACAGAAAAGTGCTCCGTTTGGAGTTTTGCGCGCTAATATGTCTGAAATGGCTGTTAGGGAAAGGCATTGTGGCTGTGGTTGCAGATAATCTGCTTCTCACCTTGGTCAAACAAGGTGACACTTACATGTTAAAAAACAAGGTTTTAAAGCCGAGATTTTTCTAACAAGGTAAAGTGCTCTGCTTTGACTGAGTTGAAAGCATTGAAAGTAGAGGACTGGCCACTCTGATGCTCCTCATTTCATCTGGAAGGTTTAACCCAGTTCCCACATTGCCCAAAACAGGAAGCACGTTCTCACCAGCAATGGAACACAAGATAGTGCTATGTTTTGGGTCATGTAAATAGGGACAAAAGTATCCAAGATCTTCTCTTATCTGAAAAAAAAAAAGATTTTGATTAGAATGTATGAAGTGAGGCTCACCTCATGGTTGAAAACAGCGATGGTTTTGAGTTATCTTCAGGTCTTCTTTAAACACTTAATTCTCTCTTACTTCCAGGCCTTTATAAGCAAGGGGGAATACTCCACTATCCAATGAATACCCAGGTAAGTTTTCTTTTGTGTTGCAGAGGGAGGACATTCCAGTTGGTCAAATGTAAATAGGGCCTTGCCTCTCAAAGCCACAGGTGGTACCAGTTGCAATCTCAGCATAACAATAGGGCGTTTTTGGTAATGTAAACTCTATTCAGAGGTTTAAGCAACAGCTAATCTTAGCAGTTTTGATTATGAAGTAAAATCCGAATGTGTGAGCAGGAGAACTCTATATATTTTATACCTTTCACCTGAGGAATATTTCTGAAATTTAAAATATAGAAGATGCAGACAGCTTGGTTTCAGCTAAAAGCTGTTGTAAGTTAGCATATTCAAAAATTTGCAGGATTTTAAACTTCTTGAGAACTCTATGAACCAATGGTATTGTAGGTTATACATCCCAATGGGTATGTTAATTTCCATATTGTAACTTGTAACTATGAAAGCCAAAATCCAAAGTCACAGGGTATAGAAAAAGCCACCAAAAAGCACTGTACCAAGGAGCATCTCTTCCTAAATTCTTTGACAGCATTTTGTTTAAAATGATTTAAAAGAATCAGAAAGAGTGTTTAGAAAATAAAACACATTTAGCTATGCAAAGCAATAGTCCTGCTTCCATCCCAAATATGTTTCAAATCACTTAACCAATGAAAAAGAATATGAGTATTCACAGTTTAAAGACCAACCAAACAAAAAGCACTCAGTGAAATCCCAACATATAAGAAAGTGCTTTCATTTGACTTATCTGCAGACATAAAAATCACAAGGATAAAAGCAAATTTCCACTTGATCACTCCGGTCTACCAAAAATAACTCTTGGAAATAATATTGCTATCTAACCCTAAACATAGTTCACAATTGTCAAACCAAGAACCTTGATGATTTTTATGTTGATTCCTAGGTTTCATGAGAAACGTTTTAATGAAATTGAGCTTTCTCCAAGTAACTTCATGAATGTTCTATCCAAGTAAGTCTGGTCACACAATACCCCAAACAGAAGAGCACACTTCCAATACGTCATCACAGAAAAGTGCTCCGTTTGGAGTTTTGCGCGCTAATATGTCTGAAATGGCTGTTAGGGAAAGGCATTGTGGCTATGGTTGCAGATAATCTGCTTCTCACCTTGGTCAAACAAGGTGACACTTACATGTTAAAAAACAAGGTTTTAAAGCCGAGATTTTTCTAATAAGGTACAGTGCTCTGCTTTGACTGAGTTGAAAGCATTGAAAGTAGAGGACTGGCCATTCTGATGCTCCTCATTTCATCTGGAAGGTTTAACCCAGTTCCCACATTGCCCAAAACAGGAAGCACTTTCTCACCAGCAATGGAACACAAGATAGTGCTTTGTTTTTTGTCATGTAAATAGGGACAAAAGTATCCAAGATCTTCTCTTATCTGAAAAAAAATGATTTTGATTAGAAAGTATGAAGTGAGGCTTACCTCATGGTTGAAAACAGCGATGGTTTTGAGTTATCTTCAGGTCTTCTTTAAACACTTACTTCTCTCTAACTTCCAGGCCTTTATAAGCAAGGGGGAATACTCCATTTTCCAATGAATACCCAGGTAAGTTTTCTTTTGTGTTGCAGAGGGAGGACATTCCAGTGGGTCAAATGTAAATAGGGCCTTGCCTCTCAAAGCCACAGGTGGTACCAGTTGCAATCTCAGCATAACAATAGGGTGTTTTTGGTAATGTAAACTCTATTCAGAGGTTTAAGCAACAGCTAATCTTAGCAGTTTTGATTATGAAGTAAAATCGGAATGTGTGAGCAGGAGAACTCTATATATTTTATACCTTTCACCTGAGGAATATTTCTGAAATTTAAAATATAGAAGATGCAGACAGCTTGGTTTCAGCTAAAAGCTGTTGTAAGTTAGCATATTCAAAAATTTGCAGGATTTTAAACTTCTTGAGAACTCTATGAACCAATGGTATTGTAGGTTATACATCCCAATGGGTATGTTAATTTCCATATTGTAACTTGTAACTATGAAAGCCAAAATCCAAAGTTACAGGGTATAGAAAAAAGCCACCAAAAAGCACTGTACCAAGGAGCATCTCTTCCTAAATTCTTTGACAGCATTTTGTTTAAAATGATTTAAAAGAATCAGAAAGAGTGTTTAGAAAATAAAACACATTTAGCTATGCAAAGCAATAGTCCTGCTTCCATCCCAAATATGTTTCAAATCACTTAACCAATGAAAAAGAATATGAGTATTCACAGTTTAAAGACCAACCAAACAAAAAGCACTCAGTGAAATCCCAACATATAAGAAAGTGCTTTCATTTGACTTATCTGCAGACATAAAAATCACAAGGATAAAAGCAAATTTCCACTTGATCACTCCGGTCTACCAAAAATAACTCTTGGAAATAATATTGCTATCTAACCCTAAACATAGTTCACAATTGTCAAACCAAGAACCTTGATGATTTTTATGTTGATTCCTAGGTTTCATGAGAAACGTTTTAATGAAATTGAGCTTTCTCCAAGTAACTTCATGAATGTTCTATCCAAGTAAGTCTGGTCACACAATACCCCAAACAGAAGAGCACACTTCCAATACGTCATCACAGAAAAGTGCTCCGTTTGGAGTTTTGCGCGCTAATATGTCTGAAATGGCTGTTAGGGAAAGGCATTGTGGCTATGGTTGCAGATAATCTGCTTCTCACCTTGGTCAAACAAGGTGACACTTACATGTTAAAAAACAAGGTTTTAAAGCCGAGATTTTTCTAATAAGGTACAGTGCTCTGCTTTGACTGAGTTGAAAGCATTGAAAGTAGAGGACTGGCCATTCTGATGCTCCTCATTTCATCTGGAAGGTTTAACCCAGTTCCCACATTGCCCAAAACAGGAAGCACTTTCTCACCAGCAATGGAACACAAGATAGTGCTTTGTTTTTTGTCATGTAAATAGGGACAAAAGTATCCAAGATCTTCTCTTATCTGAAAAAAAATGATTTTGATTAGAAAGTATGAAGTGAGGCTTACATCATGGTTGAAAACAGCGATGGTTTTGAGTTATCTTCAGGTCTTCTTTAAACACTTACTTCTCTCTAACTTCCAGGCCTTTATAAGCAAGGGGGAATACTCCATTTTCCAATGAATACCCAGGTAAGTTTTCTTTTGTGTTGCAGAGGGAGGACATTCCAGTGGGTCAAATGTAAATAGGGCCTTGCCTCTCAAAGCCACAGGTGGTACCAGTTGCAATCTCAGCATAACAATAGGGTGTTTTTGGTAATGTAAACTCTATTCAGAGGTTTAAGCAACAGCTAATCTTAGCAGTTTTGATTATGAAGTAAAATCGGAATGTGTGAGCAGGAGAACTCTATATATTTTATACCTTTCACCTGAGGAATATTTCTGAAATTTAAAATATAGAAGATGCAGACAGCTTGGTTTCAGCTAAAAGCTGTTGTAAGTTAGCATATTCAAAAATTTGCAGGATTTTAAACTTCTTGAGAACTCTATGAACCAATGGTATTGTAGGTTATACATCCCAATGGGTATGTTAACTTCCATATTGTAACTTGCAACTATGAAAGCCAAAATCCAAAGTCACAGGGTATAGAAAAAAGCCACCAAAAAGCACTGTACCAAGGAGCATCTCTTCCTAAATTCTTTGACAGCATTTTGTTTAAAATGATTTAAAAGAATCAGAAAGAGTGTTTAGAAAATAAAACACATTTAGCTATGCAAAGCAATAGTCCTGCTTCCATCCCAAATATGTTTCAAATCACTTAACCAATGAAAAAGAATATGAATATTCACAGTTTAAAGACCAACCAAACAAAAAGCACTCAGTGAAATCCCAACATATAAGAAAGTGCTTTCATTTGACTTATCTGCAGACATAAAAATCACAAGGATAAAAGCAAATTTCCACTTGATCACTCCGGTCTACCAAAAATAACTCTTGGAAATAATATTGCTATCTAACCCTAAACATAGTTCACAATTGTCAAACCAAGAACCTTGATGATTTTTATGTTGATTCCTAGGTTTCATGAGAAACGTTTTAATGAAATTGAGCTTTCTCCAAGTAACTTCATGAATGTTCTATCCAAGTAAGTCTGGTCACACAATACCCCAAACAGAACAGCACACTTCCAATACGTCATCACAGAAAAGTGCTCCGTTTGGAGTTTTGCGCGCTAATATGTCTGAAATGGCTGTTAGGGAAAGGCATTGTGGCTATGGTTGCAGATAATCTGCTTCTCACCTTGGTCAAACAAGGTGACACTTACATGTTAAAAAACAAGGTTTTAAAGCCGAGATTTTTCTAATAAGGTACAGTGCTCTGCTTTGACGGAGTTGAAAGCATTGAAAGTAGAGGACTGGCCATTCTGATGCTCCTCATTTCATCTGGAAGGTTTAACCCAGTTCCCACATTGCCCAAAACAGGAAGCACTTTCTCACCAGCAATGGAACACAAGATAGTGCTTTGTTTTTTGTCATGTAAATAGGGACAAAAGTATCCAAGATCTTCTCTTATCTGAAAAAAAATGATTTTGATTAGAAAGTATGAAGTGAGGCTTACCTCATGGTTGAAAACAGCGATGGTTTTGAGTTATCTTCAGGTCTTCTTTAAACACTTACTTCTCTCTAACTTCCAGGCCTTTATAAGCAAGGGGGAATACTCCATTTTCCAATGAATACCCAGGTAAGTTTTCTTTTGTGTTGCAGAGGGAGGACATTCCAGTGGGTCAAATGTAAATAGGGCCTTGCCTCTCAAAGCCACAGGTGGTACCAGTTGCAATCTCAGCATAACAATAGGGTGTTTTTGGTAATGTAAACTCTATTCAGAGGTTTAAGCAACAGCTAATCTTAGCAGTTTTGATTATGAAGTAAAATCGGAATGTGTGAGCAGGAGAACTCTATATATTTTATACCTTTCACCTGAGGAATATTTCTGAAATTTAAAATATAGAAGATGCAGACAGCTTGGTTTCAGCTAAAAGCTGTTGTAAGTTAGCATATTCAAAAATTTGCAGGATTTTAAACTTCTTGAGAACTCTATGAACCAATGGTATTGTAGGTTATACATCCCAATGGGTATGTTAATTTCCATATTGTAACTTGTAACTATGAAAGCCAAAATCCAAAGTTACAGGGTATAGAAAAAAGCCACCAAAAAGCACTGTACCAAGGAGCATCTCTTCCTAAATTCTTTGACAGCATTTTGTTTAAAATGATTTAAAAGAATCAGAAAGAGTGTTTAGAAAATAAAACACATTTAGCTATGCAAAGCAATAGTCCTGCTTCCATCCCAAATATGTTTCAAATCACTTAACCAATGAAAAAGAATATGAGTATTCACAGTTTAAAGACCAACCAAACAAAAAGCACTCAGTGAAATCCCAACATATAAGAAAGTGCTTTCATTTGACTTATCTGCAGACATAAAAATCACAAGGATAAAAGCAAATTTCCACTTGATCACTCCGGTCTACCAAAAATAACTCTTGGAAATAATATTGCTATCTAACCCTAAACATAGTTCACAATTGTCAAACCAAGAACCTTGATGATTTTTATGTTGATTCCTAGGTTTCATGAGAAACGTTTTAATGAAATTGAGCTTTCTCCAAGTAACTTCATGAATGTTCTATCCAAGTAAGTCTTGTCACACAATACCCCAAACAGAAGAGCACACTTCCAATACGTCATCACAGAAAAGTGCTCCGTTTGGAGTTTTGCGCGCTAATATGTCTGAAATGGCTGTTAGGGAAAGGCATTGTGGCTGTGGTTGCAGATAATCTGCTTCTCACCTTGGTCAAACAAGGTGGCACTTACATGTTAAAAAACAAGGTTTTAAAGCCGAGATTTTTCTAACAAGGTACAGTGCTCTGCTTTGACTGAGTTGAAAGCATTGAGAGTAGAGGACTGGCCACTCTGATGCTCCTCGTTTCATCTGGAAGGTTTAACCCAGTTCCCACATTGCCCAAAACAGGAAGCACTTTCTCACCAGCAATGGAACACAAGATAGTGCTTTGTTTTGGGTCATGTAAATAGGGACAAAAGTATCCAAGATCTTCTCTTATCTGAAAAAAAATGATTTTGATTAGAAAGTATGAAGTGAGGCTTACCTCATGGTTGAAAACAGCGATGGTTTTGAGTTATCTTCAGGTCTTCTTTAAACACTTACTTCTCTCTAACTTCCAGGCCTTTATAAGCAAGGGGGAATACTCCATTATCCAATGAATACCCAGGTAAGTTTTCTTTTGTGTTGCAGAGGGAGGACATTCCAGTGGGTAAATGTAAATAGGGCCTTGCCTCTCAAAGCCACAGGTGGTACCAGTTGCAATCTCAGCATAACAATAGGGCGTTTTTGGTAATGTAAACTCTATTCAGAGGTTTAAGCAACAGCTAATTTTAGCAGTTTTGATTATGAAGTAAAATCGGAATGTGTGAGCAGGAGAACTCTATATATTTTATACCTTTCACCTGAGGAATATTTCTGAAATTTAAAATATAGAAGATGCAGACAGCTTGGTTTCAGCTAAAAGCTGTTGTAAGTTAGCATATTCAAAAATTTGCAGGATTTTAAACTTCTTGAGAACTCTATGAACCAATGGTATTGTAGGTTATACATCCCAATGGGTATGTTAACTTCCATATTGTAACTTGCAACTATGAAAGCCAAAATCCAAAGTCACAGGGTATAGAAAAAAGCCACCAAAAAGCACTGTACCAAGGAGCATCTCTTCCTAAATTCTTTGACAGCATTTTGTTTAAAATGATTTAAAAGAATCAGAAAGAGTGTTTAGAAAATAAAACACATTTAGCTATGCAAAGCAATAGTCCTGCTTCCATCCCAAATATGTTTCAAATCACTTAACCAATGAAAAAGAATATGAATATTCACAGTTTAAAGACCAACCAAACAAAAAGCACTCAGTGAAATCCCAACATATAAGAAAGTGCTTTCATTTGACTTATCTGCAGACATAAAAATCACAAGGATAAAAGCAAATTTCCACTTGATCACTCCGGTCTACCAAAAATAACTCTTGGAAATAATATTGCTATCTAACCCTAAACATAGTTCACAATTGTCAAACCAAGAACCTTGATGATTTTTATGTTGATTCCTAGGTTTCATGAGAAACGTTTTAATGAAATTGAGCTTTCTCCAAGTAACTTCATGAATGTTCTATCCAAGTAAGTCTGGTCACACAATACCCCAAACAGAAGAGCACACTTCCAATACGTCATCACAGAAAAGTGCTCCGTTTGGAGTTTTGCGCGCTAATATGTCTGAAATGGCTGTTAGGGAAAGGCATTGTGGCTATGGTTGCAGATAATCTGCTTCTCACCTTGGTCAAACAAGGTGACACTTACATGTTAAAAAACAAGGTTTTAAAGCCGAGATTTTTCTAATAAGGTACAGTGCTCTGCTTTGAATGAGTTGAAAGCATTGAAAGTAGAGGACTGGCCATTCTGATGCTCCTCATTTCATCTGGAAGGTTTAACCCAGTTCCCACATTGCCCAAAACAGGAAGCACTTTCTCACCAGCAATGGAACACAAGATAGTGCTTTGTTTTTTGTCATGTAAATAGGGACAAAAGTATCCAAGATCTTCTCTTATCTGAAAAAAAATGATTTTGATTAGAAAGTATGAAGTGAGGCTTACATCATGGTTGAAAACAGCGATGGTTTTGAGTTATCTTCAGGTCTTCTTTAAACACTTACTTCTCTCTAACTTCCAGGCCTTTATAAGCAAGGGGGAATACTCCATTTTCCAATGAATACCCAGGTAAGTTTTCTTTTGTGTTGCAGAGGGAGGACATTCCAGTGGGTCAAATGTAAATAGGGCCTTGCCTCTCAAAGCCACAGGTGGTACCAGTTGCAATCTCAGCATAACAATAGGGTGTTTTTGGTAATGTAAACTCTATTCAGAGGTTTAAGCAACAGCTAATCTTAGCAGTTTTGATTATGAAGTAAAATCCGAATGTGTGAGCAGGAGAACTCTATATATTTTATACCTTTCACCTGAGGAATATTTCTGAAATTTAAAATATAGAAGATGCAGACAGCTTGGTTTCAGCTAAAAGCTGTTGTAAGTTAGCATATTCAAAAATTTGCAGGATTTTAAACTTCTTGAGAACTCTATGAACCAATGGTATTGTAGGTTATACATCCCAATGGGTATGTTAATTTCCATATTGTAACTTGTAACTATGAAAGCCAAAATCCAAAGTCACAGGGTATAGAAAAAAGCCACCAAAAAGCACTGTACCAAGGAGCATCTCTTCCTAAATTCTTTGACAGCATTTTGTTTAAAATGATTTAAAAGAATCAGAAAGAGTGTTTAGAAAATAAAACACATTTAGCTATGCAAAGCAATAGTCCTGCTTCCATCCCAAATATGTTTCAAATCACTTAACCAATGAAAAAGAATATGAGTATTCACAGTTTAAAGACCAACCAAACAAAAAGCACTCAGTGAAATCCCAACATATAAGAAAGTGCTTTCATTTGACTTATCTGCAGACATAAAAATCACAAGGATAAAAGCAAATTTCCACTTGATCACTCCGGTCTACCAAAAATAACTCTTGGAAATAATATTGCTATCTAACCCTAAACATAGTTCACAATTGTCAAACCAAGAACCTTGATGATTTTTATGTTGATTCCTAGGTTTCATGAGAAACGTTTTAATGAAATTGAGCTTTCTCCAAGTAACTTCATGAATGTTCTATCCAAGTAAGTCTTGTCACACAATACCCCAAACAGAAGAGCACACTTCCAATACGTCATCACAGAAAAGTGCTCCGTTTGGAGTTTTGCGCGCTAATATGTCTGAAATGGCTGTTAGGGAAAGGCATTGTGGCTGTGGTTGCAGATAATCTGCTTCTCACCTTGGTCAAACAAGGTGGCACTTACATGTTAAAAAACAAGGTTTTAAAGCCGAGATTTTTCTAACAAGGTACAGTGCTCTGCTTTGACTGAGTTGAAAGCATTGAGAGTAGAGGACTGGCCACTCTGATGCTCCTCGTTTCATCTGGAAGGTTTAACCCAGTTCCCACATTGCCCAAAACAGGAAGCACTTTCTCACCAGCAATGGAACACAAGATAGTGCTTTGTTTTGGGTCATGTAAATAGGGACAAAAGTATCCAAGATCTTCTCTTATCTGAAAAAAAATGATTTTGATTAGAAAGTATGAAGTGAGGCTTACCTCATGGTTGAAAACAGCGATGGTTTTGAGTTATCTTCAGGTCTTCTTTAAACACTTACTTCTCTCTAACTTCCAGGCCTTTATAAGCAAGGGGGAATACTCCATTATCCAATGAATACCCAGGTAAGTTTTCTTTTGTGTTGCAGATGGAGGACATTCCGGTGGGTAAATGTAAATAGGGCCTTGCCTCTCAAAGCCACAGGTGGTACCAGTTGCAATCTCAGCATAACAATAGGGCGTTTTTGGTAATGTAAACTCTATTCAGAGGTTTAAGCAACAGCTAATTTTAGCAGTTTTGATTATGAAGTAAAATCGGAATGTGTGAGCAGGAGAACTCTATATATTTTATACCTTTCACCTGAGGAATATTTCTGAAATTTAAAATATAGAAGATGCAGACAGCTTGGTTTCAGCTAAAAGCTGTTGTAAGTTAGCATATTCAAAAATTTGCAGGATTTTAAACTTCTTGAGAACTCTATGAACCAATGGTATTGTAGGTTATACATCCCAATGGGTATGTTAACTTCCATATTGTAACTTGCAACTATGAAAGCCAAAATCCAAAGTCACAGGGTATAGAAAAAAGCCACCAAAAAGCACTGTACCAAGGAGCATCTCTTCCTAAATTCTTTGACAGCATTTTGTTTAAAATGATTTAAAAGAATCAGAAAGAGTGTTTAGAAAATAAAACACATTTAGCTATGCAAAGCAATAGTCCTGCTTCCATCCCAAATATGTTTCAAATCACTTAACCAATGAAAAAGAATATGAATATTCACAGTTTAAAGACCAACCAAACAAAAAGCACTCAGTGAAATCCCAACATATAAGAAAGTGCTTTCATTTGACTTATCTGCAGATATAAAAATCACAAGGATAAAAGCAAATTTCCACTTGATCACTCCGGTCTACCAAAAATAACTCTTGGAAATAATATTGCTATCTAACCCTAAACATAGTTCACAATTGTCAAACCAAGAACCTTGATGATTTTTATGTTGATTCCTAGGTTTCATGAGAAACGTTTTAAAGAAATTGAGCTTTCTCCAAATAACTTCATGAATGTTCTATCCAAGTAAGTCTGGTCACACAATTCCCCAAACAGAAGAGCACACTTCCAATACGTCATCACAGAAAAGTGCTCCGTTTGGAGTTTTGCGCGCTAATATGTCTGAAATGGCTGTTAGGGAAAGGCATTGTGGCTGTGGATGCAGATAATCTGCTTCTCACCTTGGTCAAACAAGGTGACACTTACATGTTAAAAAACAAGGTTTTAAAGCCGAGATTTTTCTAATAAGGTTCAGTGCTCTGCTTTGACTGAGTTGAAAGCATTGAAAGTAGAGGACTGGCCACTCTGATGCTCCTCATTTCATCTGGAAGGTTTAACCCAGTTCCCACATTGCCCAAAACAGGAAGCACTTTCTCACCAGCAATGGAACACAAGATAGTGCTTTGTTTTGGGTCATGTAAATAGGGACAAAAGTATCCAAGATCTTCTCTTATCTGAAAAAAAATGATTTTGATTAGAAAGTATGAAGTGAGGCTTACCTCATGGTTGAAAACAGCGATGGTTTTGAGTTATCTTCAGGTCTTCTTTAAACACTTACTTCTCTCTAACTTCCAGGCCTTTATAAGCAAGGGGGAATACTCCATTATCCAATGAATACCCAGGTAAGTTTTCTTTTGTGTTGCAGAGGGAGGACATTCCAGTGGGTAAATGTAAATAGGGCCTTGCCTCTCAAAGCCACAGGTGGTACCAGTTGCAATCTCAGCATAACAATAGGGCGTTTTTGGTAATGTAAACTCTATTCAGAGGTTTAAGCAACAGCTAATCTTAGCAGTTTTGATTATGAAGTAAAATCGGAATGTGTGAGCAGGAGAACTCTATATATTTTATACCTTTCACCTGAGGAATATTTCTGAAATTTAAAATATAGAAGATGCAGACAGCTTGGTTTCAGCTGAAAGCTGTTGTAAGTTAGCATATTCAAAAATTTGCAGGATTTTAAACTTCTTGAGAACTCTATGAACCAATGGTATTGTAGGGTATACATCCCAATGGGTATGTTAACTTCCATATTGTAACTTGCAACTATGAAAGCCAAAATCCAAAGTCACAGGGTATAGAAAAAAGCCACCAAAAAGCACTGTACCAAGGAGCATCTCTTCCTAAATTCTTTGACAGCATTTTGTTTAAAATGATTTAAAAGAATCAGAAAGAGTGTTTAGAAAATAAAACACATTTAGCTATGCAAAGCAATAGTCCTGCTTCCATCCCAAATATGTTTCAAATCACTTAACCAATGAAAAAGAATATGAGTGTTCACAGTTTAAAGACCAACCAAACAAAAAGCACTCAGTGAAATCCCAACATATAAGAAAGTGCTTTCATTTGACTTATCTGCAGACATAAAAATCACAAGGATAAAAGCAAATTTCCACTTGATCACTCCAGTCTACCAAAAATAACTCTTGGAAATAATATTGCTATCTAACCCTAAACATAGTTCACAATTGTCAAACCAAGAACCTTGATGATTTTCATGTTGATTCCTAGGTTTCATGAGAAACGTTTTAATGAAATTGAGCTTTCTCCAAGTAACTTCATGAATGTTCTATCCAAGTAAGTCTGGTCACACAATACCCCAAACAGAAGAGCACACTTCCAATACGTCATCACAGAAAAGTGCTCCGTTTGGAGTTTTGCGCGCTAATATGTCTGAAATGGCTGTTAGGGAAAGGCATTGTGGCTGTGGTTGCAGATAATCTGCTTCTCACCTTGGTCAAACAAGGTGACACTTACATGTTAAAAAACAAGGTTTTAAAGCCGAGATTTTTCTAATAAGGTACAGTGCTCTGCTTTGACTGAGTTGAAAGCATTGAAAGTAGAGGACTGGCCACTCTGATGCTCCTCATTTCATCTGGAAGGTTTAACCCAGTTCCCACATTGCCCAAAACAGGAAGCACTTTCTCACCAGCAATGGAACACAAGATAGTGCTTTGTTTTGGGTCATGTAAATAGGGACAAAAGTATCCAAGATCTTCTCTTATCTGAAAAAAAATGATTTTGATTAGAAAGTATGAAGTGAGGCTTACCTCATGGTTGAAAATAGCGATGGTTTTGAGTTATCTTCAGGTCTTCTTTAAACACTTACTTCTCTCTAACTTCCAGGCCTTTATAAGCAAGGGGGAATACTCCATTATCCAATGAATACCCAGGTAAGTTTTCTTTTGTGTTGCAGAGGGAGGACATTCCAGTGGGTAAATGTAAATAGGGCCTTGCCTCTCAAAGCCACAGGTGGTACCAGTTGCAATCTCAGCATAACAATAGGGCATTTTTGGTAATGTAAACTCTATTCAGAGGTTTAAGCAACAGCTAATCTTAGCAGTTTTGATTATGAAGTAAAATCGGAATGTGTGAGCAGGAGAACTCTATATATTTTATACCTTTCACCTGAGGAATATTTCTGAAATTTAAAATATAGAAGATGCAGACAACTTGGTTTCAGCTAAAAGCTATTGTAAGTTAGCATATTCAAAAATTTGCAGGATTTTAAACTTCTTGAGAACTCTATGAACCAATGGTATTGTAGGTTATACATCCCAATGGGTATGTTAACTTCCATATTGTAACTTGCAACTATGAAAGCCAAAATCCAAAGTCACAGGGTATAGAAAAAAGCCACCAAAAAGCACTGTACCAAGGAGCATCTCTTCCTAAATTCTTTGACAGCATTTTGTTTAAAATGATTTAAAAGAATCAGAAAGAGTGTTTAGAAAATAAAACACATTTAGCTATGCAAAGCAATAGTCCTGCTTCCATCCCAAATATGTTTCAAATCACTTAACCAATGAAAAAGAATATGAGTATTCACAGTTTAAAGACCAACCAAACAAAAAGCACTCAGTGAAATCCCAACATATAAGAAAGTGCTTTCATTTGACTTATCTGCAGACATAAAAATCACAAGGATAAAAGCAAATTTCCACTTGATCACTCCGGTCTACCAAAAATAACTCTTAGAAATAATATTGCTATCTAACCCTAAACATAGTTCACAATTGTCAAACCAAGAACCTTGATGATTTTTATGTTGATTCCTAGGTTTCATGAGAAACGTTTTAATGAAATTGAGCTTTCTCCAAGTAACTTCATGAAAGTTCTATCCAAGTAAGTCTGGTCACACAATACCCCAAACAGAAGAGCACACTTCCAATACGTCGTCACAGAAAAGTGCTCCGTTTGGAGTTTTGCGCGCTAATATGTCTGAAATGGCTGTTAGGGAAAGGCATTGTGGCTGTGGTTGCAGATAATCTGCTTCTCACCTTGGTCAAACAAGGTGACACTTACATGTTAAAAAACAAGGTTTTAAAGCCGAGATTTTTCTAACAAGGTAAAGTGCTCTGCTTTGACTGAGTTGAAAGCATTGAAAGTAGAGGACTGGCCACTCTGATGCTCCTCATTTCATCTGGAAGGTTTAACCCAGTTCCCACATTGCCCAAAACAGGAAGCACTTTCTCACCAGCAATGGAACACAAGATAGTGCTTTGTTTTGGGTCATGTAAATAGGGACAAAAGTATCCAAGATCTTCTCTTATCTGAAAAAAAATGATTTTGATTAGAAAGTATGAAGTGAGGCTTACCTCATGGTTGAAAACAGCGATGGTTTTGAGTTATCTTCAGGTCTTCTTTAAACACTTACTTCTCTCTAACTTCCAGGCCTTTATAAGCAAGGGGGAATACTCCATTATCCAATGAATACCCAGGTAAGTTTTCTTTTGTGTTGCAGAGGGAGGGCATTCTAGTGGGTCAAATGTAAATAGGGCCTTGCCTCTCAAAGCCACAGGTGGTACCAGTTGCAATCTCAGCATAACAATAGGGCGTTTTTGGTAATGTAAACTCTATTCAGAGGTTTAAGCAACAGCTAATCTTAGCAGTTTTGATTATGAAGTAAAATCGGAATGTGTGAGCAGGAGAACTCTATATATTTTATACCTTTCACCTGAGGAATATTTCTGAAATTTAAAATATAGAAGATGCAGACAGCTTGGTTTCAGCTGAAAGCTGTTGTAAGTTAGCATATTCAAAAATTTGCAGGATTTTAAACTTCTTGAGAACTCTATGAACCAATGGTATTGTAGGGTATACATCCCAATGGGTATGTTAACTTCCATATTGTAACTTGCAACTATGAAAGCCAAAATCCAAAGTCACAGGGTATAGAAAAAAGCCACCAAAAAGCACTGTACCAAGGAGCATCTCTTCCTAAATTCTTTGACAGCATTTTGTTTAAAATGATTTAAAAGAATCAGAAAGAGTGTTTAGAAAATAAAACACATTTAGCTATGCAAAGCAATAGTCCTGCTTCCATCCCAAATATGTTTCAAATCACTTAACCAATGAAAAAGAATATGAGTATTCACAGTTTAAAGACCAACCAAACAAAAAGCACTCAGTGAAATCCCAACATATAAGAAAGTGCTTTCATTTGACTTATCTGCAGACATAAAAATCACAAGGATAAAAGCAAATTTCCACTTGATCACTCCGGTCTACCAAAAATAACTCTTGGAAATAATATTGCTATCTAACCCTAAACATAGTTCACAATTGTCAAACCAAGAACCTTGATGATTTTCATGTTGATTCCTAGGTTTCATGAGAAACGTTTTAATGAAATTGAGCTTTCTCCAAGTAACTTCATGAATGTTCTATCCAAGTAAGTCTGGTCACACAATACCCCAAACAGAAGAGCACACTTCCAATACGTCATCACAGAAAAGTGCTCCGTTTGGAGTTTTGCGCGCTAATATGTCTGAAATGGCTGTTAGGGAAAGGCATTGTGGATGTGGTTGCAGATAATCTGCTTCTCACCTTGGTCAAACAAGGTGACACTTACATGTTAAAAAACAAGGTTTTAAAGCCGAGATTTTTCTAATAAGGTTCAGTGCTCTGCTTTGACTGAGTTGAAAGCATTGAAAGTAGAGGACTGGCCACTCTGATGCTCCTCATTTCATCTGGAAGGTTTAACCCAGTTCCCACATTGCCCAAAACAGGAAGCACTTTCTCACCAGCAATGGAACACAAGATAGTGCTTTGTTTTGGGTCATGTAAATAGGGACAAAAGTATCCAAGATCTTCTCTTATCTGAAAAAAAATGATTTTGATTAGAAAGTATGAAGTGAGGCTTACCTCATGGTTGAAAATAGCGATGGTTTTGAGTTATCTTCAGGTCTTCTTTAAACACTTACTTCTCTCTAACTTCCAGGCCTTTATAAGCAAGGGGGAATACTCCATTATCCAATGAATACCCAGGTAAGTTTTCTTTTGTGTTGCAGAGGGAGGACATTCCAGTGGGTAAATGTAAATAGGGCCTTGCCTCTCAAAGCCACAGGTGGTACCAGTTGCAATCTCAGCATAACAATAGGGCGTTTTTGGTAATGTAAACTCTATTCAGAGGTTTAAGCAACAGCTAATCTTAGCAGTTTTGATTATGAAGTAAAATCCGAATGTGTGAGCAGGAGAACTCTATATATTTTATACCTTTCACCTGAGGAATATTTCTGAAATTTAAAATATAGAAGATGCAGACAGCTTGGTTTCAGCTGAAAGCTGTTGTAAGTTAGCATATTCAAAAATTTGCAGGATTTTAAACTTCTTGAGAACTCTATGAACCAATGGTATTGTAGGGTATACATCCCAATGGGTATGTTAACTTCCATATTGTAACTTGCAACTATGAAAGCCAAAATCCAAAGTCACAGGGTATAGAAAAAAGCCACCAAAAAGCACTGTACCAAGGAGCATCTCTTCCTAAATTCTTTGACAGCATTTTGTTTAAAATGATTTAAAAGAATCAGAAAGAGTGTTTAGAAAATAAAACACATTTAGCTATGCAAAGCAATAGTCCTGCTTCGATCCCAAATATGTTTCAAATCACTTAACCAATGAAAAAGAATATGAGTATTCACAGTTTAAAGACCAACCAAACAAAAAGCACTCAGTGAAATCCCAACATATAAGAAAGTGCTTTCATTTGACTTATCTGCAGACATAAAAATCACAAGGATAAAAGCAAATTTCCACTTGATCACTCCAGTCTACCAAAAATAACTCTTGGAAATAATATTGCTATCTAACCCTAAACATAGTTCACAATTGTCAAACCAAGAACCTTGATGATTTTCATGTTGATTCCTAGGTTTCATGAGAAACGTTTTAATGAAATTGAGCTTTCTCCAAGTAACTTCATGAATGTTCTATCCAAGTAAGTCTGGTCACACAATACCCCAAACAGAAGAGCACACTTCCAATACGTCATCACAGAAAAGTGCTCCGTTTGGAGTTTTGCGCGCTAATATGTCTGAAATGGCTGTTAGGGAAAGGCATTGTGGCTGTGGTTGCAGATAATCTGCTTCTCACCTTGGTCAAACAAGGTGACACTTACATGTTAAAAAACAAGGTTTTAAAGCCGAGATTTTTCTAATAAGGTACAGTGCTCTGCTTTGACTGAGTTTAAAGCATTGAAAGTAGAGGACTGGCCACTCTGATGCTCCTCATTTCATCTGGAAGGTTTAACCCAGTTCCCACATTGCCCAAAACAGGAAGCACTTTCTCACCAGCAATGGAACACAAGATAGTGCTTTGTTTTGGGTCATGTAAATAGGGACAAAAGTATCCAAGATCTTCTCTTATCTGAAAAAAAATGATTTTGATTAGAAAGTATGAAGTGAGGCTTACCTCATGGTTGAAAATAGCGATGGTTTTGAGTTATCTTCAGGTCTTCTTTAAACACTTACTTCTCTCTAACTTCCAGGCCTTTATAAGCAAGGGGGAATACTCCATTATCCAATGAATACCCAGGTAAGTTTTCTTTTGTGTTGCAGAGGGAGGACATTCCAGTGGGTAAATGTAAATAGGGCCTTGCCTCTCAAAGCCACAGGTGGTACCAGTTGCAATCTCAGCATAACAATAGGGCGTTTTTGGTAATGTAAACTCTATTCAGAGGTTTAAGCAACAGCTAATCTTAGCAGTTTTGATTATGAAGTAAAATCGGAATGTGTGAGCAGGAGAACTCTATATATTTTATACCTTTCACCTGAGGAATATTTCTGAAATTTAAAATATAGAAGATGCAGACAGCTTGGTTTCAGCTAAAAGCTGTTGTAAGTTAGCATATTCAAAAATTTGCAGGATTTTAAACTTCTTGAGAACTCTATGAACCAATGGTATTGTAGGTTATACATCCCAATGGGTATGTTAATTTCCATATTGTAACTTGTAACTATGAAAGCCAAAATCCAAAGTCACAGGGTATAGAAAAAGCCACCAAAAAGCACTGTACCAAGCAGCATCTCTTCCTAAATTCTTTGACAGCATTTTGTTTAAAATGATTTAAAAGAATCAGAAAGAGTGTTTAGAAAATAAAACACATTTAGCTATGCAAAGCAATAGTCCTGCTTCCATCCCAAATATGTTTCAAATCACTTAACCAATGAAAAAGAATATGAGTATTCACAGTTTAAAGACCAACCAAACAAAAAGCACTCAGTGAAATCCCAACATATAAGAAAGTGCTTTCATTTGACTTATCTGCAGACATAAAAATCACAAGGATAAAAGCAAATTTCCACTTGATCACTCCGGTCTACCAAAAATAACTCTTGGAAATAATATTGCTATCTAACCCTAAACATAGTTCACAATTGTCAAACCAAGAACCTTGATGATTTTTATGTTGATTCCTAGGTTTCATGAGAAACGTTTTAATGAAATTGAGCTTTCTCCAAGTAACTTCATGAATGTTCTATCCAAGTAAGTCTGGTCACACAATACCCCAAACAGAACAGCACACTTCCAATACGTCATCACAGAAAAGTGCTCCGTTTGGAGTTTTGCGCGCTAATATGTCTGAAATGGCTGTTAGGGAAAGGCATTGTGGCTATGGTTGCAGATAATCTGCTTCTCACCTTGGTCAAACAAGGTGACACTTACATGTTAAAAAACAAGGTTTTAAAGCCGAGATTTTTCTAATAAGGTACAGTGCTCTGCTTTGACTGAGTTGAAAGCATTGAAAGTAGAGGACTGGCCATTCTGATGCTCCTCATTTCATCTGGAAGGTTTAACCCAGTTCCCACATTGCCCAAAACAGGAAGCACTTTCTCACCAGCAATGGAACACAAGATAGTGATTTGTTTTTTGTCATGTAAATAGGGACAAAAGTATCCAAGATCTTCTCTTATCTGAAAAAAAATGATTTTGATTAGAAAGTATGAAGTGAGGCTTACCTCATGGTTGAAAACAGCGATGGTTTTGAGTTATCTTCAGGTCTTCTTTAAACACTTACTTCTCTCTAACTTCCAGGCCTTTATAAGCAAGGGGGAATACTCCATTTTCCAATGAATACCCAGGTAAGTTTTCTTTTGTGTTGCAGAGGGAGGACATTCCAGTGGGTCAAATGTAAATAGGGCCTTGCCTCTCAAAGCCACAGGTGGTACCAGTTGCAATCTCAGCATAACAATAGGGTGTTTTTGGTAATGTAAACTCTATTCAGAGGTTTAAGCAACAGCTAATCTTAGCAGTTTTGATTATGAAGTAAAATCGGAATGTGTGAGCAGGAGAACTCTATATATTTTATACCTTTCACCTGAGGAATATTTCTGAAATTTAAAATATAGAAGATGCAGACAGCTTGGTTTCAGCTAAAAGCTGTTGTAAGTTAGCATATTCAAAAATTTGCAGGATTTTAAACTTCTTGAGAACTCTATGAACCAATGGTATTGTAGGTTATACATCCCAATGGGTATGTTAATTTCCATATTGTAACTTGTAACTATGAAAGCCAAAATCCAAAGTCACAGGGTATAGAAAAAAGCCACCAAAAAGCACTGTACCAAGGAGCATCTCTTCCTAAATTCTTTGACAGCATTTTGTTTAAAATGATTTAAAAGAATCAGAAAGAGTGTTTAGAAAATAAAACACATTTAGCTATGCAAAGCAATAGTCCTGCTTCCATCCCAAATATGTTTCAAATCACTTAACCAATGAAAAAGAATATGAGTATTCACAGTTTAAAGACCAACCAAACAAAAAGCACTCAGTGAAATCCCAACATATAAGAAAGTGCTTTCATTTGACTTATCTGCAGACATAAAAATCACAAGGATAAAAGCAAATTTCCACTTGATCACTCCGGTCTACCAAAAATAACTCTTGGAAATAATATTGCTATCTAACCCTAAACATAGTTCACAATTGTCAAACCAAGAACCTTGATGATTTTTATGTTGATTCCTAGGTTTCATGAGAAACGTTTTAATGAAATTGAGCTTTCTCCAAGTAACTTCATGAATGTTCTATCCAAGTAAGTGTTGTCACACAATACCCCAAACAGAAGAGCACACTTCCAATACGTCATCACAGAAAAGTGCTCCGTTTGGAGTTTTGCGCGCTAATATGTCTGAAATGGCTGTTAGGGAAAGGCATTGTGGCTGTGGTTGCAGATAATCTGCTTCTCACCTTGGTCAAACAAGGTGGCACTTACATGTTAAAAAACAAGGTTTTAAAGCCGAGATTTTTCTAACAAGGTACAGTGCTCTGCTTTGACTGAGTTGAAAGCATTGAGAGTAGAGGACTGGCCATTCTGATGCTCCTTGTTTCATCTGGAAGGTTTAACCCAGTTCCCACATTGCCCAAAACAGGAAGCACTTTCTCACCAGCAATGGAACACAAGATAGTGCTTTGTTTTGGGTCATGTAAATAGGGACAAAAGTATCCAAGATCTTCTCTTATCTGAAAAAAAATGATTTTGATTAGAAAGTATGAAGTGAGGCTTACCTCATGGTTGAAAACAGCGATGGTTTTGAGTTATCTTCAGGTCTTCTTTAAACACTTACTTCTCTCTAACTTCCAGGCCTTTATAAGCAAGGGGGAATACTCCATTATCCAATGAATACCCAGGTAAGTTTTCTTTTGTGTTGCAGAGGGAGGGCATTCTAGTGGGTCAAATGTAAATAGGGCCTTGCCTCTCAAAGCCACAGGTGGTACCAGTTGCAATCTCAGCATAACAATAGGGCGTTTTTGGTAATGTAAACTCTATTCAGAGGTTTAAGCAACAGCTAATCTTAGCAGTTTTGATTATGAAGTAAAATCCGAATGTGTGAGCAGGAGAACTCTATATATTTTATACCTTTCACCTGAGGAATATTTCTGAAATTTAAAATATAGAAGATGCAGACAGCTTGGTTTCAGCTAAAAGCTGTTGTAAGTTAGCATATTCAAAAATTTGCAGGATTTTAAACTTCTTGAGAACTCTATGAACCAATGGTATTGTAGGTTATACATCCCAATGGGTATGTTAACTTCCATATTGTAACTTGCAACTATGAAAGCCAAAATCCAAAGTCACAGGGTATAGAAAAAAGCCACCAAAAAGCACTGTACCAAGGAGCATCTCTTCCTAAATTCTTTGACAGCATTTTGTTTAAAATGATTTAAAAGAATCAGAAAGAGTGTTTAGAAAATAAAACACATTTAGCTATGCAAAGCAATAGTCCTGCTTCCATCCCAAATATGTTTCAAATCACTTAACCAATGAAAAAGAATATGAGTATTCACAGTTTAAAGACCAACCAAACAAAAAGCACTCAGTGAAATCCCAACATATAAGAAAGTGCTTTCATTTGACTTATCTGCAGACATAAAAATCACAAGGATAAAAGCAAATTTCCACTTGATCACTCCGGTCTACCAAAAATTACTCTTGGAAATAATATTGCTATCTAACCCTAAACATAGTTCACAATTGTCAAACCAAGAACCTTGATGATTTTTATGTTGATTCCTAGGTTTCATGAGAAACGTTTTAATGAAATTGAGCTTTCTCCAAGTAACTTCATGAATGTTCTATCCAAGTAAGTCTGGTCACACAATACCCCAAACAGAAGAGCACACTTCCAATACGTCATCACAGAAAAGTGCTCCGTTTGGAGTTTTGCGCGCTAATATGTCTGAAATGGCTGTTAGGGAAAGGCATTGTGGCTATGGTTGCAGATAATCTGCTTCTCACCTTGGTCAAACAAGGTGACACTTACATGTTAAAAAACAAGGTTTTAAAGCCGAGATTTTTCTAATAAGGTACAGTGCTCTGCTTTGACTGAGTTGAAAGCATTGAAAGTAGAAGACTGGCCATTCTGATGCTCCTCATTTCATCTGGAAGGTTTAACCCAGTTCCCACATTGCCCAAAACAGGAAGCACTTTCTCACCAGCAATGGAACACAAGATAGTGCTTTGTTTTGGGTCATGTAAATAGGGACAAAAGTATCCAAGATCTTCTCTTATCTGAAAAAAAATGATTTTGATTAGAAAGTATGAAGTGAGGCTTACCTCATGGTTGAAAACAGCGATGGTTTTGAGTTATCTTCAGGTCTTCTTTAAACACTTACTTCTCTCTAACTTCCAGGCCTTTATAAGCAAGGGGGAATACTCCATTATCCAATGAATACCCAGGTAAGTTTTCTTTTGTGTTGCAGAGGGAGGACATTCCAGTGGGTCAAATGTAAATAGGGCCTTGCCTCTCAAAGCCACAGGTGGTACCAGTTGCAATCTCAGCATAACAATAGGGCGTTTTTGGTAATGTAAACTCTATTCAGAGGTTTAAGCAACAGCTAATCTTAGCAGTTTTGATTATGAAGTAAAATCGGAATGTGTGAGCAGGAGAACTCTATATATTTTATACCTTTCACCTGAGGAATATTTCTGAAATTTAAAATATAGAAGATGCAGACAGCTTGGTTTCAGCTGAAAGCTGTTGTAAGTTAGCATATTCAAAAATTTGCAGGATTTTAAACTTCTTGAGAACTCTATGAACCAATGGTATTGTAGGGTATACATCCCAATGGGTATGTTAACTTCCATATTGTAACTTGCAACTATGAAAGCCAAAATCCAAAGTCACAGGGTATAGAAAAAAGCCACCAAAAAGCACTGTACCCAGGAGCATCTCTTCCTAAATTCTTTGACAGCATTTTGTTTAAAATGATTTAAAAGAATCAGAAAGAGTGTTTAGAAAATAAAACACATTTAGCTATGCAAAGCAATAGTCCTGCTTCCATCCCAAATATGTTTCAAATCACTTAACCAATGAAAAAGAATATGAATATTCACAGTTTAAAGACCAACCAAACAAAAAGCACTCAGTGAAATCCCAACATATAAGAAAGTGCTTTCATTTGACTTATCTGCAGACATAAAAATCACAAGGATAAAAGCAAATTTCCACTTGATCACTCCGGTCTACCAAAAATAACTCTTGGAAATAATATTGCTATCTAACCCTAAACATAGTTCACAATTGTCAAACCAAGAACCTTGATGATTTTTATGTTGATTCCTAGGTTTCATGAGAAACGTTTTAAAGAAATTGAGCTTTCTCCAAGTAACTTCATGAATGTTCTATCCAAGTAAGTCTTGTCACACAATACCCCAAACAGAAGAGCACACTTCCAATACGTCATCACAGAAAAGTGCTCCGTTTGGAGTTTTGCGCGCTAATATGTCTGAAATGGCTGTTAGGGAAAGGCATTGTGGCTGTGGATGCAGATAATCTGCTTCTCACCTTGGTCAAACAAGGTGACACTTACATGTTAAAAAACAAGGTTTTAAAGCCGAGATTTTTCTAATAAGGTACAGTGCTCTGCTTTGACTGAGTTGAAAGCATTGAAAGTAGAGGACTGGCCACTCTGATGCTCCTCATTTCATCTGGAAGGTTTAACCCAGTTCCCACATTGCCCAAAACAGGAAGCACTTTCTCACCAGCAATGGAACACAAGATAGTGCTTTGTTTTGGGTCATGTAAATAGGGACAAAAGTATCCAAGATCTTCTCTTATCTGAAAAAAAATGATTTTGATTAGAAAGTATGAAGTGAGGCTTACCTCATGGTTGAAAACAGCGATGGTTTTGAGTTATCTTCAGGTCTTCTTTAAACACTTACTTCTCTCTAACTTCCAGGCCTTTATAAGCAAGGGGGAATACTCCATTTTCCAATGAATACCCAGGTAAGTTTTCTTTTGTGTTGCAGAGGGAGGACATTCCAGTGGTTCAAATGTAAATAGGGCCTTGCCTCTCAAAGCCACAGGTGGTACCAGTTGCAATCTCAGCATAACAATAGGGCGTTTTTGGTAATGTAAACTCTATTCAGAGGTTTAAGCAACAGCTAACCTTAGCAGTTTTGATTATGAAGTAAAATCCGAATGTGTGAGCAGGAGAACTCTATATATTTTATACCTTTCACCTGAGGAATATTTCTGAAATTTAAAATATAGAAGATGCAGACAGCTTGGTTTCAGCTAAAAGCTGTTGTAAGTTAGCATATTTAAAAATTTGCAGGATTTTAAACTTCTTGAGAACTCTATGAACCAATGGTATTGTAGGTTATACATCCCAATGGGTATGTTAATTTCCATATTGTAACTTGTAACTATGAAAGCCAAAATCCAAAGTCACAGGGTATAGAAAAAAGCCACCAAAAAGCACTGTACCAAGGAGCATCTCTTCCTAAATTCTTTGACAGCATTTTGTTTAAAATGATTTAAAAGAATCAGAAAGAGTGTTTAGAAAATAAAACACATTTAGCTATGCAAAGCAATAGTCCTGCTTCCATCCCAAATATGTTTCAAATCACTTAACCAATGAAAAAGAATATGAGTATTCACAGTTTAAAGACCAACCAAACAAAAAGCACTCAGTGAAATCCCAACATATAAGAAAGTGCTTTCATTTGACTTATCTGCAGACATAAAAATCACAAGGATAAAAGCAAATTTCCACTTGATCACTCCGGTCTACCAAAAATAACTCTTGGAAATAATATTGCTATCTAACCCTAAACATAGTTCACAATTGTCAAACCAAGAACCTTGATGATTTTCATGTTGATTCCTAGGTTTCATGAGAAACGTTTTAATGAAATTGAGCTTTCTCCAAGTAACTTCATGAATGTTCTATCCAAGTAAGTCTGGTCACACAATACCCCAAACAGAAGAGCACACTTCCAATACGTCATCACAGAAAAGTGCTCCGTTTGGAGTTTTGCGCGCTAATATGTCTGAAATGGCTGTTAGGGAAAGGCATTGTGGCTGTGGTTGCAGATAATCTGCTTCTCACCTTGGTCAAACAAGGTGACACTTACATGTTAAAAAACAAGGTTTTAAAGCCGAGATTTTTCTAATAAGGTACAGTGCTCTGCTTTGACTGAGTTGAAAGCATTGAAAGTAGAGGACTGGCCACTCTGATGCTCCTCATTTCATCTGGAAGGTTTAACCCAGTTCCCACATTGCCCAAAACAGGAAGCACTTTCTCACCAGCAATGGAACACAAGATAGTGCTTTGTTTTGGGTCATGTAAATAGGGACAAAAGTATCCAAGATCTTCTCTTATCTGAAAAAAAATGATTTTGATTAGAAAGTATGAAGTGAGGCTTACCTCATGGTTGAAAACAGCGATGGTTTTGAGTTATCTTCAGGTCTTCTTTAAACACTTACTTCTCTCTAACTTCCAGGCCTTTATAAGCAAGGGGGAATACTCCATTATCCAATGAATACCCAGGTAAGTTTTCTTTTGTGTTGCAGAGGGAGGACATTCCAGTGGGTCAAATGTAAATAGGGCCTTGCCTCTCAAAGCCACAGGTGGTACCAGTTGCAATCTCAGCATAACAATAGGGCGTTTTTGGTAATGTAAACTCTATTCAGAGGTTTAAGCAACAGCTAATCTTAGCAGTTTTGATTATGAAGTAAAATCGGAATGTGTGAGCAGGAGAACTCTATATTTTTTATACCTTTCACCTGAGGAATATTTCTGAAATTTAAAATATAGAAGATGCAGACAGCTTGGTTTCAGCTAAAAGCTGTTGTAAGTTAGCATATTCAAAAATTTGCAGGATTTTAAACTTCTTGAGAACTCTATGAACCAATGCTATTGTAGGTTATACATCCCAATGGGTATGTTAACTTCCATATTGTAACTTGCAACTATGAAAGCCAAAATCCAAAGTCACAGGGTATAGAAAAAAGCCACCAAAAAGCACTGTACCAAGGAGCATCTCTTCCTAAATTCTTTGACAGCATTTTGTTTAAAATGATTTAAAAGAATCAGAAAGAGTGTTTAGAAAATAAAACACATTTAGCTATGCAAAGCAATAGTCCTGCTTCCATCCCAAATATGTTTCAAATCACTTAACCAATGAAAAAGAATATGAGTATTCACAGTTTAAAGACCAACCAAACAAAAAGCACTCAGTGAAATCCCAACATATAAGAAAGTGCTTTCATTTGACTTATCTGCAGACATAAAAATCACAAGGATAAAAGCAAATTTCCACTTGATCACTCCGGTCTACCAAAAATAAGTCTTGGAAATAATATTGCTATCTAACCCTAAACATAGTTCACAATTGTCAAACCAAGAACCTTGATGATTTTCATGTTGATTCCTAGGTTTCATGAGAAACGTTTTAATGAAATTGAGCTTTCTCCAAGTAACTTCATGAATGTTCTATCCAAGTAAGTCTGGTCACACAATACCCCAAACAGAAGAGCACACTTCCAATACGTCATCACAGAAAAGTGCTCCGTTTGGAGTTTTGCGCGCTAATATGTCTGAAATGGCTGTTAGGGAATGGCATTGTGACTGTGGTTGCAGATAATCTGCTTCTCACCTTGGTCAAACAAGGTGACACTTACATGTTAAAAAACAAGGTTTTAAAGCCGAGATTTTTCTAATAAGGTACAGTGCTCTGCTTTGACTGAGTTGAAAGCATTGAAAGTAGAGGACTGGCCACTCTGATGCTCCTCATTTCATCTGGAAGGTTTAACCCAGTTCCCACATTGCCCAAAACAGGAAGCACTTTCTCACCAGCAATGGAACACAAGATAGTGCTTTGTTTTGGGTCATGTAAATAGGGACAAAAGTATCCAAGATCTTCTCTTATCTGAAAAAAAATGATTTTGATTAGAAAGTATGAAGTGAGGCTTACCTCATGGTTGAAAATAGCGATGGTTTTGAGTTATCTTCAGGTCTTCTTTAAACACTTACTTCTCTCTAACTTCCAGGCCTTTATAAGCAAGGGGGAATACTCCATTATCCAATGAATACCCAGGTAAGTTTTCTTTTGTGTTGCAGAGGGAGGACATTCCAGTGGGTAAATGTAAATAGGGCCTTGCCTCTCAAAGCCACAGGTGGTACCAGTTGCAATCTCAGCATAACAATAGGGCGTTTTTGGTAATGTAAACTCTATTCAGAGGTTTAAGCAACAGCTAATTTTAGCAGTTTTGATTATGAAGTAAAATCGGAATGTGTGAGCAGGAGAACTCTATATATTTTATACCTTTCACCTGAGGAATATTTCTGAAATTTAAAATATAAAAGATGCAGACAGCTTGGTTTCAGCTAAAAGCTGTTGTAAGTTAGCATATTCAAAAATTTGCAGGATTTTAAACTTCTTGAGAACTCTATGAACCAATGGTATTGTAGGTTATACATCCCAATGGGTATGTTAACTTCCATATTGTAACTTGCAACTATGAAAGCCAAAATCCAAAGTCACAGGGTATAGAAAAAAGCCACCAAAAAGCACTGTACCAAGGAGCATCTCTTCCTAAATTCTTTGACAGCATTTTGTTTAAAATGATTTAAAAGAATCAGAAAGAGTGTTTAGAAAATAAAACACATTTAGCTATGCAAAGCAATAGTCCTGCTTCCATCCCAAATATGTTTCAAATCACTTAACCAATGAAAAAGAATATGAATATTCACAGTTTAAAGACCAACCAAACAAAAAGCACTCAGTGAAATCCCAACATATAAGAAAGTGCTTTCATTTGACTTATCTGCAGACATAAAAATCACAAGGATAAAAGCAAATTTCCACTTGATCACTCCGGTCTACCAAAAATAACTCTTGGAAATAATATTGCTATCTAACCCTAAACATAGTTCACAATTGTCAAACCAAGAACCTTGATGATTTTTATGTTGATTCCTAGGTTTCATGAGAAACGTTTTAAAGAAATTGAGCTTTCTCCAAGTAACTTCATGAATGTTCTATCCAAGTAAGTCTGGTCACACAATACCCCAAACAGAAGAGCACACTTCCAATACGTCATCACAGAAAAGTGCTCCGTTTGGAGTTTTGCGCGCTAATATGTCTGAAATGGCTGTTAGGGAAAGGCATTGTGGCTGTGGATGCAGATAATCTGCTTCTCACCTTGGTCAAACAAGGTGACACTTACATGTTAAAAAACAAGGTTTTAAAGCCGAGATTTTTCTAATAAGGTACAGTGCTCTGCTTTGACTGAGTTGAAAGCATTGAAAGTAGAGGACTGGCCACTCTGATGCTCCTCATTTCATCTGGAAGGTTTAACCCAGTTCCCACATTGCCCAAAACAGGAAGCACTTTCTCACCAGCAATGGAACACAAGATAGTGCTTTGTTTTGGGTCATGTAAATAGGGACAAAAGTATCCAAGATCTTCTCTTATCTGAAAAAAAATGATTTTGATTAGAAAGTATGAAGTGAGGCTTACCTCATGGTTGAAAACAGCGATGGTTTTGAGTTATCTTCAGGTCTTCTTTAAACACTTACTTCTCTCTAACTTCCAGGCCTTTATAAGCAAGGGGGAATACTCCATTATCCAATGAATACCCAGGTAAGTTTTCTTTTGTGTTGCAGAGGGAGGGCATTCTAGTGGGTCAAATGTAAATAGGGCCTTGCCTCTCAAAGCCACAGGTGGTACCAGTTGCAATCTCAGCATAACAATAGGGCGTTTTTGGTAATGTAAACTCTATTCAGAGGTTTAAGCAACAGCTAATCTTAGCAGTTTTGATTATGAAGTAAAATCCGAATGTGTGAGCAGGAGAACTCTATATATTTTATACCTTTCACCTGAGGAATATTTCTGAAATTTAAAATATAGAAGATGCAGACAGCTTGGTTTCAGCTGAAAGCTGTTGTAAGTTAGCATATTCAAAAATTTGCAGGATTTTAAACTTCTTGAGAACTCTATGAACCAATGGTATTGTAGGGTATACATCCCAATGGGTATGTTAACTTCCATATTGTAACTTGCAACTATGAAAGCCAAAATCCAAAGTCACAGGGTATAGAAAAAAGCCACCAAAAAGCACTGTACCAAGGAGCATCTCTTCCTAAATTCTTTGACAGCATTTTGTTTAAAATGATTTAAAAGAATCAGAAAGAGTTTTTAGAAAATAAAACACATTTAGCTATGCAAAGCAATAGTCCTGCTTCCATCCCAAATATGTTTCAAATCACTTAACCAATGAAAAAGAATATGAGTATTCACAGTTTAAAGACCAACCAAACAAAAAGCACTCAGTGAAATCCCAACATATAAGAAAGTGCTTTCATTTGACTTATCTGCAGACATAAAAATCACAAGGATAAAAGCAAATTTCCACTTGATCACTCCGGTCTACCAAAAATAACTCTTGGAAATAATATTGCTATCTAACCCTAAACATAGTTCACAATTGTCAAACCAAGAACCTTGATGATTTTCATGTTGATTCCTAGGTTTCATGAGAAACGTTTTAAAGAAATTGAGCTTTCTCCAAGTAACTTCATGAATGTTCTATCCAAGTAAGTCTGGTCACACAATACCAAAAACAGAAGAGCACACTTCCAATACGTCATCACAGAAAAGTGCTCCGTTTGGAGTTTTGCGCGCTAATATGTCTGAAATGGCTGTTAGGGAAAGGCATTGTGGCTGTGGATGCAGATAATCTGCTTCTCACCTTGGTCAAACAAGGTGACACTTACATGTTAAAAAACAAGGTTTTAAAGCCGAGATTTTTCTAATAAGGTACAGTGCTCTGCTTTGACTGAGTTGAAAGCATTGAAAGTAGAGGACTGGCCACTCTGATGCTCCTCATTTCATCTGGAAGGTTTAACCCAGTTCCCACATTGCCCAAAACAGGAAGCACTTTCTCACCAGCAATGGAACACAAGATAGTGCTTTGTTTTGGGTCATGTAAATAGGGACAAAAGTATCCAAGATCTTCTCTTATCTGAAAAAAAATGATTTTGATTAGAAAGTATGAAGTGAGGCTTACCTCATGGTTGAAAACAGCGATGGTTTTGAGTTATCTTCAGGTCTTCTTTAAACACTTACTTCTCTCTAACTTCCAGGCCTTTATAAGCAAGGGGGAATACTCCATTATCCAATGAATACCCAGGTAAGTTTTCTTTTGTGTTGCAGAGGGAGGGCATTCCAGTGGGTCAAATGTAAATAGGGCCTTGCCTCTCAAAGCCACAGGTGGTACCAGTTGCAATCTCAGCATAACAATAGGGCGTTTTTGGTAATGTAAACTCTATTCAGAGGTTTAAGCAACAGCTAATCTTAGCAGTTTTGATTATGAAGTAAAATCGGAATGTGTGAGCAGGAGAACTCTATATATTTTATACTTTTCACCTGAGGAATATTTCTGAAATTTAAAATATAGAAGATGCAGACAGCTTTTAAGCTGAAAGCTGTTGTAAGTTAGCATATTCAAAAATTTGCAGGATTTTAAACTTCTTGAGAACTCTATGAACCAATGGTATTGTAGGGTATACATCCCAATGGGTATGTTAACTTCCATATTGTAACTTGCAACTATGAAAGCCAAAATCCAAAATCACAGGGTATAGAAAAAAGCCACCAAAAAGCACTGTACCAAGGAGCATCTCTTCCTAAATTCTTTGACAGCATTTTGTTTAAAATGATTTTAAAGAATCAGAAAGAGTGTTTAGAAAATAAAACACATTTAGCTATGCAAAGCAATAGTCCTGCTTCCATCCCAAATATGTTTCAAATCACTTAACCAATGAAAAAGAATATGAGTATTCACAGTTTAAAGACCAACCAAACAAAAAGCACTCAGTGAAATCCCAACATATAAGAAAGTGCTTTCATTTGACTTATCTGCAGACATAAAAATCACAAGGATAAAAGCAAATTTCCACTTGATCACTCCGGTCTACCAAAAATAAGTCTTGGAAATAATATTGCTATCTAACCCTAAACATAGTTCACAATTGTCAAACCAAGAACCTTGATGATTTTCATGTTGATTCCTAGGTTTCATGAGAAACGTTTTAATGAAATTGAGCTTTCTCCAAGTAACTTCATGAATGTTCTATCCAAGTAAGTCTGGTCACACAATACCCCAAACAGAAGAGCACACTTCCAATACGTCATCACAGAAAAGTGCTCCGTTTGGAGTTTTGCGCGCTAATATGTCTGAAATGGCTGTTAGGGAATGGCATTGTGGCTGTGGTTGCAGATAATCTGCTTCTCACCTTGGTCAAACAAGGTGACACTTACATGTTAAAAAACAAGGTTTTAAAGCCGAGATTTTTCTAATAAGGTACACTGCTCTGCTTTGACTGAGTTGAAAGCATTGAAAGTAGAGGACTGGCCACTCTGATGCTCCTCATTTCATCTGGAAGGTTTAACCCAGTTCCCACATTGCCCAAAACAGGAAGCACTTTCTCACCAGCAATGGAACACAAGATAGTGCTTTGTTTTGGGTCATGTAAATAGGGACAAAAGTATCCAAGATCTTCTCTTATCTGAAAAAAAATGATTTTGATTAGAAAGTATGAAGTGAGGCTTACCTCATGGTTGAAAATAGCGATGGTTTTGAGTTATCTTCAGGTCTTCTTTAAACACTTACTTCTCTCTAACTTCCAGGCCTTTATAAGCAAGGGGGAATACTCCATTATCCAATGAATACCCAGGTAAGTTTTCTTTTGTGTTGCAGAGGGAGGACATTCCAGTGGGTAAATGTAAATAGGGTCTTGCCTCTCAAAGCCACAGGTGGTACCAGTTGCAATCTCAGCATAACAATAGGGCGTTTTTGGTAATGTAAACTCTATTCAGAGGTTTAAGCAACAGCTAATTTTAGCAGTTTTGATTATGAAGTAAAATCGGAATGTGTGAGCAGGAGAACTCTATATATTTTATACCTTTCACCTGAGGAATATTTCTGAAATTTAAAATATAGAAGATGCAGACAGCTTGGTTTCAGCTAAAAGCTGTTGTAAGTTAGCATATTCAAAAATTTGCAGGATTTTAAACTTCTTGAGAACTCTATGAACCAATGGTATTGTAGGTTATACATCCCAATGGGTATGTTAACTTCCATATTGTAACTTGCAACTATGAAAGCCAAAATCCAAAGTCACAGGGTATAGAAAAAAGCCACCAAAAAGCACTGTACCAAGGAGCATCTCTTCCTAAATTCTTTGACAGCATTTTGTTTAAAATGATTTAAAAGAATCAGAAAGAGTGTTTAGAAAATAAAACACATTTAGCTATGCAAAGCAATAGTCCTGCTTCCATCCCAAATATGTTTCAAATCACTTAACCAATGAAAAAGAATATGAATATTCACAGTTTAAAGACCAACCAAACAAAAAGCACTCAGTGAAATCCCAACATATAAGAAAGTGCTTTCATTTGACTTATCTGCAGACATAAAAATCACAAGGATAAAAGCAAATTTCCACTTGATCACTCCGGTCTACCAAAAATAACTCTTGGAAATAATATTGCTATCTAACCCTAAACATAGTTCACAATTGTCAAACCAAGAACCTTGATGATTTTTATGTTGATTCCTAGGTTTCATGAGAAACGTTTTAAAGAAATTGAGCTTTCTCCAAGTAACTTCATGAATGTTCTATCCAAGTAAGTCTGGTCACACAATACCCCAAACAGAAGAGCACACTTCCAATACGTCATCACAGAAAAGTGCTCCGTTTGGAGTTTTGCGCGCTAATATGTCTGAAATGGCTGTTAGGGAAAGGCATTGTGGCTGTGGATGCAGATAATCTGCTTCTCACCTTGGTCAAACAAGGTGACACTTACATGTTAAAAAACAAGGTTTTAAAGCCGAGATTTTTCTAATAAGGTACAGTGCTCTGCTTTGACTGAGTTGAAAGCATTGAAAGTAGAGGACTGGCCACTCTGATGCTCCTCATTTCATCTGGAAGGTTTAACCCAGTTCCCACATTGCCCAAAACAGGAAGCACTTTCTCACCAGCAATGGAACACAAGATAGTGCTTTGTTTTGGGTCATGTAAATAGGGACAAAAGTATCCAAGATCTTCTCTTATCTGAAAAAAAATGATTTTGATTAGAAAGTATGAAGTGAGGCTTACCTCATGGTTGAAAACAGCGATGGTTTTGAGTTATCTTCAGGTCTTCTTTAAACACTTACTTCTCTCTAACTTCCAGGCCTTTATAAGCAAGGGGGAATACTCCATTTTCCAATGAATACCCAGGTAAGTTTTCTTTTGTGTTGCAGAGGGAGGACATTCCAGTGGTTCAAATGTAAATAGGGCCTTGCCTCTCAAAGCCACAGGTGGTACCAGTTGCAATCTCAGCATAACAATAGGGCGTTTTTGGTAATGTAAACTCTATTCAGAGGTTTAAGCAACAGCTAATCTTAGCAGTTTTGATTATGAAGTAAAATCCGAATGTGTGAGCAGGAGAACTCTATATATTTTATACCTTTCACCTGAGGAATATTTCTGAAATTTAAAATATAGAAGATGCAGACAGCTTGGTTTCAGCTAAAAGCTGTTGTAAGTTAGCATATTCAAAAATTTGCAGGATTTTAAACTTCTTGAGAACTCTATGAACCAATGGTATTGTAGGTTATACATCCCAATGGGTATGTTAATTTCCATATTGTAACTTGTAACTATGAAAGCCAAAATCCAAAGTCACAGGGTATAGAAAAAAGCCACCAAAAAGCACTGTACCAAGGAGCATCTCTTCCTAAATTCTTTGACAGCATTTTGTTTAAAATGATTTAAAAGAATCAGAAAGAGTGTTTAGAAAATAAAACACATTTAGCTATGCAAAGCAATAGTCCTGCTTCCATCCCAAATATGTTTCAAATCACTTAACCAATGAAAAAGAATATGAGTATTCACAGTTTAAAGACCAACCAAACAAAAAGCACTCAGTGAAATCCCAACATATAAGAAAGTGCTTTCATTTGACTTATCTGCAGACATAAAAATCACAAGGATAAAAGCAAATTTCCACTTGATCACTCCGGTCTACCAAAAATAACTCTTGGAAATAATATTGCTATCTAACCCTAAACATAGTTCACAATTGTCAAACCAAGAACCTTGATGATTTTCATGTTGATTCCTAGGTTTCATGAGAAACGTTTTAATGAAATTGAGCTTTCTCCAAGTAACTTCATGAATGTTCTATCCAAGTAAGTCTGGTCACACAATACCCCAAACAGAAGAGCACACTTCCAATACGTCATCACAGAAAAGTGCTCCGTTTGGAGTTTTGCGCGCTAATATGTCTGAAATGGCTGTTAGGGAAAGGCATTGTGGCTGTGGTTGCAGATAATCTGCTTCTCACCTTGGTCAAACAAGGTGACACTTACATGTTAAAAAACAAGGTTTTAAAGCCGAGATTTTTCTAATAAGGTACAGTGCTCTGCTTTGACTGAGTTGAAAGCATTGAAAGTAGAGGACTGGCCACTCTGATGCTCCTCATTTCATCTGGAAGGTTTAACCCAGTTCCCACATTGCCCAAAACAGGAAGCACTTTCTCACCAGCAATGGAACACAAGATAGTGCTTTGTTTTGGGTCATGTAAATAGGGACAAAAGTATCCAAGATCTTCTCTTATCTGAAAAAAAATGATTTTGATTAGAAAGTATGAAGTGAGGCTTACCTCATGGTTGAAAACAGCGATGGTTTTGAGTTATCTTCAGGTCTTCTTTAAACACTTACTTCTCTCTAACTTCCAGGCCTTTATAAGCAAGGGGGAATACTCCATTATCCAATGAATACCCAGGTAAGTTTTCTTTTGTGTTGCAGAGGGAGGACATTCCAGTGGGTCAAATGTAAATAGGGCCTTGCCTCTCAAAGCCACAGGTGGTACCAGTTGCAATCTCAGCATAACAATAGGGCGTTTTTGGTAATGTAAACTCTATTCAGAGGTTTAAGCAACAGCTAATCTTAGCAGTTTTGATTATGAAGTAAAATCGGAATGTGTGAGCAGGAGAACTCTATATTTTTTATACCTTTCACCTGAGGAATATTTCTGAAATTTAAAATATAGAAGATGCAGACAGCTTGGTTTCAGCTAAAAGCTGTTGTAAGTTAGCATATTCAAAAATTTGCAGGATTTTAAACTTCTTGAGAACTCTATGAACCAATGCTATTGTAGGTTATACATCCCAATGGGTATGTTAACTTCCATATTGTAACTTGCAACTATGAAAGCCAAAATCCAAAGTCACAGGGTATAGAAAAAAGCCACCAAAAAGCACTGTACCAAGGAGCATCTCTTCCTAAATTCTTTGACAGCATTTTGTTTAAAATGATTTAAAAGAATCAGAAAGAGTGTTTAGAAAATAAAACACATTTAGCTATGCAAAGCAATAGTCCTGCTTCCATCCCAAATATGTTTCAAATCACTTAACCAATGAAAAAGAATATGAGTATTCACAGTTTAAAGACCAACCAAACAAAAAGCACTCAGTGAAATCCCAACATATAAGAAAGTGCTTTCATTTGACTTATCTGCAGACATAAAAATCACAAGGATAAAAGCAAATTTCAACTTGATCACTCCGGTCTACCAAAAATAAGTCTTGGAAATAATATTGCTATCTAACCCTAAACATAGTTCACAATTGTCAAACCAAGAACCTTGATGATTTTCATGTTGATTCCTAGGTTTCATGAGAAACGTTTTAATGAAATTGAGCTTTCTCCAAGTAACTTCATGAATGTTCTATCCAAGTAAGTCTGGTCACACAATACCCCAAACAGAAGAGCACACTTCCAATACGTCATCACAGAAAAGTGCTCCGTTTGGAGTTTTGCGCGCTAATATGTCTGAAATGGCTGTTAGGGAATGGCATTGTGGCTGTGGTTGCAGATAATCTGCTTCTCACCTTGGTCAAACAAGGTGACACTTACATGTTAAAAAACAAGGTTTTAAAGCCGAGATTTTTCTAATAAGGTACAGTGCTCTGCTTTGACTGAGTTGAAAGCATTGAAAGTAGAGGACTGGCCACTCTGATGCTCCTCATTTCATCTGGAAGGTTTAACCCAGTTCCCACATTGCCCAAAACAGGAAGCACTTTCTCACCAGCAATGGAACACAAGATAGTGCTTTGTTTTGGGTCATGTAAATAGGGACAAAAGTATCCAAGATCTTCTCTTATCTGAAAAAAAATGATTTTGATTAGAAAGTATGAAGTGAGGCTTACCTCATGGTTGAAAATAGCGATGGTTTTGAGTTATCTTCAGGTCTTCTTTAAACACTTACTTCTCTCTAACTTCCAGGCCTTTATAAGCAAGGGGGAATACTCCATTATCCAATGAATACCCAGGTAAGTTTTCTTTTGTGTTGCAGAGGGAGGACATTCCAGTGGGTAAATGTAAATAGGGCCTTGCCTCTCAAAGCCACAGGTGGTACCAGTTGCAATCTCAGCATAACAATAGGGCGTTTTTGGTAATGTAAACTCTATTCAGAGGTTTAAGCAACAGCTAATTTTAGCAGTTTTGATTATGAAGTAAAATCGGAATGTGTGAGCAGGAGAACTCTATATATTTTATACCTTTCACCTGAGGAATATTTCTGAAATTTAAAATATAAAAGATGCAGACAGCTTGGTTTCAGCTAAAAGCTGTTGTAAGTTAGCATATTCAAAAATTTGCAGGATTTTAAACTTCTTGAGAACTCTATGAACCAATGGTATTGTAGGTTATACATCCCAATGGGTATGTTAACTTCCATATTGTAACTTGCAACTATGAAAGCCAAAATCCAAAGTCACAGGGTATAGAAAAAAGCCACCAAAAAGCACTGTACCAAGGAGCATCTCTTCCTAAATTCTTTGACAGCATTTTGTTTAAAATGATTTAAAAGAATCAGAAAGAGTGTTTAGAAAATAAAACACATTTAGCTATGCAAAGCAATAGTCCTGCTTCCATCCCAAATATGTTTCAAATCACTTAACCAATGAAAAAGAATATGAGTATTCACAGTTTAAAGACCAACCAAACAAAAAGCACTCAGTGAAATCCCAACATATAAGAAAGTGCTTTCATTTGACTTATCTGCAGACATAAAAATCACAAGGATAAAAGCAAATTTCCACTTGATCACTCCGGTCTACCAAAAATAACTCTTGGAAATAATATTGCTATCTAACCCTAAACATAGTTCACAATTGTCAAACCAAGAACCTTGATGATTTTCATGTTGATTCCTAGGTTTCATGAGAAACGTTTTAAAGAAATTGAGCTTTCTCCAAGTAACTTCATGAATGTTCTATCCAAGTAAGTCTGGTCACACAATACCCCAAACAGAAGAGCACACTTCCAATACGTCATCACAGAAAAGTGCTCCGTTTGGAGTTTTGCGCGCTAATATGTCTGAAATGGCTGTTAGGGAAAGGCATTGTGGCTGTGGATGCAGATAATCTGCTTCTCACCTTGGTCAAACAAGGTGACACTTACATGTTAAAAAACAAGGTTTTAAAGCCGAGATTTTTCTAATAAGGTACAGTGCTCTGCTTTGACTGAGTTGAAAGCATTGAAAGTAGAGGACTGGCCACTCTGATGCTCCTCATTTCATCTGGAAGGTTTAACCCAGTTCCCACATTGCCCAAAACAGGAAGCACTTTCTCACCAGCAATGGAACACAAGATAGTGCTTTGTTTTGGGTCATGTAAATAGGGACAAAAGTATCCAAGATCTTCTCTTATCTGAAAAAAAATGATTTTGATTAGAAAGTATGAAGTGAGGCTTACCTCATGGTTGAAAACAGCGATGGTTTTGAGTTATCTTCAGGTCTTCTTTAAACACTTACTTCTCTCTAACTTCCAGGCCTTTATAAGCAAGGGGGAATACTCCATTATCCAATGAATACCCAGGTAAGTTTTCTTTTGTGTTGCAGAGGGAGGGCATTCTAGTGGGTCAAATGTAAATAGGGCCTTGCCTCTCAAAGCCACAGGTGGTACCAGTTGCAATCTCAGCATAACAATAGGGCGTTTTTGGTAATGTAAACTCTATTCAGAGGTTTAAGCAACAGCTAATCTTAGCAGTTTTGATTATGAAGTAAAATCCGAATGTGTGAGCAGGAGAACTCTATATATTTTATACCTTTCACCTGAGGAATATTTCTGAAATTTAAAATATAGAAGATGCAGACAGCTTGGTTTCAGCTGAAAGCTGTTGTAAGTTAGCATATTCAAAAATTTGCAGGATTTTAAACTTCTTGAGAACTCTATGAACCAATGGTATTGTAGGGTATACATCCCAATGGGTATGTTAACTTCCATATTGTAACTTGCAACTATGAAAGCCAAAATCCAAAGTCACAGGGTATAGAAAAAAGCCACCAAAAAGCACTGTACCAAGGAGCATCTCTTCCTAAATTCTTTGACAGCATTTTGTTTAAAATGATTTAAAAGAATCAGAAAGAGTTTTTAGAAAATAAAACACATTTAGCTATGCAAAGCAATAGTCCTGCTTCCATCCCAAATATGTTTCAAATCACTTAACCAATGAAAAAGAATATGAATATTCACAGTTTAAAGACCAACCAAACAAAAAGCACTCAGTGAAATCCCAACATATAAGAAAGTGCTTTCATTTGACTTATCTGCAGACATAAAAATCACAAGGATAAAAGCAAATTTCCACTTGATCACTCCGGTCTACCAAAAATAACTCTTGGAAATAATATTGCTATCTAACCCTAAACATAGTTCACAATTGTCAAACCAAGAACCTTGATGATTTTCATGTTGATTCCTAGGTTTCATGAGAAACGTTTTAATGAAATTGAGCTTTCTCCAAGTAACTTCATGAATGTTCTATCCAAGTAAGTCTGGTCACACAATACCCCAAACAGAAGAGCACACTTCCAATACGTCATCACAGAAAAGTGCTCCGTTTGGAGTTTTGCGCGCTAATATGTCTGAAATGGCTGTTAGGGAATGGCATTGTGGCTGTGGTTGCAGATAATCTGCTTCTCACCTTGGTCAAACAAGGTGACACTTACATGTTAAAAAACAAGGTTTTAAAGCCGAGATTTTTCTAATAAGGTACAGTGCTCTGCTTTGACTGAGTTGAAAGCATTGAAAGTAGAGGACTGGCCACTCTGATGCTCCTCATTTCATCTGGAAGGTTTAACCCAGTTCCCACATTGCCCAAAACAGGAAGCACTTTCTCACCAGCAATGGAACACAAGATAGTGCTTTGTTTTGGGTCATGTAAATAGGGACAAAAGTATCCAAGATCTTCTCTTATCTGAAAAAAAATGATTTTGATTAGAAAGTATGAAGTGAGGCTTACCTCATGGTTGAAAACAGCGATGGTTTTGAGTTATCTTCAGGTCTTCTTTAAACACTTACTTCTCTCTAACTTCCAGGCCTTTATAAGCAAGGGGGAATACTCCATTATCCAATGAATACCCAGGTAAGTTTTCTTTTGTGTTGCAGAGGGAGGGCATTCCAGTGGGTCAAATGTAAATAGGGCCTTGCCTCTCAAAGCCACAGGTGGTACCAGTTGCAATCTCAGCATAACAATAGGGCGTTTTTGGTAATGTAAACTCTATTCAGAGGTTTAAGCAACAGCTAATCTTAGCAGTTTTGATTATGAAGTAAAATCGGAATGTGTGAGCAGGAGAACTCTATATATTTTATACTTTTCACCTGAGGAATATTTCTGAAATTTAAAATATAGAAGATGCAGACAGCTTTTCAGCTGAAAGCTGTTGTAAGTTAGCATATTCAAAAATTTGCAGGATTTTAAACTTCTTGAGAACTCTATGAACCAATGGTATTGTAGGGTATACATCCCAATGGGTATGTTAACTTCCATATTGTAACTTGCAACTATGAAAGCCAAAATCCAAAGTCACAGGGTATAGAAAAAAGCCACCAAAAAGCACTGTACCAAGGAGCATCTCTTCCTAAATTCTTGGACAGCATTTTGTTTAAAATGATTTTAAAGAATCAGAAAGAGTGTTTAGAAAATAAAACACATTTAGCTATGCAAAGCAATAGTCCTGCTTCCATCCCAAATATGTTTCAAATCACTTAACCAATGAAAAAGAATATGAGTATTCACAGTTTAAAGACCAACCAAACAAAAAGCACTCAGTGAAATCCCAACATATAAGAAAGTGCTTTCATTTGACTTATCTGCAGACATAAAAATCACAAGGATAAAAGCAAATTTCCACTTGATCACTCCGGTCTACCAAAAATAACTCTTGGAAATAATATTGCTATCTAACCCTAAACATAGTTCACAATTGTCAAACCAAGAACCTTGATGATTTTCATGTTGATTCCTAGGTTTCATGAGAAACGTTTTAATGAAATTGAGCTTTCTCCAAGTAACTTCATGAATGTTCTATCCAAGTAAGTCTGGTCACACAATACCCCAAACAGAAGAGCACACTTCCAATACGTCATCACAGAAAAGTGCTCCGTTTGGAGTTTTGCGCGCTAATATGTCTGAAATGGCTGTTAGGGAAAGGCATTGTGGCTGTGGTTGCAGATAATCTGCTTCTCACCTTGGTCAAACAAGGTGACACTTACATGTTAAAAAACAAGGTTTTAAAGCCGAGATTTTTCTAATAAGGTACAGTGCTCTGCTTTGACTGAGTTGAAAGCATTGAAAGTAGAGGACTGGCCACTCTGATGCTCCTCATTTCATCTGGAAGGTTTAACCCAGTTCCCACATTGCCCAAAACAGGAAGCACTTTCTCACCAGCAATGGAACACAAGATAGTGCTTTGTTTTGGGTCATGTAAATAGGGACAAAAGTATCCAAGATCTTCTCTTATCTGAAAAAAAATGATTTTGATTAGAAAGTATGAAGTGAGGCTTACCTCATGGTTGAAAACAGCGATGGTTTTGAGTTATCTTCAGGTCTTCTTTAAACACTTACTTCTCTCTAACTTCCAGGCCTTTATAAGCAAGGGGGAATACTCCATTATCCAATGAATACCCAGGTAAGTTTTCTTTTGTGTTGCAGAGGGAGGACATTCCAGTGGGTCAAATGTAAAGAGGGCCTTGCCTCTCAAAGCCACAGGTGGTACCAGTTGCAATCTCAGCATAACAATAGGGCGTTTTTGGTAATGTAAACTCTATTCAGAGGTTTAAGCAACAGCTAATCTTAGCAGTTTTGATTATGAAGTAAAATCCGAATGTGTGAGCAGGAGAACTCTATATATTTTATACCTTTCACCTGAGGAATATTTCTGAAATTTAAAATATAGAAGATGCAGACAGCTTGGTTTCAGCTAAAAGCTGTTGTAAGTTAGCATATTCAAAAATTTGCAGGATTTTAAACTTCTTGAGAACTCTATGAACCAATGCTATTGTAGGTTATACATCCCAATGGGTATGTTAACTTCCATATTGTAACTTGTAACTATGAAAGCCAAAATCCAAAGTCACAGGGTATAGAAAAAAGCCACCAAAAAGCACTGTACCAAGGAGCATCTCTTCCTAAATTCTTTGACAGCATTTTGTTTAAAATGATTTAAAAGAATCAGAAAGAGTGTTTAGAAAATAAAACACATTTAGCTATGCAAAGCAATAGTCCTGCTTCCATCCCAAATATGTTTCAAATCACTTAACCAATGAAAAAGAATATGAGTATTCACAGTTTAAAGACCAACCAAACAAAAAGCACTCAGTGAAATCCCAACATATAAGAAAGTGCTTTCATTTGACTTATCTGCAGACATAAAAATCACAAGGATAAAAGCAAATTTCCACTTGATCACTCCGATCTACCAAAAATAACTCTTGGAAATAATATTGCTATCTAACCCTAAACATAGTTCACAATTGTCAAACCAAGAACCTTGATGATTTTTATGTTGATTCCTAGGTTTCATGAGAAACGTTTTAATGAAATTGAGCTTTCTCCAAGTAACTTCATGAATGTTCTATCCAAGTAAGTCTGGTCACACAATACCCCAAACAGAAGAGCACACTTCCAATACGTCATCACAGAAAAGTGCTCCGTTTGGAGTTTTGCGCGCTAATATGTCTGAAATGGCTGTTAGGGAAAGGCATTGTGGCTATGGTTGCAGATAATCTGCTTCTCACCTTGGTCAAACAAGGTGACACTTACATGTTAAAAAACAAGGTTTTAAAGCCGAGATTTTTCTAATAAGGTACAGTGCTCTGCTTTGACTGAGTTGAAAGCATTGAAAGTAGAGGACTGGCCATTATGATGCTCCTCATTTCATCTGGAAGGTTTAACCCAGTTCCCACATTGCCCAAAACAGGAAGCACTTTCTCACCAGCAATGGAACACAAGATAGTGCTTTGTTTTTTGTCATGTAAATAGGGACAAAAGTATCCAAGATCTTCTCTTATCTGAAAAAAAATGATTTTGATTAGAAAGTATGAAGTGAGGCTTACCTCATGGTTGAAAACAGCGATGGTTTTGAGTTATCTTCAGGTCTTCTTTAAACACTTACTTCTCTCTAACTTCCAGGCCTTTATAAGCAAGGGGGAATACTCCATTATCCAATGAATACCCAGGTAAGTTTTCTTTTGTGTTGCAGAGGGAGGACATTCCAGTGGGTCAAATGTAAATAGGGCCTTGCCTCTCAAAGCCACAGGTGGTACCAGTTGCAATCTCAGCATAACAATAGGGCGTTTTTGGTAATGTAAACTCTATTCAGAGGTTTAAGCAACAGCTAATCTTAGCAGTTTTGATTATGAAGTAAAATCGGAATGTGTGAGCAGGAGAACTCTATATATTTTATACCTTTCACCTGAGGAATATTTCTGAAATTTAAAATATAGAAGATGCAGACAGCTTGGTTTCAGCTAAAAGCTGTTGTAAGTTAGCATATTCAAAAATTTGCAGGATTTTAAACTTCTTGAGAACTCTATGAACCAATGCTATTGTAGGTTATACATCCCAATGGGTATGTTAACTTCCATATTGTAACTTGTAACTATGAAAGCCAAAATCCAAAGTCACAGGGTATAGAAAAAAGCCACCAAAAAGCACTGTACCAAGGAGCATCTCTTCCTAAATTCTTTGACAGCATTTTGTTTAAAATGATTTAAAAGAATCAGAAAGAGTGTTTAGAAAATAAAACACATTTAGCTATGCAAAGCAATAGTCCTGCTTCCATCCCAAATATGTTTCAAATCACTTAACCAATGAAAAAGAATATGAGTATTCACAGTTTAAAGACCAACCAAACAAAAAGCACTCAGTGAAATCCCAACATATAAGAAAGTACTTTCATTTGACTTATCTGCAGACATAAAAATCACAAGGATAAAAGCAAATTTCCACTTGATCACTCCGGTCTACCAAAAATAACTCTTGGAAATAATATTGCTATCTAACCCTAAACATAGTTCACAATTGTAAAACCAAGAACCTTGATGATTTTTATGTTGATTCCTAGGTTTCATGAGAAACGTTTTAATGAAATTGAGCTTTCTCCAAGTAACTTCATGAATGTTCTATCCAAGTAAGTCTGGTCACACAATACCCCAAACAGAAGAGCACACTTCCAATACGTCATCACAGAAAAGTGCTCCGTTTGGAGTTTTGCGCGCTAATATGTCTGAAATGGCTGTTAGGGAAAGGCATTGTGGCTATGGTTGCAGATAATCTGCTTCTCACCTTGGTCAAACAAGGTGACACTTACATGTTAAAAAACAAGGTTTTAAAGCCGAGATTTTTCTAATAAGGTACAGTGCTCTGCTTTGACTGAGTTGAAAGCATTGAAAGTAGAGGACTGGCCATTCTGATGCTCCTCATTTCATCTGGAAGGTTTAACCCAGTTCCCACATTGCCCAAAACAGGAAGCACTTTCTCACCAGCAATGGAACACAAGATAGTGCTTTGTTTTTTGTCATGTAAATAGGGACAAAAGTATCCAAGATCTTCTCTTATCTGAAAAAAAATGATTTTGATTAGAAAGTATGAAGTGAGGCTTACCTCATGGTTGAAAACAGCGATGGTTTTGAGTTATCTTCAGGTCTTCTTTAAACACTTACTTCTCTCTAACTTCCAGGCCTTTATAAGCAAAGGGGAATACTCCATTTTCCAATGAATACCCAGGTAAGTTTTCTTTTGTGTTGCAGAGGGAGGACATTCCAGTGGGTCAAATGTAAATAGGGCCTTGCCTCTCAAAGCCACAGGTGGTACCAGTTGCAATCTCAGCATAACAATAGGGTGTTTTTGGTAATGTAAACTCTATTCAGAGGTTTAAGCAACAGCTAATCTTAGCAGTTTTGATTATGAAGTAAAATCGGAATGTGTGAGCAGGAGAACTCTATATATTTTATACCTTTCACCTGAGGAATATTTCTGAAATTTAAAATATAGAAGATGCAGACAGCTTGGTTTCAGCTAAAAGCTGTTGTAAGTTAGCATATTCAAAAATTTGCAGGATTTTAAACTTCTTGAGAACTCTATGAACCAATGCTATTGTAGGTTATACATCCCAATGGGTATGTTAATTTCCATATTGTAACTTGTAACTATGAAAGCCAAAATCCAAAGTCACAGGGTATAGAAAAAAGCCACCAAAAAGCACTGTACCAAGGAGCATCTCTTCCTAAATTCTTTGACAGCATTTTGTTTAAAATGATTTAAAAGAATCAGAAAGAGTGTTTAGAAAATAAAACACATTTAGCTATGCAAAGCAATAGTCCTGCTTCCATCCCAAATATGTTTCAAATCACTTAACCAATGAAAAAGAATATGAGTATTCACAGTTTAAAGACCAACCAAACAAAAAGCACTCAGTGAAATCCCAACATATAAGAAAGTGCTTTCATTTGACTTATCTGCAGACATAAAAATCACAAGGATAAAAGCAAATTTCCACTTGATCACTCCGGTCTACCAAAAATAACTCTTGGAAATAATATTGCTATCTAACCCTAAACATAGTTCACAATTGTCAAACCAAGAACCTTGATGATTTTTATGTTGATTCCTAGGTTTCATGAGAAACGTTTTAATGAAATTGAGCTTTCTCCAAGTAACTTCATGAATGTTCTATCCAAGTAAGTCTTGTCACACAATACCCCAAACAGAAGAGCACACTTCCAATACGTCATCACAGAAAAGTGCTCCGTTTGGAGTTTTGCGCGCTAATATGTCTGAAATGGCTGTTAGGGAAAGGCATTGTGGCTGTGGTTGCAGATAATCTGCTTCTCACCTTGGTCAAACAAGGTGGCACTTACATGTTAAAAAACAAGGTTTTAAAGCCGAGATTTTTCTAACAAGGTACAGTGCTCTGATTTGACTGAGTTGAAAGCATTGAAAGTAGAGGACTGGCCACTCTGATGCTCCTCATTTCATCTGGAAGGTTTAACCCAGTTCCCACATTGCCCAAAACAGGAAGCACTTTCTCACCAGCAATGGAACACAAGATAGTGCTTTGTTTTGGGTCATGTAAATAGGGACAAAAGTATCCAAGATCTTCTCTTATCTGAAAAAAAATGATTTTGATTAGAAAGTATGAAGTGAGGCTTACCTCATGGTTGAAAACAGCGATGGTTTTGAGTTATCTTCAGGTCTTCTTTAAACACTTACTTCTCTCTAACTTCCAGGCCTTTATAAGCAAGGGGGAATACTCCATTATCCAATGAATACCCAGGTAAGTTTTCTTTTGTGTTGCAGAGGGAGGACATTCCAGTGGGTCAAATGTAAATAGGGCCTTGCCTCTCAAAGCCACAGGTGGTACCAGTTGCAATCTCAGCATAACAATAGGGCGTTTTTGGTAATGTAAACTCTATTCAGAGGTTTAAGCAACAGCTAATCTTAGCAGTTTTGATTATGAAGTAAAATCGGAATGTGTGAGCAGGAGAACTCTATATTTTTTATACCTTTCACCTGAGGAATATTTCTGAAATTTAAAATATAGAAGATGCAGACAGCTTGGTTTCAGCTAAAAGCTGTTGTAAGTTAGCATATTCAAAAATTTGCAGGATTTTAAACTTCTTGAGAACTCTATGAACCAATGCTATTGTAGGTTATACATCCCAATGGGTATGTTAACTTCCATATTGTAACTTGCAACTATGAAAGCCAAAATCCAAAGTCACAGGGTATAGAAAAAAGCCACCAAAAAGCACTGTACCAAGGAGCATCTCTTCCTAAATTCTTTGACAGCATTTTGTTTAAAATGATTTAAAAGAATCAGAAAGAGTGTTTAGAAAATAAAACACATTTAGCTATGCAAAGCAATAGTCCTGCTTCCATCCCAAATATGTTTCAAATCACTTAACCAATGAAAAAGAATATGAGTATTCACAGTTTAAAGACCAACCAAACAAAAAGCACTCAGTGAAATCCCAACATATAAGAAAGTGCTTTCATTTGACTTATCTGCAGACATAAAAATCACAAGGATAAAAGCAAATTTCCACTTGATCACTCCGGTCTACCAAAAATAAGTCTTGGAAATAATATTGCTATCTAACCCTAAACATAGTTCACAATTGTCAAACCAAGAACCTTGATGATTTTCATGTTGATTCCTAGGTTTCATGAGAAACGTTTTAATGAAATTGAGCTTTCTCCAAGTAACTTCATGAATGTTCTATCCAAGTAAGTCTGGTCACACAATACCCCAAACAGAAGAGCACACTTCCAATACGTCATCACAGAAAAGTGCTCCGTTTGGAGTTTTGCGCGCTAATATGTCTGAAATGGCTGTTAGGGAATGGCATTGTGGCTGTGGTTGCAGATAATCTGCTTCTCACCTTGGTCAAACAAGGTGACACTTACATGTTAAAAAACAAGGTTTTAAAGCCGAGATTTTTCTAATAAGGTACACTGCTCTGCTTTGACTGAGTTGAAAGCATTGAAAGTAGAGGACTGGCCACTCTGATGCTCCTCATTTCATCTGGAAGGTTTAACCCAGTTCCCACATTGCCCAAAACAGGAAGCACTTTCTCACCAGCAATGGAACACAAGATAGTGCTTTGTTTTGGGTCATGTAAATAGGGACAAAAGTATCCAAGATCTTCTCTTATCTGAAAAAAAATGATTTTGATTAGAAAGTATGAAGTGAGGCTTACCTCATGGTTGAAAATAGCGATGGTTTTGAGTTATCTTCAGGTCTTCTTTAAACACTTACTTCTCTCTAACTTCCAGGCCTTTATAAGCAAGGGGGAATACTCCATTATCCAATGAATACCCAGGTAAGTTTTCTTTTGTGTTGCAGAGGGAGGACATTCCAGTGGGTAAATGTAAATAGGGCCTTGCCTCTCAAAGCCACAGGTGGTACCAGTTGCAATCTCAGCATAACAATAGGGCGTTTTTGGTAATGTAAACTCTATTCAGAGGTTTAAGCAACAGCTAATTTTAGCAGTTTTGATTATGAAGTAAAATCGGAATGTGTGAGCAGGAGAACTCTATATATTTTATACCTTTCACCTGAGGAATATTTCTGAAATTTAAAATATAGAAGATGCAGACAGCTTGGTTTCAGCTAAAAGCTGTTGTAAGTTAGCATATTCAAAAATTTGCAGGATTTTAAACTTCTTGAGAACTCTATGAACCAATGGTATTGTAGGTTATACATCCCAATGGGTATGTTAACTTCCATATTGTAACTTGCAACTATGAAAGCCAAAATCCAAAGTCACAGGGTATAGAAAAAAGCCACCAAAAAGCACTGTACCAAGGAGCATCTCTTCCTAAATTCTTTGACAGCATTTTGTTTAAAATGATTTAAAAGAATCAGAAAGAGTGTTTAGAAAATAAAACACATTTAGCTATGCAAAGCAATAGTCCTGCTTCCATCCCAAATATGTTTCAAATCACTTAACCAATGAAAAAGAATATGAATATTCACAGTTTAAAGACCAACCAAACAAAAAGCACTCAGTGAAATCCCAACATATAAGAAAGTGCTTTCATTTGACTTATCTGCAGACATAAAAATCACAAGGATAAAAGCAAATTTCCACTTGATCACTCCGGTCTACCAAAAATAACTCTTGGAAATAATATTGCTATCTAACCCTAAACATAGTTCACAATTGTCAAACCAAGAACCTTGATGATTTTTATGTTGATTCCTAGGTTTCATGAGAAACGTTTTAAAGAATTTGAGCTTTCTCCAAGTAACTTCATGAATGTTCTATCCAAGTAAGTCTGGTCACACAATACCCCAAACAGAAGAGCACACTTCCAATACGTCATCACAGAAAAGTGCTCCGTTTGGAGTTTTGCGCGCTAATATGTCTGAAATGGCTGTTAGGGAAAGGCATTGTGGCTGTGGATGCAGATAATCTGCTTCTCACCTTGGTCAAACAAGGTGACACTTACATGTTAAAAAACAAGGTTTTAAAGCCGAGATTTTTCTAATAAGGTACAGTGCTCTGCTTTGACTGAGTTGAAAGCATTGAAAGTAGAGGACTGGCCACTCTGATGCTCCTCATTTCATCTGGAAGGTTTAACCCAGTTCCCACATTGCCCAAAACAGGAAGCACTTTCTCACCAGCAATGGAACACAAGATAGTGCTTTGTTTTGGGTCATGTAAATAGGGACAAAAGTATCCAAGATCTTCTCTTATCTGAAAAAAAATGATTTTGATTAGAAAGTATGAAGTGAGGCTTACCTCATGGTTGAAAACAGCGATGGTTTTGAGTTATCTTCAGGTCTTCTTTAAACACTTACTTCTCTCTAACTTCCAGGCCTTTATAAGCAAGGGGGAATACTCCATTATCCAATGAATACCCAGGTAAGTTTTCTTTTGTGTTGCAGAGGGAGGGCATTCTAGTGGGTCAAATGTAAATAGGGCCTTGCCTCTCAAAGCCACAGGTGGTACCAGTTGCAATCTCAGCATAACAATAGGGCGTTTTTGGTAATGTAAACTCTATTCAGAGGTTTAAGCAACAGCTAATCTTAGCAGTTTTGATTATGAAGTAAAATCCGAATGTGTGAGCAGGAGAACTCTATATATTTTATACCTTTCACCTGAGGAATATTTCTGAAATTTAAAATATAGAAGATGCAGACAGCTTGGTTTCAGCTGAAAGCTGTTGTAAGTTAGCATATTCAAAAATTTGCAGGATTTTAAACTTCTTGAGAACTCTATGAACCAATGGTATTGTAGGGTATACATCCCAATGGGTATGTTAACTTCCATATTGTAACTTGCAACTATGAAAGCCAAAATCCAAAGTCACAGGGTATAGAAAAAAGCCACCAAAAAGCACTGTACCAAGGAGCATCTCTTCCTAAATTCTTTGACAGCATTTTGTTTAAAATGATTTAAAAGAATCAGAAAGAGTTTTTAGAAAATAAAACACATTTAGCTATGCAAAGCAATAGTCCTGCTTCCATCCCAAATATGTTTCAAATCACTTAACCAATGAAAAAGAATATGAGTATTCACAGTTTAAAGACCAACCAAACAAAAAGCACTCAGTGAAATCCCAACATATAAGAAAGTGCTTTCATTTGACTTATCTGCAGACATAAAAATCACAAGGATAAAAGCAAATTTCCACTTGATCACTCCGGTCTACCAAAAATAACTCTTGGAAATAATATTGCTATCTAACCCTAAACATAGTTCACAATTGTCAAACCAAGAACCTTGATGATTTTCATGTTGATTCCTAGGTTTCATGAGAAACGTTTTAAAGAAATTGAGCTTTCTCCAAGTAACTTCATGAATGTTCTATCCAAGTAAGTCTGGTCACACAATACCCCAAACAGAAGAGCACACTTCCAATACGTCATCACAGAAAAGTGCTCCGTTTGGAGTTTTGCGCGCTAATATGTCTGAAATGGCTGTTAGGGAAAGGCATTGTGGCTGTGGATGCAGATAATCTGCTTCTCACCTTGGTCAAACAAGGTGACACTTACATGTTAAAAAACAAGGTTTTAAAGCCGAGATTTTTCTAATAAGGTACAGTGCTCTGCTTTGACTGAGTTGAAAGCATTGAAAGTAGAGGACTGGCCACTCTGATGCTCCTCATTTCATCTGGAAGGTTTAACCCAGTTCCCACATTGCCCAAAACAGGAAGCACTTTCTCACCAGCAATGGAACACAAGATAGTGCTTTGTTTTGGGTCATGTAAATAGGGACAAAAGTATCCAAGATCTTCTCTTATCTGAAAAAAAATGATTTTGATTAGAAAGTATGAAGTGAGGCTTACCTCATGGTTGAAAACAGCGATGGTTTTGAGTTATCTTCAGGTCTTCTTTAAACACTTACTTCTCTCTAACTTCCAGGCCTTTATAAGCAAGGGGGAATACTCCATTATCCAATGAATACCCAGGTAAGTTTTCTTTTGTGTTGCAGAGGGAGGGCATTCTAGTGGGTCAAATGTAAATAGGGCCTTGCCTCTCAAAGCCACAGGTGGTACCAGTTGCAATCTCAGCATAACAATAGGGCGTTTTTGGTAATGTAAACTCTATTCAGAGGTTTAAGCAACAGCTAATCTTAGCAGTTTTGATTATGAAGTAAAATCGGAATGTGTGAGCAGGAGAACTCTATATATTTTATACTTTTCACCTGAGGAATATTTCTGAAATTTAAAATATAGAAGATGCAGACAGCTTTTCAGCTGAAAGCTGTTGTAAGTTAGCATATTCAAAAATTTGCAGGATTTTAAACTTCTTGAGAACTCTATGAACCAATGGTATTGTAGGGTATACATCCCAATGGGTATGTTAACTTCCATATTGTAACTTGCAACTATGAAAGCCAAAATCCAAAGTCACAGGGTATAGAAAAAAGCCACCAAAAAGCACTGTACCAAGGAGCATCTCTTCCTAAATTCTTTGACAGCATTTTGTTTAAAATGATTTTAAAGAATCAGAAAGAGTGTTTAGAAAATAAAACACATTTAGCTATGCAAAGCAATAGTCCTGCTTCCATCCCAAATATGTTTCAAATCACTTAACCAATGAAAAAGAATATGAGTATTCACAGTTTAAAGACCAACCAAACAAAAAGCACTCAGTGAAATCCCAACATATAAGAAAGTGCTTTCATTTGACTTATCTGCAGACATAAAAATCACAAGGATAAAAGCAAATTTCCACTTGATCACTCCGGTCTACCAAAAATAACTCTTGGAAATAATATTGCTATCTAACCCTAAACATAGTTCACAATTGTCAAACCAAGAACCTTGATGATTTTCATGTTGATTCCTAGGTTTCATGAGAAACGTTTTAATGAAATTGAGCTTTCTCCAAGTAACTTCATGAATGTTCTATCCAAGTAAGTCTGGTCACACAATACCCCAAACAGAAGAGCACACTTCCAATACGTCATCACAGAAAAGTGCTCCGTTTGGAGTTTTGCGCGCTAATATGTCTGAAATGGCTGTTAGGGAAAGGCATTGTGGCTGTGGTTGCAGATAATCTGCTTCTCACCTTGGTCAAACAAGGTGACACTTACATGTTAAAAAACAAGGTTTTAAAGCCGAGATTTTTCTAACAAGGTACAGTGCTCTGCTTTGACTGAGTTGAAAGCATTGAGAGTAGAGGACTGGCCACTCTGATGCTCCTCGTTTCATCTGGAAGGTTTAACCCAGTTCCCACATTGCCCAAAACAGGAAGCACTTTCTCACCAGCAATGGAACACAAGATAGTGCTTTGTTTTGGGTCATGTAAATAGGGACAAAAGTATCCAAGATCTTCTCTTATCTGAAAAAAAATGATTTTGATTAGAAAGTATGAAGTGAGGCTCACCTCATGGTTGAAAACAGCGATGGTTTTGAGTTATCTTCAGGTCTTCTTTAAACACTTACTTCTCTCTAACTTCCAGGCCTTTATAAGCAAGGGGGAATACTCCATTATCCAATGAATACCCAGGTAAGTTTTCTTTTGTGTTGCAGAGGGAGGACATTCCAGTGGGTAAATGTAAATAGGGCCTTGCCTCTCAAAGCCACAGGTGGTACCAGTTGCAATCTCAGCATAACAATAGGGCGTTTTTGGTAATGTAAACTCTATTCAGAGGTTTAAGCAACAGCTAATTTTAGCAGTTTTGATTATGAAGTAAAATCGGAATGTGTGAGCAGGAGAACTCTATATATTTTATACCTTTCACCTGAGGAATATTTCTGAAATTTAAAATATAGAAGATGCAGACAGCTTGGTTTCAGCTAAAAGCTGTTGTAAGTTAGCATATTCAAAAATTTGCAGGATTTTAAACTTCTTGAGAACTCTATGAACCAATGGTATTGTAGGTTATACATCCCAATGGGTATGTTAACTTCCATATTGTAACTTGCAACTATGAAAGCCAAAATCCAAAGTCACAGGGTATAGAAAAAAGCAACCAAAAAGCACTGTACCAAGGAGCATCTCTTCCTAAATTATTTGACAGCATTTTGTTTAAAATGATTTAAAAGAATCAGAAAGAGTGTTTAGAAAATAAAACACATTTAGCTATGCAAAGCAATAGTCCTGATTCCATCCCAAATATGTTTCAAATCACTTAACCAATGAAAAAGAATATGAGTATTCACAGTTTAAAGACCAACCAAACAAAAAGCACTCAGTGAAATCCCAACATATAAGAAAGTGCTTTCATTTGACTTATCTGCAGACATAAAAATCACAAGGATAAAAGCAAATTTCCACTTGATCACTCCGGTCTACCAAAAATAACTCTTGGAAATAATATTGCTATCTAACCCTAAACATAGTTCACAATTGTCAAACCAAGAACCTTGATGATTTTCATGTTGATTCCTAGGTTTCATGAGAAACGTTTTAATGAAATTGAGCTTTCTCCAAGTAACTTCATGAATGTTCTATCCAAGTAAGTCTGGTCACACAATACCCCAAACAGAAGAGCACACTTCCAATACGTCATCACAGAAAAGTGCTCCGTTTGGAGTTTTGCGCGCTAATATGTCTGAAATGGCTGTTAGGGAATGGCATTGTGGCTGTGGTTGCAGATAATCTGCTTCTCACCTTGGTCAAACAAGGTGACACTTACATGTTAAAAAACAAGGTTTTAAAGCCGAGATTTTTCTAATAAGGTACAGTGCTCTGCTTTGACTGAGTTGAAAGCATTGAAAGTAGAGGACTGGCCACTCTGATGCTCCTCATTTCATCTGGAAGGTTTAACCCAGTTCCCACATTGCCCAAAACAGGAAGCACTTTCTCACCAGCAATGGAACACAAGATAGTGCTTTGTTTTGGGTCATGTAAATAGGGACAAAAGTATCCAAGATCTTCTCTTATCTGAAAAAAAATGATTTTGATTAGAAAGTATGAAGTGAGGCTTACCTCATGGTTGAAAACAGCGATGGTTTTGAGTTATCTTCAGGTCTTCTTTAAACACTTACTTCTCTCTAACTTCCAGGCCTTTATAAGCAAGGGGGAATACTCCATTATCCAATGAATACCCAGGTAAGTTTTCTTTTGTGTTGCAGAGGGAGGGCATTCCAGTGGGTCAAATGTAAATAGGGCCTTGCCTCTCAAAGCCACAGGTGGTACCAGTTGCAATCTCAGCATAACAATAGGGCGTTTTTGGTAATGTAAACTCTATTCAGAGGTTTAAGCAACAGCTAATCTTAGCAGTTTTGATTATGAAGTAAAATCGGAATGTGTGAGCAGGAGAACTCTATATATTTTATACTTTTCACCTGAGGAATATTTCTGAAATTTAAAATATAGAAGATGCAGACAGCTTTTCAGCTGAAAGCTGTTGTAAGTTAGCATATTCAAAAATTTGCAGGATTTTAAACTTCTTGAGAACTCTATGAACCAATGGTATTGTAGGGTATACATCCCAATGGGTATGTTAACTTCCATATTGTAACTTGCAACTATGAAAGCCAAAATCCAAAGTCACAGGGTATAGAAAAAAGCCACCAAAAAGCACTGTACCAAGGAGCATCTCTTAATAAATTCTTTGACAGCATTTTGTTTAAAATGATTTTAAAGAATCAGAAAGAGTGTTTAGAAAATAAAACACATTTAGCTATGCAAAGCAATAGTCCTGCTTCCATCCCAAATATGTTTCAAATCACTTAACCAATGAAAAAGAATATGAGTATTCACAGTTTAAAGACCAACCAAACAAAAAGCACTCAGTGAAATCCCAACATATAAGAAAGTGCTTTCATTTGACTTATCTGCAGACATAAAAATCACAAGGATAAAAGCAAATTTCCACTTGATCACTCCGGTCTACCAAAAATAACTCTTGGAAATAATATTGCTATCTAACCCTAAACATAGTTCACAATTGTCAAACCAAGAACCTTGATGATTTTCATGTTGATTCCTAGGTTTCATGAGAAACGTTTTAATGAAATTGAGCTTTCTCCAAGTAACTTCATGAATGTTCTATCCAAGTAAGTCTGGTCACACAATACCCCAAACAGAAGAGCACACTTCCAATACGTCATCACAGAAAAGTGCTCCGTTTGGAGTTTTGCGCGCTAATATGTCTGAAATGGCTGTTAGGGAAAGGCATTGTGGCTGTGGTTGCAGATAATCTGCTTCTCACCTTGGTCAAACAAGGTGACACTTACATGTTAAAAAACAAGGTTTTAAAGCCGAGATTTTTCTAATAAGGTACAGTGCTCTGCTTTGACTGAGTTGAAAGCATTGAAAGTAGAGGACTGGCCACTCTGATGCTCCTCATTTCATCTGGAAGGTTTAACCCAGTTCCCACATTGCCCAAAACAGGAAGCACTTTCTCACCAGCAATGGAACACAAGATAGTGCTTTGTTTTGGGTCATGTAAATAGGGACAAAAGTATCCAAGATCTTCTCTTATCTGAAAAAAAATGATTTTGATTAGAAAGTATGAAGTGAGGCTTACCTCATGGTTGAAAACAGCGATGGTTTTGAGTTATCTTCAGGTCTTCTTTAAACACTTACTTCTCTCTAACTTCCAGGCCTTTATAAGCAAGGGGGAATACTCCATTATCCAATGAATACCCAGGTAAGTTTTCTTTTGTGTTGCAGAGGGAGGACATTCCAGTGGGTCAAATGTAAATAGGGCCTTGCCTCTCAAAGCCACAGGTGGTACCAGTTGCAATCTCAGCATAACAATAGGGCGTTTTTGGTAATGTAAACTCTATTCAGAGGTTTAAGCAACAGCTAATCTTAGCAGTTTTGATTATGAAGTAAAATCGGAATGTGTGAGCAGGAGAACTCTATATATTTTATACCTTTCACCTGAGGAATATTTCTGAAATTTAAAATATAGAAGATGCAGACAGCTTGGTTTCAGCTAAAAGCTGTTGTAAGTTAGCATATTCAAAAATTTGCAGGATTTTAAACTTCTTGAGAACTCTATGAACCAATGCTATTGTAGGTTATACATCCCAATGGGTATGTTAACTTCCATATTGTAACTTGTAACTATGAAAGCCAAAATCCAAAGTCACAGGGTATAGAAAAAAGCCACCAAAAAGCACTGTACCAAGGAGCATCTCTTCCTAAATTCTTTGACAGCATTTTGTTTAAAATGATTTAAAAGAATCAGAAAGAGTGTTTAGAAAATAAAACACATTTAGCTATGCAAAGCAATAGTCCTGCTTCCATCCCAAATATGTTTCAAATCACTTAACCAATGAAAAAGAATATGAGTATTCACAGTTTAAAGACCAACCAAACAAAAAGCACTCAGTGAAATCCCAACATATAAGAAAGTGCTTTCATTTGACTTATCTGCAGACATAAAAATCACAAGGATAAAAGCAAATTTCCACTTGATCACTCCGGTCTACCAAAAATAACTCTTGGAAATAATATTGCTATCTAACCCTAAACATAGTTCACAATTGTTAAACCAAGAACCTTGATGATTTTTATGTTGATTCCTAGGTTTCATGAGAAACATTTTAATGAAATTGAGCTTTCTCCAAGTAACTTCATGAATGTTCTATCAAAGTAAGTCTGGTCACACAATACCCCAAACAGAAGAGCACACTTCCAATACGTCATCACAGAAAAGTGCTCCGTTTGGAGTTTTGAGCGCTAATATGTCTGAAATGGCTGTTAGGGAAAGGCATTGTGGCTATGGTTGCAGATAATCTGCTTCTCACCTTGGTCAAACAAGGTGACACTTACATGTTAAAAAACAAGGTTTTAAAGCCGAGATTTTTCTAATAAGGTACAGTGCTCTGCTTTGACTGAGTTGAAAGCATTGAAAGTAGAGGACTGGCCATTCTGATGCTCCTCATTTCATCTGGAAGGTTTAACCCAGTTCCCACATTGCCCAAAACAGGAAGCACTTTCTCACCAGCAATGGAACACAAGATAGTGCTTTGTTTTTTGTCATGTAAATAGGGACAAAAGTATCCAAGATCTTCTCTTATCTGAAAAAAAATGATTTTGATTAGAAAGTATGAAGTGAGGCTTACCTCATGGTTGAAAACAGCGATGGTTTTGAGTTATCTTCAGGTCTTCTTTAAACACTTACTTCTCTCTAACTTCCAGGCCTTTATAAGCAAAGGGGAATACTCCATTTTCCAATGAATACCCAGGTAAGTTTTCTTTTGTGTTGCAGAGGGAGGACATTCCAGTGGGTCAAATGTAAATAGGGCCTTGCCTCTCAAAGCCACAGGTGGTACCAGTTGCAATCTCAGCATAACAATAGGGTGTTTTTGGTAATGTAAACTCTATTCAGAGGTTTAAGCAACAGCTAATCTTAGCAGTTTTGATTATGAAGTAAAATCGGAATGTGTGAGCAGGAGAACTCTATATATTTTATACCTTTCACCTGAGGAATATTTCTGAAATTTAAAATATAGAAGATGCAGACAGCTTGGTTTCAGCTAAAAGCTGTTGTAAGTTAGCATATTCAAAAATTTGCAGGATTTTAAACTTCTTGAGAACTCTATGAACCAATGGTATTGTAGGTTATACATCCCAATGGGTATGTTAATTTCCATATTGTAACTTGTAACTATGAAAGCCAAAATCCAAAGTCACAGGGTATAGAAAAAAGCCACCAAAAAGCACTGTACCAAGGAGCATCTCTTCCTAAATTCTTTGACAGCATTTTGTTTAAAATGATTTAAAAGAATCAGAAAGAGTGTTTAGAAAATAAAACACATTTAGCTATGCAAAGCAATAGTCCTGCTTCCATCCCAAATATGTTTCAAATCACTTAACCAATGAAAAAGAATATGAGTATTCACAGTTTAAAGACCAACCAAACAAAAAGCACTCAGTGAAATCCCAACATATAAGAAAGTGCTTTCATTTGACTTATCTGCAGACATAAAAATCACAAGGATAAAAGCAAATTTCCACTTGATCACTCCGGTCTACCAAAAATAACTCTTGGAAATAATATTGCTATCTAACCCTAAACATAGTTCACAATTGTCAAACCAAGAACCTTGATGATTTTTATGTTGATTCCTAGGTTTCATGAGAAACGTTTTAATGAAATTGAGCTTTCTCCAAGTAACTTCATGAATGTTCTATCCAAGTAAGTCTTGTCACACAATACCCCAAACAGAAGAGCACACTTCCAATACGTCATCACAGAAAAGTGCTCCGTTTGGAGTTTTGCGCGCTAATATGTCTGAAATGGCTGTTAGGGAAAGGCATTGTGGCTGTGGTTGCAGATAATCTGCTTCTCACCTTGGTCAAACAAGGTGGCACTTACATGTTAAAAAACAAGGTTTTAAAGCCGAGATTTTTCTAACAAGGTACAGTGCTCTGCTTTGACTGAGTTGAAAGCATTGAGAGTAGAGGACTGGCCACTCTGATGCTCCTCGTTTCATCTGGAAGGTTTAACCCAGTTCCCACATTGCCCAAAACAGGAAGCACGTTCTCACCAGCAATGGAACACAAGATAGTGCTATGTTTTGGGTCATGTAAATAGGGACAAAAGTATCCAAGATCTTCTCTTATCTGAAAAAAAAAATGATTTTGATTAGAATGTATGAAGTGAGGCTCACCTCATGGTTGAAAACAGCGATGGTTTTGAGTTATCTTCAGGTCTTCTTTAAACACTTACTTCTCTCTAACTTCCAGGCCTTTATAAGCAAGTTGGAATACTCCATTATCCAATGAATACCCAGGTAAGTTTTCTTTTGTGTTGCAGAGGGAGGACATTCCAGTGGGTAAATGTAAATAGGGCCTTGCCTCTCAAAGCCACAGGTGGTACCAGTTGCAATCTCAGCATAACAATAGGGCGTTTTTGGTAATGTAAACTCTATTCAGAGGTTTAAGCAACAGCTAATTTTAGCAGTTTTGATTATGAAGTAAAATCGGAATGTGTGAGCAGGAGAACTCTATATATTTTATACCTTTCACCTGAGGAATATTTCTGAAATTTAAAATATAGAAGATGCAGACAGCTTGGTTTCAGCTAAAAGCTGTTGTAAGTTAGCATATTCAAAAATTTGCAGGATTTTAAACTTCTTGAGAACTCTATGAACCAATGGTATTGTAGGTTATACATCCCAATGGGTATGTTAACTTCCATATTGTAACTTGCAACTATGAAAGCCAAAATCCAAAGTCACAGGGTATAGAAAAAAGCCACCAAAAAGCACTGTACCAAGGAGCATCTCTTCCTAAATTCTTTGACAGCATTTTGTTTAAAATGATTTAAAAGAATCAGAAAGAGTGTTTAGAAAATAAAACACATTTAGCTATGCAAAGCAATAGTCCTGCTTCCATCCCAAATATGTTTCAAATCACTTAACCAATGAAAAAGAATATGAGTATTCACAGTTTAAAGACCAACCAAACAAAAAGCACTCAGTGAAATCCCAACATATAAGAAAGTGCTTTCATTTGACTTATCTGCAGACATAAAAATCACAAGGATAAAAGCAAATTTCCACTTGATCACTCCGGTCTACCAAAAATAACTCTTGGAAATAATATTGCTATCTAACCCTAAACATAGTTCACAATTGTCATTCCAAGAACCTTGATGATTTTCATGTTGATTCCTAGGTTTCATGAGAAACGTTTTAATGAAATTGAGCTTTCTCCAAGTAACTTCATGAATGTTCTATCCAAGTAAGTCTGGTCACACAATACCCCAAACAGAAGAGCACACTTCCAATACGTCATCACAGAAAAGTGCTCCGTTTGGAGTTTTGCGCGCTAATATGTCTGAAATGGCTGTTAGGGAAAGGCATTGTGGCTATGGTTGCAGATAATCTGCTTCTCACCTTGGTCAAACAAGGTGACACATACATGTTAAAAAACAAGGTTTTAAAGCCGAGATTTTTCTAATAAGGTACAGTGCTCTGCTTTGACTGAGTTGAAAGCATTGAAAGTAGAAGACTGGCCATTCTGATGCTCCTCATTTCATCTGGAAGGTTTAACCCAGTTCCCACATTGCCCAAAACAGGAAGCACTTTCTCACCAGCAATGGAACACAAGATAGTGCTTTGTTTTGGGTCATGTAAATAGGGACAAAAGTATCCAAGATCTTCTCTTATCTGAAAAAAAATGATTTTGATTAGAAAGTATGAAGTGAGGCTTACCTCATGGTTGAAAACAGCGATGGTTTTGAGGTATCTTCAGGTCTTCTTTAAACACTTACTTCTCTCTAACTTCCAGGCCTTTATAAGCAAGGGGGAATACTCCATTTTCCAATGAATACCCAGGTAAGTTTTCTTTTGTGTTGCAGAGGGAGGACATTCCAGTGGGTCAAATGTAAATAGGGCCTTGCCTCTCAAAGCCACAGGTGGTACCAGTTGCAATCTCAGCATAACAATAGGGCGTTTTTGGTAATGTAAACTCTATTCAGAGGTTTAAGCAACAGCTAATCTTAGCAGTTTTGATTATGAAGTAAAATCCGAATGTGTGAGCAGGAGAACTCTATATATTTTATACCTTTCACCTGAGGAATATTTCTGAAATTTAAAATATAGAAGATGCAGACAGCTTGGTTTCAGCTAAAAGCTGTTGTAAGTTAGCATATTCAAAAATTTGCAGGATTTTAAACTTCTTGAGAACTCTATGAACCAATGGTATTGTAGGTTATACATCCCAATGGGTATGTTAACTTCCATATTGTAACTTGCAACTATGAAAGCCAAAATCCAAAGTCACAGGGTATAGAAAAAAGCCACCAAAAAGCACTGTACCAAGGAGCATCTCTTCCTAAATTCTTTGACAGCATTTTGTTTAAAATGATTTAAAAGAATCAGAAAGAGTGTTTAGAAAATAAAACACATTTAGCTATGCAAAGCAATAGTCCTGCTTCCATCCCAAATATGTTTCAAATCACTTAACCAATGAAAAAGAATATGAGTATTCACAGTTTAAAGACCAACCAAACAAAAAGCACTCAGTGAAATCCCAACATATAAGAAAGTGCTTTCATTTGACTTATCTGCAGACATAAAAATCACAAGGATAAAAGCAAATTTCCACTTGATCACTCCGGTCTACCAAAAATAACTCTTGGAAATAATATTGCTATCTAACCCTAAACATAGTTCACAATTGTCATTCCAAGAACCTTGATGATTTTCATGTTGATTCCTAGGTTTCATGAGAAACGTTTTAATGAAATTGAGCTTTCTCCAAGTAACTTCATGAATGTTCTATCCAAGTAAGTCTGGTCACACAATACCCCAAACAGAAGAGCACACTTCCAATACGTCATCACAGAAAAGTGCTCCGTTTGGAGTTTTGCGCGCTAATATGTCTGAAATGGCTGTTAGGGAATGGCATTGTGGCTGTGGTTGCAGATAATCTGCTTCTCACCTTGGTCAAACAAGGTGACACTTACATGTTAAAAAACAAGGTTTTAAAGCTGAGATTTTTCTAATAAGGTACAGTGCTCTGCTTTGACTGAGTTGAAAGCATTGAAAGTAGAGGACTGGCCACTCTGATGCTCCTCATTTCATCTGGAAGGTTTAACCCAGTTCCCACATTGCCCAAAACAGGAAGCACTTTCTCACCAGCAATGGAACACAAGATAGTGCTTTGTTTTGGGTCATGTAAATAGGGACAAAAGTATCCAAGATCTTCTCTTATCTGAAAAAAAATGATTTTGATTAGAAAGTATGAAGTGAGGCTTACCTCATGGTTGAAAACAGCGATGGTTTTGAGTTATCTTCAGGTCTTCTTTAAACACTTACTTCTCTCTAACTTCCAGGCCTTTATAAGCAAGGGGGAATACTCCATTATCCAATGAATACCCAGGTAAGTTTTCTTTTGTGTTGCAGAGGGAGGACATTCCAGTGGGTCAAATGTAAATAGGGCCTTGCCTCTCAAAGCCACAGGTGGTACCAGTTGCAATCTCAGCATAACAATAGGGCGTTTTTGGTAATGTAAACTCTATTCAGAGGTTTAAGCAACAGCTAATCTTAGCAGTTTTGATTATGAAGTAAAATCGGAATGTGTGAGCAGGAGAACTCTATATATTTTATACCTTTCACCTGAGGAATATTTCTGAAATTTAAAATATAGAAGATGCAGACAGCTTGGTTTCAGCTAAAAGCTGTTGTAAGTTAGCATATTCAAAAATTTGCAGGATTTTAAACTTCTTGAGAACTCTATGAACCAATGCTATTGTAGGTTATACATCCCAATGGGTATGTTAACTTCCATATTGTAACTTGTAACTATGAAAGCCAAAATCCAAAGTCACAGGGTATAGAAAAAAGCCACCAAAAAGCACTGTACCAAGGAGCATCTCTTCCTAAATTCTTTGACAGCATTTTGTTTAAAATGATTTAAAAGAATCAGAAAGAGTGTTTAGAAAATAAAACACATTTAGCTATGCAAAGCAATAGTCCTGCTTCCATCCCAAATATGTTTCAAATCACTTAACCAATGAAAAAGAATATGAGTATTCACAGTTTAAAGACCAACCAAACAAAAAGCACTCAGTGAAATCCCAACATATAAGAAAGTGCTTTCATTTGACTTATCTGCAGACATAAAAATCACAAGGATAAAAGCAAATTTCCACTTGATCACTCCGGTCTACCAAAAATAACTCTTGGAAATAATATTGCTATCTAACCCTAAACATAGTTCACAATTGTTAAACCAAGAACCTTGATGATTTTTATGTTGATTCCTAGGTTTCATGAGAAACATTTTAATGAAATTGAGCTTTCTCCAAGTAACTTCATGAATGTTCTATCAAAGTAAGTCTGGTCACACAATACCCCAAACAGAAGAGCACACTTCCAATACGTCATCACAGAAAAGTGCTCCGTTTGGAGTTTTGAGCGCTAATATGTCTGAAATGGCTGTTAGGGAAAGGCATTGTGGCTATGGTTGCAGATAATCTGCTTCTCACCTTGGTCAAACAAGGTGACACTTACATGTTAAAAAACAAGGTTTTAAAGCCGAGATTTTTCTAATAAGGTACAGTGCTCTGCTTTGACTGAGTTGAAAGCATTGAAAGTAGAGGACTGGCCATTCTGATGCTCCTCATTTCATCTGGAAGGTTTAACCCAGTTCCCACATTGCCCAAAACAGGAAGCACTTTCTCACCAGCAATGGAACACAAGATAGTGCTTTGTTTTTTGTCATGTAAATAGGGACAAAAGTATCCAAGATCTTCTCTTATCTGAAAAAAAATGATTTTGATTAGAAAGTATGAAGTGAGGCTTACCTCATGGTTGAAAACAGCGATGGTTTTGAGTTATCTTCAGGTCTTCTTTAAACACTTACTTCTCTCTAACTTCCAGGCCTTTATAAGCAAAGGGGAATACTCCATTTTCCAATGAATACCCAGGTAAGTTTTCTTTTGTGTTGCAGAGGGAGGACATTCCAGTGGGTCAAATGTAAATAGGGCCTTGCCTCTCAAAGCCACAGGTGGTACCAGTTGCAATCTCAGCATAACAATAGGGTGTTTTTGGTAATGTAAACTCTATTCAGAGGTTTAAGCAACAGCTAATCTTAGCAGTTTTGATTATGAAGTAAAATCGGAATGTGTGAGCAGGAGAACTCTATATATTTTATACCTTTCACCTGAGGAATATTTCTGAAATTTAAAATATAGAAGATGCAGACAGCTTGGTTTCAGCTAAAAGCTGTTGTAAGTTAGCATATTCAAAAATTTGCAGGATTTTAAACTTCTTGAGAACTCTATGAACCAATGGTATTGTAGGTTATACATCCCAATGGGTATGTTAATTTCCATATTGTAACTTGTAACTATGAAAGCCAAAATCCAAAGTCACAGGGTATAGAAAAAAGCCACCAAAAAGCACTGTACCAAGGAGCATCTCTTCCTAAATTCTTTGACAGCATTTTGTTTAAAATGATTTAAAAGAATCAGAAAGAGTGTTTAGAAAATAAAACACATTTAGCTATGCAAAGCAATAGTCCTGCTTCCATCCCAAATATGTTTCAAATCACTTAACCAATGAAAAAGAATATGAGTATTCACAGTTTAAAGACCAACCAAACAAAAAGCACTCAGTGAAATCCCAACATATAAGAAAGTGCTTTCATTTGACTTATCTGCAGACATAAAAATCACAAGGATAAAAGCAAATTTCCACTTGATCACTCCGGTCTACCAAAAATAACTCTTGGAAATAATATTGCTATCTAACCCTAAACATAGTTCACAATTGTCAAACCAAGAACCTTGATGATTTTTATGTTGATTCCTAGGTTTCATGAGAAACGTTTTAATGAAATTGAGCTTTCTCCAAGTAACTTCATGAATGTTCTATCCAAGTAAGTCTTGTCACACAATACCCCAAACAGAAGAGCACACTTCCAATACGTCATCACAGAAAAGTGCTCCGTTTGGAGTTTTGCGCGCTAATATGTCTGAAATGGCTGTTAGGGAAAGGCATTGTGGCTGTGGTTGCAGATAATCTGCTTCTCACCTTGGTCAAACAAGGTGGCACTTACATGTTAAAAAACAAGGTTTTAAAGCCGAGATTTTTCTAACAAGGTACAGTGCTCTGCTTTGACTGAGTTGAAAGCATTGAGAGTAGAGGACTGGCCACTCTGATGCTCCTCGTTTCATCTGGAAGGTTTAACCCAGTTCCCACATTGCCCAAAACAGGAAGCACGTTCTCACCAGCAATGGAACACAAGATAGTGCTATGTTTTGGGTCATGTAAATAGGGACAAAAGTATCCAAGATCTTCTCTTATCTGAAAAAAAAAATGATTTTGATTAGAATGTATGAAGTGAGGCTCACCTCATGGTTGAAAACAGCGATGGTTTTGAGTTATCTTCAGGTCTTCTTTAAACACTTACTTCTCTCTAACTTCCAGGCCTTTATAAGCAAGTTGGAATACTCCATTATCCAATGAATACCCAGGTAAGTTTTCTTTTGTGTTGCAGAGGGAGGACATTCCAGTGGGTAAATGTAAATAGGGCCTTGCCTCTCAAAGCCACAGGTGGTACCAGTTGCAATCTCAGCATAACAATAGGGCGTTTTTGGTAATGTAAACTCTATTCAGAGGTTTAAGCAACAGCTAATTTTAGCAGTTTTGATTATGAAGTAAAATCGGAATGTGTGAGCAGGAGAACTCTATATATTTTATACCTTTCACCTGAGGAATATTTCTGAAATTTAAAATATAGAAGATGCAGACAGCTTGGTTTCAGCTAAAAGCTGTTGTAAGTTAGCATATTCAAAAATTTGCAGGATTTTAAACTTCTTGAGAACTCTATGAACCAATGGTATTGTAGGTTATACATCCCAATGGGTATGTTAACTTCCATATTGTAACTTGCAACTATGAAAGCCAAAATCCAAAGTCACAGGGTATAGAAAAAAGCCACCAAAAAGCACTGTACCAAGGAGCATCTCTTCCTAAATTCTTTGACAGCATTTTGTTTAAAATGATTTAAAAGAATCAGAAAGAGTGTTTAGAAAATAAAACACATTTAGCTATGCAAAGCAATAGTCCTGCTTCCATCCCAAATATGTTTCAAATCACTTAACCAATGAAAAAGAATATGAGTATTCACAGTTTAAAGACCAACCAAACAAAAAGCACTCAGTGAAATCCCAACATATAAGAAAGTGCTTTCATTTGACTTATCTGCAGACATAAAAATCACAAGGATAAAAGCAAATTTCCACTTGATCACTCCGGTCTACCAAAAATAACTCTTGGAAATAATATTGCTATCTAACCCTAAACATAGTTCACAATTGTCATTCCAAGAACCTTGATGATTTTCATGTTGATTCCTAGGTTTCATGAGAAACGTTTTAATGAAATTGAGCTTTCTCCAAGTAACTTCATGAATGTTCTATCCAAGTAAGTCTGGTCACACAATACCCCAAACAGAAGAGCACACTTCCAATACGTCATCACAGAAAAGTGCTCCGTTTGGAGTTTTGCGCGCTAATATGTCTGAAATGGCTGTTAGGGAAAGGCATTGTGGCTATGGTTGCAGATAATCTGCTTCTCACCTTGGTCAAACAAGGTGACACATACATGTTAAAAAACAAGGTTTTAAAGCCGAGATTTTTCTAATAAGGTACAGTGCTCTGCTTTGACTGAGTTGAAAGCATTGAAAGTAGAAGACTGGCCATTCTGATGCTCCTCATTTCATCTGGAAGGTTTAACCCAGTTCCCACATTGCCCAAAACAGGAAGCACTTTCTCACCAGCAATGGAACACAAGATAGTGCTTTGTTTTGGGTCATGTAAATAGGGACAAAAGTATCCAAGATCTTCTCTTATCTGAAAAAAAATGATTTTGATTAGAAAGTATGAAGTGAGGCTTACCTCATGGTTGAAAACAGCGATGGTTTTGAGGTATCTTCAGGTCTTCTTTAAACACTTACTTCTCTCTAACTTCCAGGCCTTTATAAGCAAGGGGGAATACTCCATTTTCCAATGAATACCCAGGTAAGTTTTCTTTTGTGTTGCAGAGGGAGGACATTCCAGTGGGTCAAATGTAAATAGGGCCTTGCCTCTCAAAGCCACAGGTGGTACCAGTTGCAATCTCAGCATAACAATAGGGCGTTTTTGGTAATGTAAACTCTATTCAGAGGTTTAAGCAACAGCTAATCTTAGCAGTTTTGATTATGAAGTAAAATCCGAATGTGTGAGCAGGAGAACTCTATATATTTTATACCTTTCACCTGAGGAATATTTCTGAAATTTAAAATATAGAAGATGCAGACAGCTTGGTTTCAGCTAAAAGCTGTTGTAAGTTAGCATATTCAAAAATTTGCAGGATTTTAAACTTCTTGAGAACTCTATGAACCAATGGTATTGTAGGTTATACATCCCAATGGGTATGTTAACTTCCATATTGTAACTTGCAACTATGAAAGCCAAAATCCAAAGTCACAGGGTATAGAAAAAAGCCACCAAAAAGCACTGTACCAAGGAGCATCTCTTCCTAAATTCTTTGACAGCATTTTGTTTAAAATGATTTAAAAGAATCAGAAAGAGTGTTTAGAAAATAAAACACATTTAGCTATGCAAAGCAATAGTCCTGCTTCCATCCCAAATATGTTTCAAATCACTTAACCAATGAAAAAGAATATGAGTATTCACAGTTTAAAGACCAACCAAACAAAAAGCACTCAGTGAAATCCCAACATATAAGAAAGTGCTTTCATTTGACTTATCTGCAGACATAAAAATCACAAGGATAAAAGCAAATTTCCACTTGATCACTCCGGTCTACCAAAAATAACTCTTGGAAATAATATTGCTATCTAACCCTAAACATAGTTCACAATTGTCAAACCAAGAACCTTGATGATTTTTATGTTGATTCCTAGGTTTCATGAGAAACGTTTTAATGAAATTGAGCTTTCTCCAAGTAACTTCATGAATGTTCTATCCAAGTAAGTCTGGTCACACAATACCCCAAACAGAAGAGCACACTTCCAATACGTCATCACAGAAAAGTGCTCCGTTTGGAGTTTTGTGCGCTAATATGTCTGAAATGGCTGTTAGGGAAAGGCATTGTGGCTATGGTTGCAGATAATCTGCTTCTCACCTTGGTCAAACAAGGTGACACTTACATGTTAAAAAACAAGGTTTTAAAGCTGAGATTTTTCTAATAAGGTACAGTGCTCTGCTTTGACTGAGTTGAAAGCATTGAAAGTAGAAGACTGGCCGTTCTGATGCTCCTCATTTCATCTGGAAGGTTTAACCCAGTTCCCACATTGCCCAAAACAGGAAGCACTTTCTCACCAGCAATGGAACACAAGATAGTGCTTTGTTTTGGGTCATGTAAATAGGGACAAAAGTATCCAAGATCTTCTCTTATCTGAAAAAAAATGATTTTGATTAGAAAGTATGAAGTGAGGCTTACCTCATGGTTGAAAACAGCGATGGTTTTGAGTTATCTTCAGGTCTTCTTTAAACACTTACTTCTCTCTAACTTCCAGGCCTTTATAAGCAAGGGGGAATACTCCATTATCCAATGAATACCCAGGTAAGTTTTCTTTTGTGTTGCAGAGGGAGGACATTCCAGTGGGTCAAATGTAAATAGGGCCTTGCCTCTCAAAGCCACAGGTGGTACCAGTTGCAATCTCAGCATAACAATAGGGCGTTTTTGGTAATGTAAACTCTATTCAGAGGTTTAAGCAACAGCTAATCTTAGCAGTTTTGATTATGAAGTAAAATCGGAATGTGTGAGCAGGAGAACTCTATATATTTTATACCTTTCACCTGAGGAATATTTCTGAAATTTAAAATATAGAAGATGCAGACAGCTTGGTTTCAGCTAAAAGCTGTTGTAAGTTAGCATATTCAAAAATTTGCAGGATTTTAAACTTCTTGAGAACTCTATGAACCAATGCTATTGTAGGTTATACATCCCAATGGGTATGTTAACTTCCATATTGTAACTTGTAACTATGAAAGCCAAAATCCAAAGTCACAGGGTATAGAAAAAAGCCACCAAAAAGCACTGTACCAAGGAGCATCTCTTCCTAAATTCTTTGACAGCATTTTGTTTAAAATGATTTAAAAGAATCAGAAAGAGTGTTTAGAAAATAAAACACATTTAGCTATGCAAAGCAATAGTCCTGCTTCCATCCCAAATATGTTTCAAATCACTTAACCAATGAAAAAGAATATGAGTATTCACAGTTTAAAGACCAACCAAACAAAAAGCACTCAGTGAAATCCCAACATATAAGAAAGTGCTTTCATTTGACTTATCTGCAGACATAAAAATCACAAGGATAAAAGCAAATTTCCACTTGATCACTCCGGTCTACCAAAAATAACTCTTGGAAATAATATTGCTATCTAACCCTAAACATAGTTCACAATTGTTAAACCAAGAACCTTGATGATTTTTATGTTGATTCCTAGGTTTCATGAGAAACATTTTAATGAAATTGAGCTTTCTCCAAGTAACTTCATGAATGTTCTATCAAAGTAAGTCTGGTCACACAATACCCCAAACAGAAGAGCACACTTCCAATACGTCATCACAGAAAAGTGCTCCGTTTGGAGTTTTGAGCGCTAATATGTCTGAAATGGCTGTTAGGGAAAGGCATTGTGGCTATGGTTGCAGATAATCTGCTTCTCACCTTGGTCAAACAAGGTGACACTTACATGTTAAAAAACAAGGTTTTAAAGCCGAGATTTTTCTAATAAGGTACAGTGCTCTGCTTTGACTGAGTTGAAAGCATTGAAAGTAGAGGACTGGCCATTCTGATGCTCCTCATTTCATCTGGAAGGTTTAACCCAGTTCCCACATTGCCCAAAACAGGAAGCACTTTCTCACCAGCAATGGAACACAAGATAGTGCTTTGTTTTTTGTCATGTAAATAGGGACAAAAGTATCCAAGATCTTCTCTTATCTGAAAAAAAATGATTTTGATTAGAAAGTATGAAGTGAGGCTTACCTCATGGTTGAAAACAGCGATGGTTTTGAGTTATCTTCAGGTCTTCTTTAAACACTTACTTCTCTCTAACTTCCAGGCCTTTATAAGCAAAGGGGAATACTCCATTTTCCAATGAATACCCAGGTAAGTTTTCTTTTGTGTTGCAGAGGGAGGACATTCCAGTGGGTCAAATGTAAATAGGGCCTTGCCTCTCAAAGCCACAGGTGGTACCAGTTGCAATCTCAGCATAACAATAGGGTGTTTTTGGTAATGTAAACTCTATTCAGAGGTTTAAGCAACAGCTAATCTTAGCAGTTTTGATTATGAAGTAAAATCGGAATGTGTGAGCAGGAGAACTCTATATATTTTATACCTTTCACCTGAGGAATATTTCTGAAATTTAAAATATAGAAGATGCAGACAGCTTGGTTTCAGCTAAAAGCTGTTGTAAGTTAGCATATTCAAAAATTTGCAGGATTTTAAACTTCTTGAGAACTCTATGAACCAATGGTATTGTAGGTTATACATCCCAATGGGTATGTTAATTTCCATATTGTAACTTGTAACTATGAAAGCCAAAATCCAAAGTCACAGGGTATAGAAAAAAGCCACCAAAAAGCACTGTACCAAGGAGCATCTCTTCCTAAATTCTTTGACAGCATTTTGTTTAAAATGATTTAAAAGAATCAGAAAGAGTGTTTAGAAAATAAAACACATTTAGCTATGCAAAGCAATAGTCCTGCTTCCATCCCAAATATGTTTCAAATCACTTAACCAATGAAAAAGAATATGAGTATTCACAGTTTAAAGACCAACCAAACAAAAAGCACTCAGTGAAATCCCAACATATAAGAAAGTGCTTTCATTTGACTTATCTGCAGACATAAAAATCACAAGGATAAAAGCAAATTTCCACTTGATCACTCCGGTCTACCAAAAATAACTCTTGGAAATAATATTGCTATCTAACCCTAAACATAGTTCACAATTGTCAAACCAAGAACCTTGATGATTTTTATGTTGATTCCTAGGTTTCATGAGAAACGTTTTAATGAAATTGAGCTTTCTCCAAGTAACTTCATGAATGTTCTATCCAAGTAAGTCTTGTCACACAATACCCCAAACAGAAGAGCACACTTCCAATACGTCATCACAGAAAAGTGCTCCGTTTGGAGTTTTGCGCGCTAATATGTCTGAAATGGCTGTTAGGGAAAGGCATTGTGGCTGTGGTTGCAGATAATCTGCTTCTCACCTTGGTCAAACAAGGTGGCACTTACATGTTAAAAAACAAGGTTTTAAAGCCGAGATTTTTCTAACAAGGTACAGTGCTCTGCTTTGACTGAGTTGAAAGCATTGAGAGTAGAGGACTGGCCACTCTGATGCTCCTCGTTTCATCTGGAAGGTTTAACCCAGTTCCCACATTGCCCAAAACAGGAAGCACGTTCTCACCAGCAATGGAACACAAGATAGTGCTATGTTTTGGGTCATGTAAATAGGGACAAAAGTATCCAAGATCTTCTCTTATCTGAAAAAAAAAATGATTTTGATTAGAATGTATGAAGTGAGGCTCACCTCATGGTTGAAAACAGCGATGGTTTTGAGTTATCTTCAGGTCTTCTTTAAACACTTACTTCTCTCTAACTTCCAGGCCTTTATAAGCAAGTTGGAATACTCCATTATCCAATGAATACCCAGGTAAGTTTTCTTTTGTGTTGCAGAGGGAGGACATTCCAGTGGGTAAATGTAAATAGGGCCTTGCCTCTCAAAGCCACAGGTGGTACCAGTTGCAATCTCAGCATAACAATAGGGCGTTTTTGGTAATGTAAACTCTATTCAGAGGTTTAAGCAACAGCTAATTTTAGCAGTTTTGATTATGAAGTAAAATCGGAATGTGTGAGCAGGAGAACTCTATATATTTTATACCTTTCACCTGAGGAATATTTCTGAAATTTAAAATATAGAAGATGCAGACAGCTTGGTTTCAGCTAAAAGCTGTTGTAAGTTAGCATATTCAAAAATTTGCAGGATTTTAAACTTCTTGAGAACTCTATGAACCAATGGTATTGTAGGTTATACATCCCAATGGGTATGTTAACTTCCATATTGTAACTTGCAACTATGAAAGCCAAAATCCAAAGTCACAGGGTATAGAAAAAAGCCACCAAAAAGCACTGTACCAAGGAGCATCTCTTCCTAAATTCTTTGACAGCATTTTGTTTAAAATGATTTAAAAGAATCAGAAAGAGTGTTTAGAAAATAAAACACATTTAGCTATGCAAAGCAATAGTCCTGCTTCCATCCCAAATATGTTTCAAATCACTTAACCAATGAAAAAGAATATGAGTATTCACAGTTTAAAGACCAACCAAACAAAAAGCACTCAGTGAAATCCCAACATATAAGAAAGTGCTTTCATTTGACTTATCTGCAGACATAAAAATCACAAGGATAAAAGCAAATTTCCACTTGATCACTCCGGTCTACCAAAAATAACTCTTGGAAATAATATTGCTATCTAACCCTAAACATAGTTCACAATTGTCAAACCAAGAACCTTGATGATTTTTATGTTGATTCCTAGGTTTCATGAGAAACGTTTTAATGAAATTGAGCTTTCTCCAAGTAACTTCATGAATGTTCTATCCAAGTAAGTCTTGTCACACAATACCCCAAACAGAAGAGCACACTTCCAATACGTCATCACAGAAAAGTGCTCCGTTTGGAGTTTTGCGCGCTAATATGTCTGAAATGGCTGTTAGGGAAAGGCATTGTGGCTGTGGTTGCAGATAATCTGCTTCTCACCTTGGTCAAACAAGGTGGCACTTACATGTTAAAAAACAAGGTTTTAAAGCCGAGATTTTTCTAACAAGGTACAGTGCTCTGCTTTGACTGAGTTGAAAGCATTGAGAGTAGAGGACTGGCCACTCTGATGCTCCTCGTTTCATCTGGAAGGTTTAACCCAGTTCCCACATTGCCCAAAACAGGAAGCACGTTCTCACCAGCAATGGAACACAAGATAGTGCTATGTTTTGGGTCATGTAAATAGGGACAAAAGTATCCAAGATCTTCTCTTATCTGAAAAAAAAAATGATTTTGATTAGAATGTATGAAGTGAGGCTCACCTCATGGTTGAAAACAGCGATGGTTTTGAGTTATCTTCAGGTCTTCTTTAAACACTTACTTCTCTCTAACTTCCAGGCCTTTATAAGCAAGTTGGAATACTCCATTATCCAATGAATACCCAGGTAAGTTTTCTTTTGTGTTGCAGAGGGAGGACATTCCAGTGGGTAAATGTAAATAGGGCCTTGCCTCTCAAAGCCACAGGTGGTACCAGTTGCAATCTCAGCATAACAATAGGGCGTTTTTGGTAATGTAAACTCTATTCAGAGGTTTAAGCAACAGCTAATTTTAGCAGTTTTGATTATGAAGTAAAATCGGAATGTGTGAGCAGGAGAACTCTATATATTTTATACCTTTCACCTGAGGAATATTTCTGAAATTTAAAATATAGAAGATGCAGACAGCTTGGTTTCAGCTAAAAGCTGTTGTAAGTTAGCATATTCAAAAATTTGCAGGATTTTAAACTTCTTGAGAACTCTATGAACCAATGGTATTGTAGGTTATACATCCCAATGGGTATGTTAACTTCCATATTGTAACTTGCAACTATGAAAGCCAAAATCCAAAGTCACAGGGTATAGAAAAAAGCCACCAAAAAGCACTGTACCAAGGAGCATCTCTTCCTAAATTCTTTGACAGCATTTTGTTTAAAATGATTTAAAAGAATCAGAAAGAGTGTTTAGAAAATAAAACACATTTAGCTATGCAAAGCAATAGTCCTGCTTCCATCCCAAATATGTTTCAAATCACTTAACCAATGAAAAAGAATATGAGTATTCACAGTTTAAAGACCAACCAAACAAAAAGCACTCAGTGAAATCCCAACATATAAGAAAGTGCTTTCATTTGACTTATCTGCAGACATAAAAATCACAAGGATAAAAGCAAATTTCCACTTGATCACTCCGGTCTACCAAAAATAACTCTTGGAAATAATATTGCTATCTAACCCTAAACATAGTTCACAATTGTCAAACCAAGAACCTTGATGATTTTCATGTTGATTCCTAGGTTTCATGAGAAACGTTTTAATGAAATTGAGCTTTCTCCAAGTAACTTCATGAATGTTCTATCCAAGTAAGTCTGGTCACACAATACCCCAAACAGAAGAGCACACTTCCAATACGTCATCACAGAAAAGTGCTCCGTTTGGAGTTTTGCGCGCTAATATGTCTGAAATGGCTGTTAGGGAAAGGCATTGTGGCTGTGGTTGCAGATAATCTGCTTCTCACCTTGGTCAAACAAGGTGACACTTACATGTTAAAAAACAAGGTTTTAAAGCCGAGATTTTTCTAATAAGGTACAGTGCTCTGCTTTGACTGAGTTGAAAGCATTGAAAGTAGAGGACTGGCCACTCTGATGCTCCTCATTTCATCTGGAAGGTTTAACCCAGTTCCCACATTGCCCAAAACAGGAAGCACTTTCTCACCAGCAATGGAACACAAGATAGTGCTTTGTTTTGGGTCATGTAAATAGGGACAAAAGTATCCAAGATCTTCTCTTATCTGAAAAAAAATGATTTTGATTAGAAAGTATGAAGTGAGGCTTACCTCATGGTTGAAAACAGCGATGGTTTTGAGTTATCTTCAGGTCTTCTTTAAACACTTACTTCTCTCTAACTTCCAGGCCTTTATAAGCAAGGGGGAATACTCCATTATCCAATGAATACCCAGGTAAGTTTTCTTTTGTGTTGCAGAGGGAGGACATTCCAGTGGGTCAAATGTAAATAGGGCCTTGCCTCTCAAAGCCACAGGTGGTACCAGTTGCAATCTCAGCATAACAATAGGGCGTTTTTGGTAATGTAAACTCTATTCAGAGGTTTAAGCAACAGCTAATCTTAGCAGTTTTGATTATGAAGTAAAATCGGAATGTGTGAGCAGGAGAACTCTATATATTTTATACCTTTCACCTGAGGAATATTTCTGAAATTTAAAATATAGAAGATGCAGACAGCTTGGTTTCAGCTAAAAGCTGTTGTAAGTTAGCATATTCAAAAATTTGCAGGATTTTAAACTTCTTGAGAACTCTATGAACCAATGGTATTGTAGGTTATACATCCCAATGGGTATGTTAATTTCCATATTGTAACTTGTAACTATGAAAGCCAAAATCCAAAGTCACAGGGTATAGAAAAAAGCCACCAAAAAGCACTGTACCAAGGAGCATCTCTTCCTAAATTCTTTGACAGCATTTTGTTTAAAATGATTTAAAAGAATCAGAAAGAGTGTTTAGAAAATAAAACACATTTAGCTATGCAAAGCAATAGTCCTGCTTCCATCCCAAATATGTTTCAAATCACTTAACCAATGAAAAAGAATATGAGTATTCACAGTTTAAAGACCAACCAAACAAAAAGCACTCAGTGAAATCCCAACATATAAGAAAGTGCTTTCATTTGACTTATCTGCAGACATAAAAATCACAAGGATAAAAGCAAATTTCCACTTGATCACTCCGGTCTACCAAAAATAACTCTTGGAAATAATATTGCTATCTAACCCTAAACATAGTTCACAATTGTCAAACCAAGAACCTTGATGATTTTTATGTTGATTCCTAGGTTTCATGAGAAACGTTTTAATGAAATTGAGCTTTCTCCAAGTAACTTCATGAATGTTCTATCCAAGTAAGTCTTGTCACACAATACCCCAAACAGAAGAGCACACTTCCAATACGTCATCACAGAAAAGTGCTCCGTTTGGAGTTTTGCGCGCTAATATGTCTGAAATGGCTGTTAGGGAAAGGCATTGTGGCTGTGGTTGCAGATAATCTGCTTCTCACCTTGGTCAAACAAGGTGGCACTTACATGTTAAAAAACAAGGTTTTAAAGCCGAGATTTTTCTAACAAGGTACAGTGCTCTGCTTTGACTGAGTTGAAAGCATTGAGAGTAGAGGACTGGCCACTCTGATGCTCCTCGTTTCATCTGGAAGGTTTAACCCAGTTCCCACATTGCCCAAAACAGGAAGCACGTTCTCACCAGCAATGGAACACAAGATAGTGCTATGTTTTGGGTCATGTAAATAGGGACAAAAGTATCCAAGATCTTCTCTTATCTGAAAAAAAAAATGATTTTGATTAGAATGTATGAAGTGAGGCTCACCTCATGGTTGAAAACAGCGATGGTTTTGAGTTATCTTCAGGTCTTCTTTAAACACTTACTTCTCTCTAACTTCCAGGCCTTTATAAGCAAGTTGGAATACTCCATTATCCAATGAATACCCAGGTAAGTTTTCTTTTGTGTTGCAGAGGGAGGACATTCCAGTGGGTAAATGTAAATAGGGCCTTGCCTCTCAAAGCCACAGGTGGTACCAGTTGCAATCTCAGCATAACAATAGGGCGTTTTTGGTAATGTAAACTCTATTCAGAGGTTTAAGCAACAGCTAATTTTAGCAGTTTTGATTATGAAGTAAAATCGGAATGTGTGAGCAGGAGAACTCTATATATTTTATACCTTTCACCTGAGGAATATTTCTGAAATTTAAAATATAGAAGATGCAGACAGCTTGGTTTCAGCTAAAAGCTGTTGTAAGTTAGCATATTCAAAAATTTGCAGGATTTTAAACTTCTTGAGAACTCTATGAACCAATGGTATTGTAGGTTATACATCCCAATGGGTATGTTAACTTCCATATTGTAACTTGCAACTATGAAAGCCAAAATCCAAAGTCACAGGGTATAGAAAAAAGCCACCAAAAAGCACTGTACCAAGGAGCATCTCTTCCTAAATTCTTTGACAGCATTTTGTTTAAAATGATTTAAAAGAATCAGAAAGAGTGTTTAGAAAATAAAACACATTTAGCTATGCAAAGCAATAGTCCTGCTTCCATCCCAAATATGTTTCAAATCACTTAACCAATGAAAAAGAATATGAGTATTCACAGTTTAAAGACCAACCAAACAAAAAGCACTCAGTGAAATCCCAACATATAAGAAAGTGCTTTCATTTGACTTATCTGCAGACATAAAAATCACAAGGATAAAAGCAAATTTCCACTTGATCACTCCGGTCTACCAAAAATAACTCTTGGAAATAATATTGCTATCTAACCCTAAACATAGTTCACAATTGTCATTCCAAGAACCTTGATGATTTTCATGTTGATTCCTAGGTTTCATGAGAAACGTTTTAATGAAATTGAGCTTTCTCCAAGTAACTTCATGAATGTTCTATCCAAGTAAGTCTGGTCACACAATACCCCAAACAGAAGAGCACACTTCCAATACGTCATCACAGAAAAGTGCTCCGTTTGGAGTTTTGCGCGCTAATATGTCTGAAATGGCTGTTAGGGAAAGGCATTGTGGCTATGGTTGCAGATAATCTGCTTCTCACCTTGGTCAAACAAGGTGACACATACATGTTAAAAAACAAGGTTTTAAAGCCGAGATTTTTCTAATAAGGTACAGTGCTCTGCTTTGACTGAGTTGAAAGCATTGAAAGTAGAAGACTGGCCATTCTGATGCTCCTCATTTCATCTGGAAGGTTTAACCCAGTTCCCACATTGCCCAAAACAGGAAGCACTTTCTCACCAGCAATGGAACACAAGATAGTGCTTTGTTTTGGGTCATGTAAATAGGGACAAAAGTATCCAAGATCTTCTCTTATCTGAAAAAAAATGATTTTGATTAGAAAGTATGAAGTGAGGCTTACCTCATGGTTGAAAACAGCGATGGTTTTGAGGTATCTTCAGGTCTTCTTTAAACACTTACTTCTCTCTAACTTCCAGGCCTTTATAAGCAAGGGGGAATACTCCATTTTCCAATGAATACCCAGGTAAGTTTTCTTTTGTGTTGCAGAGGGAGGACATTCCAGTGGGTCAAATGTAAATAGGGCCTTGCCTCTCAAAGCCACAGGTGGTACCAGTTGCAATCTCAGCATAACAATAGGGCGTTTTTGGTAATGTAAACTCTATTCAGAGGTTTAAGCAACAGCTAATCTTAGCAGTTTTGATTATGAAGTAAAATCCGAATGTGTGAGCAGGAGAACTCTATATATTTTATACCTTTCACCTGAGGAATATTTCTGAAATTTAAAATATAGAAGATGCAGACAGCTTGGTTTCAGCTAAAAGCTGTTGTAAGTTAGCATATTCAAAAATTTGCAGGATTTTAAACTTCTTGAGAACTCTATGAACCAATGGTATTGTAGGTTATACATCCCAATGGGTATGTTAACTTCCATATTGTAACTTGCAACTATGAAAGCCAAAATCCAAAGTCACAGGGTATAGAAAAAAGCCACCAAAAAGCACTGTACCAAGGAGCATCTCTTCCTAAATTCTTTGACAGCATTTTGTTTAAAATGATTTAAAAGAATCAGAAAGAGTGTTTAGAAAATAAAACACATTTAGCTATGCAAAGCAATAGTCCTGCTTCCATCCCAAATATGTTTCAAATCACTTAACCAATGAAAAAGAATATGAGTATTCACAGTTTAAAGACCAACCAAACAAAAAGCACTCAGTGAAATCCCAACATATAAGAAAGTGCTTTCATTTGACTTATCTGCAGACATAAAAATCACAAGGATAAAAGCAAATTTCCACTTGATCACTCCGGTCTACCAAAAATAACTCTTGGAAATAATATTGCTATCTAACCCTAAACATAGTTCACAATTGTCAAACCAAGAACCTTGATGATTTTTATGTTGATTCCTAGGTTTCATGAGAAACGTTTTAATGAAATTGAGCTTTCTCCAAGTAACTTCATGAATGTTCTATCCAAGTAAGTCTTGTCACACAATACCCCAAACAGAAGAGCACACTTCCAATACGTCATCACAGAAAAGTGCTCCGTTTGGAGTTTTGCGCGCTAATATGTCTGAAATGGCTGTTAGGGAAAGGCATTGTGGCTGTGGTTGCAGATAATCTGCTTCTCACCTTGGTCAAACAAGGTGGCACTTACATGTTAAAAAACAAGGTTTTAAAGCCGAGATTTTTCTAACAAGGTACAGTGCTCTGCTTTGACTGAGTTGAAAGCATTGAGAGTAGAGGACTGGCCACTCTGATGCTCCTCGTTTCATCTGGAAGGTTTAACCCAGTTCCCACATTGCCCAAAACAGGAAGCACGTTCTCACCAGCAATGGAACACAAGATAGTGCTATGTTTTGGGTCATGTAAATAGGGACAAAAGTATCCAAGATCTTCTCTTATCTGAAAAAAAAAATGATTTTGATTAGAATGTATGAAGTGAGGCTCACCTCATGGTTGAAAACAGCGATGGTTTTGAGTTATCTTCAGGTCTTCTTTAAACACTTACTTCTCTCTAACTTCCAGGCCTTTATAAGCAAGTTGGAATACTCCATTATCCAATGAATACCCAGGTAAGTTTTCTTTTGTGTTGCAGAGGGAGGACATTCCAGTGGGTAAATGTAAATAGGGCCTTGCCTCTCAAAGCCACAGGTGGTACCAGTTGCAATCTCAGCATAACAATAGGGCGTTTTTGGTAATGTAAACTCTATTCAGAGGTTTAAGCAACAGCTAATTTTAGCAGTTTTGATTATGAAGTAAAATCGGAATGTGTGAGCAGGAGAACTCTATATATTTTATACCTTTCACCTGAGGAATATTTCTGAAATTTAAAATATAGAAGATGCAGACAGCTTGGTTTCAGCTAAAAGCTGTTGTAAGTTAGCATATTCAAAAATTTGCAGGATTTTAAACTTCTTGAGAACTCTATGAACCAATGGTATTGTAGGTTATACATCCCAATGGGTATGTTAACTTCCATATTGTAACTTGCAACTATGAAAGCCAAAATCCAAAGTCACAGGGTATAGAAAAAAGCCACCAAAAAGCACTGTACCAAGGAGCATCTCTTCCTAAATTCTTTGACAGCATTTTGTTTAAAATGATTTAAAAGAATCAGAAAGAGTGTTTAGAAAATAAAACACATTTAGCTATGCAAAGCAATAGTCCTGCTTCCATCCCAAATATGTTTCAAATCACTTAACCAATGAAAAAGAATATGAGTATTCACAGTTTAAAGACCAACCAAACAAAAAGCACTCAGTGAAATCCCAACATATAAGAAAGTGCTTTCATTTGACTTATCTGCAGACATAAAAATCACAAGGATAAAAGCAAATTTCCACTTGATCACTCCGGTCTACCAAAAATAACTCTTGGAAATAATATTGCTATCTAACCCTAAACATAGTTCACAATTGTCATTCCAAGAACCTTGATGATTTTCATGTTGATTCCTAGGTTTCATGAGAAACGTTTTAATGAAATTGAGCTTTCTCCAAGTAACTTCATGAATGTTCTATCCAAGTAAGTCTGGTCACACAATACCCCAAACAGAAGAGCACACTTCCAATACGTCATCACAGAAAAGTGCTCCGTTTGGAGTTTTGCGCGCTAATATGTCTGAAATGGCTGTTAGGGAAAGGCATTGTGGCTATGGTTGCAGATAATCTGCTTCTCACCTTGGTCAAACAAGGTGACACATACATGTTAAAAAACAAGGTTTTAAAGCCGAGATTTTTCTAATAAGGTACAGTGCTCTGCTTTGACTGAGTTGAAAGCATTGAAAGTAGAAGACTGGCCATTCTGATGCTCCTCATTTCATCTGGAAGGTTTAACCCAGTTCCCACATTGCCCAAAACAGGAAGCACTTTCTCACCAGCAATGGAACACAAGATAGTGCTTTGTTTTGGGTCATGTAAATAGGGACAAAAGTATCCAAGATCTTCTCTTATCTGAAAAAAAATGATTTTGATTAGAAAGTATGAAGTGAGGCTTACCTCATGGTTGAAAACAGCGATGGTTTTGAGGTATCTTCAGGTCTTCTTTAAACACTTACTTCTCTCTAACTTCCAGGCCTTTATAAGCAAGGGGGAATACTCCATTTTCCAATGAATACCCAGGTAAGTTTTCTTTTGTGTTGCAGAGGGAGGACATTCCAGTGGGTCAAATGTAAATAGGGCCTTGCCTCTCAAAGCCACAGGTGGTACCAGTTGCAATCTCAGCATAACAATAGGGCGTTTTTGGTAATGTAAACTCTATTCAGAGGTTTAAGCAACAGCTAATCTTAGCAGTTTTGATTATGAAGTAAAATCCGAATGTGTGAGCAGGAGAACTCTATATATTTTATACCTTTCACCTGAGGAATATTTCTGAAATTTAAAATATAGAAGATGCAGACAGCTTGGTTTCAGCTAAAAGCTGTTGTAAGTTAGCATATTCAAAAATTTGCAGGATTTTAAACTTCTTGAGAACTCTATGAACCAATGGTATTGTAGGTTATACATCCCAATGGGTATGTTAACTTCCATATTGTAACTTGCAACTATGAAAGCCAAAATCCAAAGTCACAGGGTATAGAAAAAAGCCACCAAAAAGCACTGTACCAAGGAGCATCTCTTCCTAAATTCTTTGACAGCATTTTGTTTAAAATGATTTAAAAGAATCAGAAAGAGTGTTTAGAAAATAAAACACATTTAGCTATGCAAAGCAATAGTCCTGCTTCCATCCCAAATATGTTTCAAATCACTTAACCAATGAAAAAGAATATGAGTATTCACAGTTTAAAGACCAACCAAACAAAAAGCACTCAGTGAAATCCCAACATATAAGAAAGTGCTTTCATTTGACTTATCTGCAGACATAAAAATCACAAGGATAAAAGCAAATTTCCACTTGATCACTCCGGTCTACCAAAAATAACTCTTGGAAATAATATTGCTATCTAACCCTAAACATAGTTCACAATTGTCAAACCAAGAACCTTGATGATTTTTATGTTGATTCCTAGGTTTCATGAGAAACGTTTTAATGAAATTAAGCTTTCTCCAAGTAACTTCATGAATGTTCTATCCAAGTAAGTCTGGTCACACAATACCCCAAACAGAAGAGCACACTTCCAATACGTCATCACAGAAAAGTGCTCCGTTTGGAGTTTTGTGCGCTAATATGTCTGAAATGGCTGTTAGGGAAAGGCATTGTGGCTATGGTTGCAGATAATCTGCTTCTCACCTTGGTCAAACAAGGTGACACTTACATGTTAAAAAACAAGGTTTTAAAGCTGAGATTTTTCTAATAAGGTACAGTGCTCTGCTTTGACTGAGTTGAAAGCATTGAAAGTAGAAGACTGGCCATTCTGATGCTCCTCATTTCATCTGGAAGGTTTAACCCAGTTCCCACATTGCCCAAAACAGGAAGCACTTTCTCACCAGCAATGGAACACAAGATAGTGCTTTGTTTTGGGTCATGTAAATAGGGACAAAAGTATCCAAGATCTTCTCTTATCTGAAAAAAAATGATTTTGATTAGAAAGTATGAAGTGAGGCTTACCTCATGGTTGAAAACAGCGATGGTTTTGAGTTATCTTCAGGTCTTCTTTAAACACTTACTTCTCTCTAACTTCCAGGCCTTTATAAGCAAGGGGGAATACTCCATTATCCAATGAATACCCAGGTAAGTTTTCTTTTGTGTTGCAGAGGGAGGACATTCCAGTGGGTCAAATGTAAATAGGGCCTTGCCTCTCAAAGCCACAGGTGGTACCAGTTGCAATCTCAGCATAACAATAGGGCGTTTTTGGTAATGTAAACTCTATTCAGAGGTTTAAGCAACAGCTAATCTTAGCAGTTTTGATTATGAAGTAAAATCGGAATGTGTGAGCAGGAGAACTCTATATATTTTATACCTTTCACCTGAGGAATATTTCTGAAATTTAAAATATAGAAGATGCAGACAGCTTGGTTTCAGCTAAAAGCTGTTGTAAGTTAGCATATTCAAAAATTTGCAGGATTTTAAACTTCTTGAGAACTCTATGAACCAATGCTATTGTAGGTTATACATCCCAATGGGTATGTTAACTTCCATATTGTAACTTGTAACTATGAAAGCCAAAATCCAAAGTCACAGGGTATAGAAAAAAGCCACCAAAAAGCACTGTACCAAGGAGCATCTCTTCCTAAATTCTTTGACAGCATTTTGTTTAAAATGATTTAAAAGAATCAGAAAGAGTGTTTAGAAAATAAAACACATTTAGCTATGCAAAGCAATAGTCCTGCTTCCATCCCAAATATGTTTCAAATCACTTAACCAATGAAAAAGAATATGAGTATTCACAGTTTAAAGACCAACCAAACAAAAAGCACTCAGTGAAATCCCAACATATAAGAAAGTGCTTTCATTTGACTTATCTGCAGACATAAAAATCACAAGGATAAAAGCAAATTTCCACTTGATCACTCCGGTCTACCAAAAATAACTCTTGGAAATAATATTGCTATCTAACCCTAAACATAGTTCACAATTGTTAAACCAAGAACCTTGATGATTTTTATGTTGATTCCTAGGTTTCATGAGAAACATTTTAATGAAATTGAGCTTTCTCCAAGTAACTTCATGAATGTTCTATCAAAGTAAGTCTGGTCACACAATACCCCAAACAGAAGAGCACACTTCCAATACGTCATCACAGAAAAGTGCTCCGTTTGGAGTTTTGAGCGCTAATATGTCTGAAATGGCTGTTAGGGAAAGGCATTGTGGCTATGGTTGCAGATAATCTGCTTCTCACCTTGGTCAAACAAGGTGACACTTACATGTTAAAAAACAAGGTTTTAAAGCCGAGATTTTTCTAATAAGGTACAGTGCTCTGCTTTGACTGAGTTGAAAGCATTGAAAGTAGAGGACTGGCCATTCTGATGCTCCTCATTTCATCTGGAAGGTTTAACCCAGTTCCCACATTGCCCAAAACAGGAAGCACTTTCTCACCAGCAATGGAACACAAGATAGTGCTTTGTTTTTTGTCATGTAAATAGGGACAAAAGTATCCAAGATCTTCTCTTATCTGAAAAAAAATGATTTTGATTAGAAAGTATGAAGTGAGGCTTACCTCATGGTTGAAAACAGCGATGGTTTTGAGTTATCTTCAGGTCTTCTTTAAACACTTACTTCTCTCTAACTTCCAGGCCTTTATAAGCAAAGGGGAATACTCCATTTTCCAATGAATACCCAGGTAAGTTTTCTTTTGTGTTGCAGAGGGAGGACATTCCAGTGGGTCAAATGTAAATAGGGCCTTGCCTCTCAAAGCCACAGGTGGTACCAGTTGCAATCTCAGCATAACAATAGGGCGTTTTTGGTAATGTAAACTCTATTCAGAGGTTTAAGCAACAGCTAATCTTAGCAGTTTTGATTATGAAGTAAAATCGGAATGTGTGAGCAGGAGAACTCTATATATTTTATACCTTTCACCTGAGGAATATTTCTGAAATTTAAAATATAGAAGATGCAGACAGCTTGGTTTCAGCTAAAAGCTGTTGTAAGTTAGCATATTCAAAAATTTGCAGGATTTTAAACTTCTTGAGAACTCTATGAACCAATGCTATTGTAGGTTATACATCCCAATGGGTATGTTAACTTCCATATTGTAACTTGTAACTATGAAAGCCAAAATCCAAAGTCACAGGGTATAGAAAAAAGCCACCAAAAAGCACTGTACCAAGGAGCATCTCTTCCTAAATTCTTTGACAGCATTTTGTTTAAAATGATTTAAAAGAATCAGAAAGAGTGTTTAGAAAATAAAACACATTTAGCTATGCAAAGCAATAGTCCTGCTTCCATCCCAAATATGTTTCAAATCACTTAACCAATGAAAAAGAATATGAGTATTCACAGTTTAAAGACCAACCAAACAAAAAGCACTCAGTGAAATCCCAACATATAAGAAAGTGCTTTCATTTGACTTATCTGCAGACATAAAAATCACAAGGATAAAAGCAAATTTCCACTTGATCACTCCGGTCTACCAAAAATAACTCTTGGAAATAATATTGCTATCTAACCCTAAACATAGTTCACAATTGTTAAACCAAGAACCTTGATGATTTTTATGTTGATTCCTAGGTTTCATGAGAAACATTTTAATGAAATTGAGCTTTCTCCAAGTAACTTCATGAATGTTCTATCAAAGTAAGTCTGGTCACACAATACCCCAAACAGAAGAGCACACTTCCAATACGTCATCACAGAAAAGTGCTCCGTTTGGAGTTTTGAGCGCTAATATGTCTGAAATGGCTGTTAGGGAAAGGCATTGTGGCTATGGTTGCAGATAATCTGCTTCTCACCTTGGTCAAACAAGGTGACACTTACATGTTAAAAAACAAGGTTTTAAAGCCGAGATTTTTCTAATAAGGTACAGTGCTCTGCTTTGACTGAGTTGAAAGCATTGAAAGTAGAGGACTGGCCATTCTGATGCTCCTCATTTCATCTGGAAGGTTTAACCCAGTTCCCACATTGCCCAAAACAGGAAGCACTTTCTCACCAGCAATGGAACACAAGATAGTGCTTTGTTTTTTGTCATGTAAATAGGGACAAAAGTATCCAAGATCTTCTCTTATCTGAAAAAAAATGATTTTGATTAGAAAGTATGAAGTGAGGCTTACCTCATGGTTGAAAACAGCGATGGTTTTGAGTTATCTTCAGGTCTTCTTTAAACACTTACTTCTCTCTAACTTCCAGGCCTTTATAAGCAAAGGGGAATACTCCATTTTCCAATGAATACCCAGGTAAGTTTTCTTTTGTGTTGCAGAGGGAGGACATTCCAGTGGGTCAAATGTAAATAGGGCCTTGCCTCTCAAAGCCACAGGTGGTACCAGTTGCAATCTCAGCATAACAATAGGGTGTTTTTGGTAATGTAAACTCTATTCAGAGGTTTAAGCAACAGCTAATCTTAGCAGTTTTGATTATGAAGTAAAATCGGAATGTGTGAGCAGGAGAACTCTATATATTTTATACCTTTCACCTGAGGAATATTTCTGAAATTTAAAATATAGAAGATGCAGACAGCTTGGTTTCAGCTAAAAGCTGTTGTAAGTTAGCATATTCAAAAATTTGCAGGATTTTAAACTTCTTGAGAACTCTATGAACCAATGGTATTGTAGGTTATACATCCCAATGGGTATGTTAATTTCCATATTGTAACTTGTAACTATGAAAGCCAAAATCCAAAGTCACAGGGTATAGAAAAAAGCCACCAAAAAGCACTGTACCAAGGAGCATCTCTTCCTAAATTCTTTGACAGCATTTTGTTTAAAATGATTTAAAAGAATCAGAAAGAGTGTTTAGAAAATAAAACACATTTAGCTATGCAAAGCAATAGTCCTGCTTCCATCCCAAATATGTTTCAAATCACTTAACCAATGAAAAAGAATATGAGTATTCACAGTTTAAAGACCAACCAAACAAAAAGCACTCAGTGAAATCCCAACATATAAGAAAGTGCTTTCATTTGACTTATCTGCAGACATAAAAATCACAAGGATAAAAGCAAATTTCCACTTGATCACTCCGGTCTACCAAAAATAACTCTTGGAAATAATATTGCTATCTAACCCTAAACATAGTTCACAATTGTCAAACCAAGAACCTTGATGATTTTTATGTTGATTCCTAGGTTTCATGAGAAACGTTTTAATGAAATTGAGCTTTCTCCAAGTAACTTCATGAATGTTCTATCCAAGTAAGTCTTGTCACACAATACCCCAAACAGAAGAGCACACTTCCAATACGTCATCACAGAAAAGTGCTCCGTTTGGAGTTTTGCGCGCTAATATGTCTGAAATGGCTGTTAGGGAAAGGCATTGTGGCTGTGGTTGCAGATAATCTGCTTCTCACCTTGGTCAAACAAGGTGGCACTTACATGTTAAAAAACAAGGTTTTAAAGCCGAGATTTTTCTAACAAGGTACAGTGCTCTGCTTTGACTGAGTTGAAAGCATTGAGAGTAGAGGACTGGCCACTCTGATGCTCCTCGTTTCATCTGGAAGGTTTAACCCAGTTCCCACATTGCCCAAAACAGGAAGCACGTTCTCACCAGCAATGGAACACAAGATAGTGCTATGTTTTGGGTCATGTAAATAGGGACAAAAGTATCCAAGATCTTCTCTTATCTGAAAAAAAAAATGATTTTGATTAGAATGTATGAAGTGAGGCTCACCTCATGGTTGAAAACAGCGATGGTTTTGAGTTATCTTCAGGTCTTCTTTAAACACTTACTTCTCTCTAACTTCCAGGCCTTTATAAGCAAGTTGGAATACTCCATTATCCAATGAATACCCAGGTAAGTTTTCTTTTGTGTTGCAGAGGGAGGACATTCCAGTGGGTAAATGTAAATAGGGCCTTGCCTCTCAAAGCCACAGGTGGTACCAGTTGCAATCTCAGCATAACAATAGGGCGTTTTTGGTAATGTAAACTCTATTCAGAGGTTTAAGCAACAGCTAATTTTAGCAGTTTTGATTATGAAGTAAAATCGGAATGTGTGAGCAGGAGAACTCTATATATTTTATACCTTTCACCTGAGGAATATTTCTGAAATTTAAAATATAGAAGATGCAGACAGCTTGGTTTCAGCTAAAAGCTGTTGTAAGTTAGCATATTCAAAAATTTGCAGGATTTTAAACTTCTTGAGAACTCTATGAACCAATGGTATTGTAGGTTATACATCCCAATGGGTATGTTAACTTCCATATTGTAACTTGCAACTATGAAAGCCAAAATCCAAAGTCACAGGGTATAGAAAAAAGCCACCAAAAAGCACTGTACCAAGGAGCATCTCTTCCTAAATTCTTTGACAGCATTTTGTTTAAAATGATTTAAAAGAATCAGAAAGAGTGTTTAGAAAATAAAACACATTTAGCTATGCAAAGCAATAGTCCTGCTTCCATCCCAAATATGTTTCAAATCACTTAACCAATGAAAAAGAATATGAGTATTCACAGTTTAAAGACCAACCAAACAAAAAGCACTCAGTGAAATCCCAACATATAAGAAAGTGCTTTCATTTGACTTATCTGCAGACATAAAAATCACAAGGATAAAAGCAAATTTCCACTTGATCACTCCGGTCTACCAAAAATAACTCTTGGAAATAATATTGCTATCTAACCCTAAACATAGTTCACAATTGTCATTCCAAGAACCTTGATGATTTTCATGTTGATTCCTAGGTTTCATGAGAAACGTTTTAATGAAATTGAGCTTTCTCCAAGTAACTTCATGAATGTTCTATCCAAGTAAGTCTGGTCACACAATACCCCAAACAGAAGAGCACACTTCCAATACGTCATCACAGAAAAGTGCTCCGTTTGGAGTTTTGCGCGCTAATATGTCTGAAATGGCTGTTAGGGAAAGGCATTGTGGCTATGGTTGCAGATAATCTGCTTCTCACCTTGGTCAAACAAGGTGACACATACATGTTAAAAAACAAGGTTTTAAAGCCGAGATTTTTCTAATAAGGTACAGTGCTCTGCTTTGACTGAGTTGAAAGCATTGAAAGTAGAAGACTGGCCATTCTGATGCTCCTCATTTCATCTGGAAGGTTTAACCCAGTTCCCACATTGCCCAAAACAGGAAGCACTTTCTCACCAGCAATGGAACACAAGATAGTGCTTTGTTTTGGGTCATGTAAATAGGGACAAAAGTATCCAAGATCTTCTCTTATCTGAAAAAAAATGATTTTGATTAGAAAGTATGAAGTGAGGCTTACCTCATGGTTGAAAACAGCGATGGTTTTGAGGTATCTTCAGGTCTTCTTTAAACACTTACTTCTCTCTAACTTCCAGGCCTTTATAAGCAAGGGGGAATACTCCATTTTCCAATGAATACCCAGGTAAGTTTTCTTTTGTGTTGCAGAGGGAGGACATTCCAGTGGGTCAAATGTAAATAGGGCCTTGCCTCTCAAAGCCACAGGTGGTACCAGTTGCAATCTCAGCATAACAATAGGGCGTTTTTGGTAATGTAAACTCTATTCAGAGGTTTAAGCAACAGCTAATCTTAGCAGTTTTGATTATGAAGTAAAATCCGAATGTGTGAGCAGGAGAACTCTATATATTTTATACCTTTCACCTGAGGAATATTTCTGAAATTTAAAATATAGAAGATGCAGACAGCTTGGTTTCAGCTAAAAGCTGTTGTAAGTTAGCATATTCAAAAATTTGCAGGATTTTAAACTTCTTGAGAACTCTATGAACCAATGGTATTGTAGGTTATACATCCCAATGGGTATGTTAACTTCCATATTGTAACTTGCAACTATGAAAGCCAAAATCCAAAGTCACAGGGTATAGAAAAAAGCCACCAAAAAGCACTGTACCAAGGAGCATCTCTTCCTAAATTCTTTGACAGCATTTTGTTTAAAATGATTTAAAAGAATCAGAAAGAGTGTTTAGAAAATAAAACACATTTAGCTATGCAAAGCAATAGTCCTGCTTCCATCCCAAATATGTTTCAAATCACTTAACCAATGAAAAAGAATATGAGTATTCACAGTTTAAAGACCAACCAAACAAAAAGCACTCAGTGAAATCCCAACATATAAGAAAGTGCTTTCATTTGACTTATCTGCAGACATAAAAATCACAAGGATAAAAGCAAATTTCCACTTGATCACTCCGGTCTACCAAAAATAACTCTTGGAAATAATATTGCTATCTAACCCTAAACATAGTTCACAATTGTCAAACCAAGAACCTTGATGATTTTTATGTTGATTCCTAGGTTTCATGAGAAACGTTTTAATGAAATTGAGCTTTCTCCAAGTAACTTCATGAATGTTCTATCCAAGTAAGTCTTGTCACACAATACCCCAAACAGAAGAGCACACTTCCAATACGTCATCACAGAAAAGTGCTCCGTTTGGAGTTTTGCGCGCTAATATGTCTGAAATGGCTGTTAGGGAAAGGCATTGTGGCTGTGGTTGCAGATAATCTGCTTCTCACCTTGGTCAAACAAGGTGGCACTTACATGTTAAAAAACAAGGTTTTAAAGCCGAGATTTTTCTAACAAGGTACAGTGCTCTGCTTTGACTGAGTTGAAAGCATTGAGAGTAGAGGACTGGCCACTCTGATGCTCCTCGTTTCATCTGGAAGGTTTAACCCAGTTCCCACATTGCCCAAAACAGGAAGCACGTTCTCACCAGCAATGGAACACAAGATAGTGCTATGTTTTGGGTCATGTAAATAGGGACAAAAGTATCCAAGATCTTCTCTTATCTGAAAAAAAAAATGATTTTGATTAGAATGTATGAAGTGAGGCTCACCTCATGGTTGAAAACAGCGATGGTTTTGAGTTATCTTCAGGTCTTCTTTAAACACTTACTTCTCTCTAACTTCCAGGCCTTTATAAGCAAGTTGGAATACTCCATTATCCAATGAATACCCAGGTAAGTTTTCTTTTGTGTTGCAGAGGGAGGACATTCCAGTGGGTAAATGTAAATAGGGCCTTGCCTCTCAAAGCCACAGGTGGTACCAGTTGCAATCTCAGCATAACAATAGGGCGTTTTTGGTAATGTAAACTCTATTCAGAGGTTTAAGCAACAGCTAATTTTAGCAGTTTTGATTATGAAGTAAAATCGGAATGTGTGAGCAGGAGAACTCTATATATTTTATACCTTTCACCTGAGGAATATTTCTGAAATTTAAAATATAGAAGATGCAGACAGCTTGGTTTCAGCTAAAAGCTGTTGTAAGTTAGCATATTCAAAAATTTGCAGGATTTTAAACTTCTTGAGAACTCTATGAACCAATGGTATTGTAGGTTATACATCCCAATGGGTATGTTAACTTCCATATTGTAACTTGCAACTATGAAAGCCAAAATCCAAAGTCACAGGGTATAGAAAAAAGCCACCAAAAAGCACTGTACCAAGGAGCATCTCTTCCTAAATTCTTTGACAGCATTTTGTTTAAAATGATTTAAAAGAATCAGAAAGAGTGTTTAGAAAATAAAACACATTTAGCTATGCAAAGCAATAGTCCTGCTTCCATCCCAAATATGTTTCAAATCACTTAACCAATGAAAAAGAATATGAGTATTCACAGTTTAAAGACCAACCAAACAAAAAGCACTCAGTGAAATCCCAACATATAAGAAAGTGCTTTCATTTGACTTATCTGCAGACATAAAAATCACAAGGATAAAAGCAAATTTCCACTTGATCACTCCGGTCTACCAAAAATAACTCTTGGAAATAATATTGCTATCTAACCCTAAACATAGTTCACAATTGTCATTCCAAGAACCTTGATGATTTTCATGTTGATTCCTAGGTTTCATGAGAAACGTTTTAATGAAATTGAGCTTTCTCCAAGTAACTTCATGAATGTTCTATCCAAGTAAGTCTGGTCACACAATACCCCAAACAGAAGAGCACACTTCCAATACGTCATCACAGAAAAGTGCTCCGTTTGGAGTTTTGCGCGCTAATATGTCTGAAATGGCTGTTAGGGAAAGGCATTGTGGCTATGGTTGCAGATAATCTGCTTCTCACCTTGGTCAAACAAGGTGACACATACATGTTAAAAAACAAGGTTTTAAAGCCGAGATTTTTCTAATAAGGTACAGTGCTCTGCTTTGACTGAGTTGAAAGCATTGAAAGTAGAAGACTGGCCATTCTGATGCTCCTCATTTCATCTGGAAGGTTTAACCCAGTTCCCACATTGCCCAAAACAGGAAGCACTTTCTCACCAGCAATGGAACACAAGATAGTGCTTTGTTTTGGGTCATGTAAATAGGGACAAAAGTATCCAAGATCTTCTCTTATCTGAAAAAAAATGATTTTGATTAGAAAGTATGAAGTGAGGCTTACCTCATGGTTGAAAACAGCGATGGTTTTGAGGTATCTTCAGGTCTTCTTTAAACACTTACTTCTCTCTAACTTCCAGGCCTTTATAAGCAAGGGGGAATACTCCATTTTCCAATGAATACCCAGGTAAGTTTTCTTTTGTGTTGCAGAGGGAGGACATTCCAGTGGGTCAAATGTAAATAGGGCCTTGCCTCTCAAAGCCACAGGTGGTACCAGTTGCAATCTCAGCATAACAATAGGGCGTTTTTGGTAATGTAAACTCTATTCAGAGGTTTAAGCAACAGCTAATCTTAGCAGTTTTGATTATGAAGTAAAATCCGAATGTGTGAGCAGGAGAACTCTATATATTTTATACCTTTCACCTGAGGAATATTTCTGAAATTTAAAATATAGAAGATGCAGACAGCTTGGTTTCAGCTAAAAGCTGTTGTAAGTTAGCATATTCAAAAATTTGCAGGATTTTAAACTTCTTGAGAACTCTATGAACCAATGGTATTGTAGGTTATACATCCCAATGGGTATGTTAACTTCCATATTGTAACTTGCAACTATGAAAGCCAAAATCCAAAGTCACAGGGTATAGAAAAAAGCCACCAAAAAGCACTGTACCAAGGAGCATCTCTTCCTAAATTCTTTGACAGCATTTTGTTTAAAATGATTTAAAAGAATCAGAAAGAGTGTTTAGAAAATAAAACACATTTAGCTATGCAAAGCAATAGTCCTGCTTCCATCCCAAATATGTTTCAAATCACTTAACCAATGAAAAAGAATATGAGTATTCACAGTTTAAAGACCAACCAAACAAAAAGCACTCAGTGAAATCCCAACATATAAGAAAGTGCTTTCATTTGACTTATCTGCAGACATAAAAATCACAAGGATAAAAGCAAATTTCCACTTGATCACTCCGGTCTACCAAAAATAACTCTTGGAAATAATATTGCTATCTAACCCTAAACATAGTTCACAATTGTCAAACCAAGAACCTTGATGATTTTTATGTTGATTCCTAGGTTTCATGAGAAACGTTTTAATGAAATTAAGCTTTCTCCAAGTAACTTCATGAATGTTCTATCCAAGTAAGTCTGGTCACACAATACCCCAAACAGAAGAGCACACTTCCAATACGTCATCACAGAAAAGTGCTCCGTTTGGAGTTTTGTGCGCTAATATGTCTGAAATGGCTGTTAGGGAAAGGCATTGTGGCTATGGTTGCAGATAATCTGCTTCTCACCTTGGTCAAACAAGGTGACACTTACATGTTAAAAAACAAGGTTTTAAAGCTGAGATTTTTCTAATAAGGTACAGTGCTCTGCTTTGACTGAGTTGAAAGCATTGAAAGTAGAAGACTGGCCATTCTGATGCTCCTCATTTCATCTGGAAGGTTTAACCCAGTTCCCACATTGCCCAAAACAGGAAGCACTTTCTCACCAGCAATGGAACACAAGATAGTGCTTTGTTTTGGGTCATGTAAATAGGGACAAAAGTATCCAAGATCTTCTCTTATCTGAAAAAAAATGATTTTGATTAGAAAGTATGAAGTGAGGCTTACCTCATGGTTGAAAACAGCGATGGTTTTGAGTTATCTTCAGGTCTTCTTTAAACACTTACTTCTCTCTAACTTCCAGGCCTTTATAAGCAAGGGGGAATACTCCATTATCCAATGAATACCCAGGTAAGTTTTCTTTTGTGTTGCAGAGGGAGGACATTCCAGTGGGTCAAATGTAAATAGGGCCTTGCCTCTCAAAGCCACAGGTGGTACCAGTTGCAATCTCAGCATAACAATAGGGCGTTTTTGGTAATGTAAACTCTATTCAGAGGTTTAAGCAACAGCTAATCTTAGCAGTTTTGATTATGAAGTAAAATCGGAATGTGTGAGCAGGAGAACTCTATATATTTTATACCTTTCACCTGAGGAATATTTCTGAAATTTAAAATATAGAAGATGCAGACAGCTTGGTTTCAGCTAAAAGCTGTTGTAAGTTAGCATATTCAAAAATTTGCAGGATTTTAAACTTCTTGAGAACTCTATGAACCAATGCTATTGTAGGTTATACATCCCAATGGGTATGTTAACTTCCATATTGTAACTTGTAACTATGAAAGCCAAAATCCAAAGTCACAGGGTATAGAAAAAAGCCACCAAAAAGCACTGTACCAAGGAGCATCTCTTCCTAAATTCTTTGACAGCATTTTGTTTAAAATGATTTAAAAGAATCAGAAAGAGTGTTTAGAAAATAAAACACATTTAGCTATGCAAAGCAATAGTCCTGCTTCCATCCCAAATATGTTTCAAATCACTTAACCAATGAAAAAGAATATGAGTATTCACAGTTTAAAGACCAACCAAACAAAAAGCACTCAGTGAAATCCCAACATATAAGAAAGTGCTTTCATTTGACTTATCTGCAGACATAAAAATCACAAGGATAAAAGCAAATTTCCACTTGATCACTCCGGTCTACCAAAAATAACTCTTGGAAATAATATTGCTATCTAACCCTAAACATAGTTCACAATTGTTAAACCAAGAACCTTGATGATTTTTATGTTGATTCCTAGGTTTCATGAGAAACATTTTAATGAAATTGAGCTTTCTCCAAGTAACTTCATGAATGTTCTATCAAAGTAAGTCTGGTCACACAATACCCCAAACAGAAGAGCACACTTCCAATACGTCATCACAGAAAAGTGCTCCGTTTGGAGTTTTGAGCGCTAATATGTCTGAAATGGCTGTTAGGGAAAGGCATTGTGGCTATGGTTGCAGATAATCTGCTTCTCACCTTGGTCAAACAAGGTGACACTTACATGTTAAAAAACAAGGTTTTAAAGCCGAGATTTTTCTAATAAGGTACAGTGCTCTGCTTTGACTGAGTTGAAAGCATTGAAAGTAGAGGACTGGCCATTCTGATGCTCCTCATTTCATCTGGAAGGTTTAACCCAGTTCCCACATTGCCCAAAACAGGAAGCACTTTCTCACCAGCAATGGAACACAAGATAGTGCTTTGTTTTTTGTCATGTAAATAGGGACAAAAGTATCCAAGATCTTCTCTTATCTGAAAAAAAATGATTTTGATTAGAAAGTATGAAGTGAGGCTTACCTCATGGTTGAAAACAGCGATGGTTTTGAGTTATCTTCAGGTCTTCTTTAAACACTTACTTCTCTCTAACTTCCAGGCCTTTATAAGCAAAGGGGAATACTCCATTTTCCAATGAATACCCAGGTAAGTTTTCTTTTGTGTTGCAGAGGGAGGACATTCCAGTGGGTCAAATGTAAATAGGGCCTTGCCTCTCAAAGCCACAGGTGGTACCAGTTGCAATCTCAGCATAACAATAGGGCGTTTTTGGTAATGTAAACTCTATTCAGAGGTTTAAGCAACAGCTAATCTTAGCAGTTTTGATTATGAAGTAAAATCGGAATGTGTGAGCAGGAGAACTCTATATATTTTATACCTTTCACCTGAGGAATATTTCTGAAATTTAAAATATAGAAGATGCAGACAGCTTGGTTTCAGCTAAAAGCTGTTGTAAGTTAGCATATTCAAAAATTTGCAGGATTTTAAACTTCTTGAGAACTCTATGAACCAATGCTATTGTAGGTTATACATCCCAATGGGTATGTTAACTTCCATATTGTAACTTGTAACTATGAAAGCCAAAATCCAAAGTCACAGGGTATAGAAAAAAGCCACCAAAAAGCACTGTACCAAGGAGCATCTCTTCCTAAATTCTTTGACAGCATTTTGTTTAAAATGATTTAAAAGAATCAGAAAGAGTGTTTAGAAAATAAAACACATTTAGCTATGCAAAGCAATAGTCCTGCTTCCATCCCAAATATGTTTCAAATCACTTAACCAATGAAAAAGAATATGAGTATTCACAGTTTAAAGACCAACCAAACAAAAAGCACTCAGTGAAATCCCAACATATAAGAAAGTGCTTTCATTTGACTTATCTGCAGACATAAAAATCACAAGGATAAAAGCAAATTTCCACTTGATCACTCCGGTCTACCAAAAATAACTCTTGGAAATAATATTGCTATCTAACCCTAAACATAGTTCACAATTGTTAAACCAAGAACCTTGATGATTTTTATGTTGATTCCTAGGTTTCATGAGAAACATTTTAATGAAATTGAGCTTTCTCCAAGTAACTTCATGAATGTTCTATCAAAGTAAGTCTGGTCACACAATACCCCAAACAGAAGAGCACACTTCCAATACGTCATCACAGAAAAGTGCTCCGTTTGGAGTTTTGAGCGCTAATATGTCTGAAATGGCTGTTAGGGAAAGGCATTGTGGCTATGGTTGCAGATAATCTGCTTCTCACCTTGGTCAAACAAGGTGACACTTACATGTTAAAAAACAAGGTTTTAAAGCCGAGATTTTTCTAATAAGGTACAGTGCTCTGCTTTGACTGAGTTGAAAGCATTGAAAGTAGAGGACTGGCCATTCTGATGCTCCTCATTTCATCTGGAAGGTTTAACCCAGTTCCCACATTGCCCAAAACAGGAAGCACTTTCTCACCAGCAATGGAACACAAGATAGTGCTTTGTTTTTTGTCATGTAAATAGGGACAAAAGTATCCAAGATCTTCTCTTATCTGAAAAAAAATGATTTTGATTAGAAAGTATGAAGTGAGGCTTACCTCATGGTTGAAAACAGCGATGGTTTTGAGTTATCTTCAGGTCTTCTTTAAACACTTACTTCTCTCTAACTTCCAGGCCTTTATAAGCAAAGGGGAATACTCCATTTTCCAATGAATACCCAGGTAAGTTTTCTTTTGTGTTGCAGAGGGAGGACATTCCAGTGGGTCAAATGTAAATAGGGCCTTGCCTCTCAAAGCCACAGGTGGTACCAGTTGCAATCTCAGCATAACAATAGGGTGTTTTTGGTAATGTAAACTCTATTCAGAGGTTTAAGCAACAGCTAATCTTAGCAGTTTTGATTATGAAGTAAAATCGGAATGTGTGAGCAGGAGAACTCTATATATTTTATACCTTTCACCTGAGGAATATTTCTGAAATTTAAAATATAGAAGATGCAGACAGCTTGGTTTCAGCTAAAAGCTGTTGTAAGTTAGCATATTCAAAAATTTGCAGGATTTTAAACTTCTTGAGAACTCTATGAACCAATGGTATTGTAGGTTATACATCCCAATGGGTATGTTAATTTCCATATTGTAACTTGTAACTATGAAAGCCAAAATCCAAAGTCACAGGGTATAGAAAAAAGCCACCAAAAAGCACTGTACCAAGGAGCATCTCTTCCTAAATTCTTTGACAGCATTTTGTTTAAAATGATTTAAAAGAATCAGAAAGAGTGTTTAGAAAATAAAACACATTTAGCTATGCAAAGCAATAGTCCTGCTTCCATCCCAAATATGTTTCAAATCACTTAACCAATGAAAAAGAATATGAGTATTCACAGTTTAAAGACCAACCAAACAAAAAGCACTCAGTGAAATCCCAACATATAAGAAAGTGCTTTCATTTGACTTATCTGCAGACATAAAAATCACAAGGATAAAAGCAAATTTCCACTTGATCACTCCGGTCTACCAAAAATAACTCTTGGAAATAATATTGCTATCTAACCCTAAACATAGTTCACAATTGTCAAACCAAGAACCTTGATGATTTTTATGTTGATTCCTAGGTTTCATGAGAAACGTTTTAATGAAATTGAGCTTTCTCCAAGTAACTTCATGAATGTTCTATCCAAGTAAGTCTTGTCACACAATACCCCAAACAGAAGAGCACACTTCCAATACGTCATCACAGAAAAGTGCTCCGTTTGGAGTTTTGCGCGCTAATATGTCTGAAATGGCTGTTAGGGAAAGGCATTGTGGCTGTGGTTGCAGATAATCTGCTTCTCACCTTGGTCAAACAAGGTGGCACTTACATGTTAAAAAACAAGGTTTTAAAGCCGAGATTTTTCTAACAAGGTACAGTGCTCTGCTTTGACTGAGTTGAAAGCATTGAGAGTAGAGGACTGGCCACTCTGATGCTCCTCGTTTCATCTGGAAGGTTTAACCCAGTTCCCACATTGCCCAAAACAGGAAGCACGTTCTCACCAGCAATGGAACACAAGATAGTGCTATGTTTTGGGTCATGTAAATAGGGACAAAAGTATCCAAGATCTTCTCTTATCTGAAAAAAAAAATGATTTTGATTAGAATGTATGAAGTGAGGCTTACCTCATGGTTGAAAACAGCGATGGTTTTGAGTTATCTTCAGGTCTTCTTTAAACACTTACTTCTCTCTAACTTCCAGGCCTTTATAAGCAAGTTGGAATACTCCATTATCCAATGAATACCCAGGTAAGTTTTCTTTTGTGTTGCAGAGGGAGGACATTCCAGTGGGTAAATGTAAATAGGGCCTTGCCTCTCAAAGCCACAGGTGGTACCAGTTGCAATCTCAGCATAACAATAGGGCGTTTTTGGTAATGTAAACTCTATTCAGAGGTTTAAGCAACAGCTAATTTTAGCAGTTTTGATTATGAAGTAAAATCGGAATGTGTGAGCAGGAGAACTCTATATATTTTATACCTTTCACCTGAGGAATATTTCTGAAATTTAAAATATAGAAGATGCAGACAGCTTGGTTTCAGCTAAAAGCTGTTGTAAGTTAGCATATTCAAAAATTTGCAGGATTTTAAACTTCTTGAGAACTCTATGAACCAATGGTATTGTAGGTTATACATCCCAATGGGTATGTTAACTTCCATATTGTAACTTGCAACTATGAAAGCCAAAATCCAAAGTCACAGGGTATAGAAAAAAGCCACCAAAAAGCACTGTACCAAGGAGCATCTCTTCCTAAATTCTTTGACAGCATTTTGTTTAAAATGATTTAAAAGAATCAGAAAGAGTGTTTAGAAAATAAAACACATTTAGCTATGCAAAGCAATAGTCCTGCTTCCATCCCAAATATGTTTCAAATCACTTAACCAATGAAAAAGAATATGAGTATTCACAGTTTAAAGACCAACCAAACAAAAAGCACTCAGTGAAATCCCAACATATAAGAAAGTGCTTTCATTTGACTTATCTGCAGACATAAAAATCACAAGGATAAAAGCAAATTTCCACTTGATCACTCCGGTCTACCAAAAATAACTCTTGGAAATAATATTGCTATCTAACCCTAAACATAGTTCACAATTGTCATTCCAAGAACCTTGATGATTTTCATGTTGATTCCTAGGTTTCATGAGAAACGTTTTAATGAAATTGAGCTTTCTCCAAGTAACTTCATGAATGTTCTATCCAAGTAAGTCTGGTCACACAATACCCCAAACAGAAGAGCACACTTCCAATACGTCATCACAGAAAAGTGCTCCGTTTGGAGTTTTGCGCGCTAATATGTCTGAAATGGCTGTTAGGGAAAGGCATTGTGGCTATGGTTGCAGATAATCTGCTTCTCACCTTGGTCAAACAAGGTGACACATACATGTTAAAAAACAAGGTTTTAAAGCCGAGATTTTTCTAATAAGGTACAGTGCTCTGCTTTGACTGAGTTGAAAGCATTGAAAGTAGAAGACTGGCCATTCTGATGCTCCTCATTTCATCTGGAAGGTTTAACCCAGTTCCCACATTGCCCAAAACAGGAAGCACTTTCTCACCAGCAATGGAACACAAGATAGTGCTTTGTTTTGGGTCATGTAAATAGGGACAAAAGTATCCAAGATCTTCTCTTATCTGAAAAAAAATGATTTTGATTAGAAAGTATGAAGTGAGGCTTACCTCATGGTTGAAAACAGCGATGGTTTTGAGGTATCTTCAGGTCTTCTTTAAACACTTACTTCTCTCTAACTTCCAGGCCTTTATAAGCAAGGGGGAATACTCCATTTTCCAATGAATACCCAGGTAAGTTTTCTTTTGTGTTGCAGAGGGAGGACATTCCAGTGGGTCAAATGTAAATAGGGCCTTGCCTCTCAAAGCCACAGGTGGTACCAGTTGCAATCTCAGCATAACAATAGGGCGTTTTTGGTAATGTAAACTCTATTCAGAGGTTTAAGCAACAGCTAATCTTAGCAGTTTTGATTATGAAGTAAAATCCGAATGTGTGAGCAGGAGAACTCTATATATTTTATACCTTTCACCTGAGGAATATTTCTGAAATTTAAAATATAGAAGATGCAGACAGCTTGGTTTCAGCTAAAAGCTGTTGTAAGTTAGCATATTCAAAAATTTGCAGGATTTTAAACTTCTTGAGAACTCTATGAACCAATGGTATTGTAGGTTATACATCCCAATGGGTATGTTAACTTCCATATTGTAACTTGCAACTATGAAAGCCAAAATCCAAAGTCACAGGGTATAGAAAAAAGCCACCAAAAAGCACTGTACCAAGGAGCATCTCTTCCTAAATTCTTTGACAGCATTTTGTTTAAAATGATTTAAAAGAATCAGAAAGAGTGTTTAGAAAATAAAACACATTTAGCTATGCAAAGCAATAGTCCTGCTTCCATCCCAAATATGTTTCAAATCACTTAACCAATGAAAAAGAATATGAGTATTCACAGTTTAAAGACCAACCAAACAAAAAGCACTCAGTGAAATCCCAACATATAAGAAAGTGCTTTCATTTGACTTATCTGCAGACATAAAAATCACAAGGATAAAAGCAAATTTCCACTTGATCACTCCGGTCTACCAAAAATAACTCTTGGAAATAATATTGCTATCTAACCCTAAACATAGTTCACAATTGTCAAACCAAGAACCTTGATGATTTTTATGTTGATTCCTAGGTTTCATGAGAAACGTTTTAATGAAATTGAGCTTTCTCCAAGTAACTTCATGAATGTTCTATCCAAGTAAGTCTGGTCACACAATACCCCAAACAGAAGAGCACACTTCCAATACGTCATCACAGAAAAGTGCTCCGTTTGGAGTTTTGTGCGCTAATATGTCTGAAATGGCTGTTAGGGAAAGGCATTGTGGCTATGGTTGCAGATAATCTGCTTCTCACCTTGGTCAAACAAGGTGACACTTACATGTTAAAAAACAAGGTTTTAAAGCTGAGATTTTTCTAATAAGGTACAGTGCTCTGCTTTGACTGAGTTGAAAGCATTGAAAGTAGAAGACTGGCCATTCTGATGCTCCTCATTTCATCTGGAAGGTTTAACCCAGTTCCCACATTGCCCAAAACAGGAAGCACTTTCTCACCAGCAATGGAACACAAGATAGTGCTTTGTTTTGGGTCATGTAAATAGGGACAAAAGTATCCAAGATCTTCTCTTATCTGAAAAAAAATGATTTTGATTAGAAAGTATGAAGTGAGGCTTACCTCATGGTTGAAAACAGCGATGGTTTTGAGTTATCTTCAGGTCTTCTTTAAACACTTACTTCTCTCTAACTTCCAGGCCTTTATAAGCAAGGGGGAATACTCCATTATCCAATGAATACCCAGGTAAGTTTTCTTTTGTGTTGCAGAGGGAGGACATTCCAGTGGGTCAAATGTAAATAGGGCCTTGCCTCTCAAAGCCACAGGTGGTACCAGTTGCAATCTCAGCATAACAATAGGGCGTTTTTGGTAATGTAAACTCTATTCAGAGGTTTAAGCAACAGCTAATCTTAGCAGTTTTGATTATGAAGTAAAATCGGAATGTGTGAGCAGGAGAACTCTATATATTTTATACCTTTCACCTGAGGAATATTTCTGAAATTTAAAATATAGAAGATGCAGACAGCTTGGTTTCAGCTAAAAGCTGTTGTAAGTTAGCATATTCAAAAATTTGCAGGATTTTAAACTTCTTGAGAACTCTATGAACCAATGGTATTGTAGGTTATACATCCCAATGGGTATGTTAACTTCCATATTGTAACTTGTAACTATGAAAGCCAAAATCCAAAGTCACAGGGTATAGAAAAAAGCCACCAAAAAGCACTGTACCAAGGAGCATCTCTTCCTAAATTCTTTGACAGCATTTTGTTTAAAATGATTTAAAAGAATCAGAAAGAGTGTTTAGAAAATAAAACACATTTAGCTATGCAAAGCAATAGTCCTGCTTCCATCCCAAATATGTTTCAAATCACTTAACCAATGAAAAAGAATATGAGTATTCACAGTTTAAAGACCAACCAAACAAAAAGCACTCAGTGAAATCCCAACATATAAGAAAGTGCTTTCATTTGACTTATCTGCAGACATAAAAATCACAAGGATAAAAGCAAATTTCCACTTGATCACTCCGGTCTACCAAAAATAACTCTTGGAAATAATATTGCTATCTAACCCTAAACATAGTTCACAATTGTTAAACCAAGAACCTTGATGATTTTTATGTTGATTCCTAGGTTTCATGAGAAACATTTTAATGAAATTGAGCTTTCTCCAAGTAACTTCATGAATGTTCTATCAAAGTAAGTCTGGTCACACAATACCCCAAACAGAAGAGCACACTTCCAATACGTCATCACAGAAAAGTGCTCCGTTTGGAGTTTTGAGCGCTAATATGTCTGAAATGGCTGTTAGGGAAAGGCATTGTGGCTATGGTTGCAGATAATCTGCTTCTCACCTTGGTCAAACAAGGTGACACTTACATGTTAAAAAACAAGGTTTTAAAGCCGAGATTTTTCTAATAAGGTACAGTGCTCTGCTTTGACTGAGTTGAAAGCATTGAAAGTAGAGGACTGGCCATTCTGATGCTCCTCATTTCATCTGGAAGGTTTAACCCAGTTCCCACATTGCCCAAAACAGGAAGCACTTTCTCACCAGCAATGGAACACAAGATAGTGCTTTGTTTTTTGTCATGTAAATAGGGACAAAAGTATCCAAGATCTTCTCTTATCTGAAAAAAAATGATTTTGATTAGAAAGTATGAAGTGAGGCTTACCTCATGGTTGAAAACAGCGATGGTTTTGAGTTATCTTCAGGTCTTCTTTAAACACTTACTTCTCTCTAACTTCCAGGCCTTTATAAGCAAAGGGGAATACTCCATTTTCCAATGAATACCCAGGTAAGTTTTCTTTTGTGTTGCAGAGGGAGGACATTCCAGTGGGTCAAATGTAAATAGGGCCTTGCCTCTCAAAGCCACAGGTGGTACCAGTTGCAATCTCAGCATAACAATAGGGCGTTTTTGGTAATGTAAACTCTATTCAGAGGTTTAAGCAACAGCTAATCTTAGCAGTTTTGATTATGAAGTAAAATCGGAATGTGTGAGCAGGAGAACTCTATATATTTTATACCTTTCACCTGAGGAATATTTCTGAAATTTAAAATATAGAAGATGCAGACAGCTTGGTTTCAGCTAAAAGCTGTTGTAAGTTAGCATATTCAAAAATTTGCAGGATTTTAAACTTCTTGAGAACTCTATGAACCAATGCTATTGTAGGTTATACATCCCAATGGGTATGTTAACTTCCATATTGTAACTTGTAACTATGAAAGCCAAAATCCAAAGTCACAGGGTATAGAAAAAAGCCACCAAAAAGCACTGTACCAAGGAGCATCTCTTCCTAAATTCTTTGACAGCATTTTGTTTAAAATGATTTAAAAGAATCAGAAAGAGTGTTTAGAAAATAAAACACATTTAGCTATGCAAAGCAATAGTCCTGCTTCCATCCCAAATATGTTTCAAATCACTTAACCAATGAAAAAGAATATGAGTATTCACAGTTTAAAGACCAACCAAACAAAAAGCACTCAGTGAAATCCCAACATATAAGAAAGTGCTTTCATTTGACTTATCTGCAGACATAAAAATCACAAGGATAAAAGCAAATTTCCACTTGATCACTCCGGTCTACCAAAAATAACTCTTGGAAATAATATTGCTATCTAACCCTAAACATAGTTCACAATTGTTAAACCAAGAACCTTGATGATTTTTATGTTGATTCCTAGGTTTCATGAGAAACATTTTAATGAAATTGAGCTTTCTCCAAGTAACTTCATGAATGTTCTATCAAAGTAAGTCTGGTCACACAATACCCCAAACAGAAGAGCACACTTCCAATACGTCATCACAGAAAAGTGCTCCGTTTGGAGTTTTGAGCGCTAATATGTCTGAAATGGCTGTTAGGGAAAGGCATTGTGGCTATGGTTGCAGATAATCTGCTTCTCACCTTGGTCAAACAAGGTGACACTTACATGTTAAAAAACAAGGTTTTAAAGCCGAGATTTTTCTAATAAGGTACAGTGCTCTGCTTTGACTGAGTTGAAAGCATTGAAAGTAGAGGACTGGCCATTCTGATGCTCCTCATTTCATCTGGAAGGTTTAACCCAGTTCCCACATTGCCCAAAACAGGAAGCACTTTCTCACCAGCAATGGAACACAAGATAGTGCTTTGTTTTTTGTCATGTAAATAGGGACAAAAGTATCCAAGATCTTCTCTTATCTGAAAAAAAATGATTTTGATTAGAAAGTATGAAGTGAGGCTTACCTCATGGTTGAAAACAGCGATGGTTTTGAGTTATCTTCAGGTCTTCTTTAAACACTTACTTCTCTCTAACTTCCAGGCCTTTATAAGCAAGGGGGAATACTCCATTATCCAATGAATACCCAGGTAAGTTTTCTTTTGTGTTGCAGAGGGAGGACATTCCAGTGGGTCAAATGTAAATAGGGCCTTGCCTCTCAAAGCCACAGGTGGTACCAGTTGCAATCTCAGCATAACAATAGGGCGTTTTTGGTAATGTAAACTCTATTCAGAGGTTTAAGCAACAGCTAATTTTAGCAGTTTTGATTATGAAGTAAAATCCAAATGTGTGAGCAGGAGAACTCTATATATTATATACCTTTCACCTTAGGAATATTTCTGAAATTCAAAATATAGAAGATGCAGACAGCTTGGTTTCAGCTAAAAGCTGTTGTAAGTTAGCATATTCAAAAATTTGCAGGATTTTAAACATCTTGAGAACTCTATGAACCAATGGTATTGTAGGTTATACATCCCAATGGGTATGTTAACTTCCATATTGTAACTTGCAACTATGAAAGCCAAAATCCAAAGTCACAGGGTATAGAAAAAAGCCACCAAAAAGCACTGTACCAAGGAGCATCTCTTCCTAAATTCTTTGACAGCATTTTGTTTAAAATGATTTAAAAGAATCAGAAAGAGTGTTTAGAAAATAAAACACATTTAGCTATGCAAAGCAATAGTCCTGCTTCCATCCCAAATATGTTTCAAATCACTTAACCAATGAAAAAGAATATGAGTATTCACAGTTTAAAGACCAACCAAACAAAAAGCACTCAGTGAAATCGCAACATATAAGAAAGTGCTTTCATTTGACTTATCTGCAGATATAAAAATCACAAGGATAAAAGCAAATTTCCACTTGATCACTCCGGTCTACCAAAAATAACTCGTGGAAATAATATTGCTATCTAACCCTAAACATAGTTCACAATTGTCAAACCAAGAACCTTGATGATTTTTATGTTGATTCCTAGGTTTCATGAGAAACGTTTTAATGAAATTGAGCTTTCTCCAAGTAACTTCATGAATGTTCTATCCAAGTAAGTCTGGTCACACAATACCCCAAACAGAAGAGCACACTTCCAATACGTCATCACAGAAAAGTGCTCCGTTTGGAGTTTTGCACGCTAATATGTCTGAAATGGCTGTTAGGGAAAGGTATTGTGGCTGTGGTTGCAGATAATCTGCTTCTCACCTTGGTCAAACAAGGTGACACTTACATGTTAAAAAACAAGGTTTTAAAGCCGAGATTTTTCTAATAAGGTACAGTGCTTTGCTTTGACTGAGTTGAAAGCATTGAAAGTAGAGGACTGGCCATTCTGATGCTCCTCATTTCATCTGGAAGGTTTAACCCAGTTCCCACATTGCCCAAAACAGGAAGCACTTTCTCACCAGCAATGGAACACAAGATAGTGCTTTGTTTTGGGTCATGTAAATAGGGACAAAAGTATCCAAGATCTTCTCTTATCTGAAAAAAAATGATTTTGATTAGAAAGTATGAAGTGAGGCTTACCTCATGGTTGAAAACAGCGATGGTTTTGAGTTATCTTCAGGTCTTCTTTAAACACTTACTTCTCTCTAACTTCCAGGCCTTTATAAGCAAGGGGGAATACTCCATTATCCAATGAATACCCAGGTAAGTTTTCTTTTGTGTTGCAGAGGGAGGACATTCCAGTGGGTCAAATGTAAATAGGGCCTTGCCTCTCAAAGCCACAGGTGGTACCAGTTGCAATCTCAGCATAACAATAGGGCGTTTTTGGTAATGTAAACTCTATTCAGAGGTTTAAGCAACAGCTAATCTTAGCAGTTTTGATTATGAAGTAAAATCGGAATGTGTGAGCAGGAGAACTCTATATATTTTATACCTTTCACCTGAGGAATATTTCTGAAATTTAAAATATAGAAGATGCAGACAGCTTGGTTTCAGCTAAAAGCTGTTGTAAGTTAGCATATTCAAAAATTTGCAGGATTTTAAACTTCTTGAGAACTCTATGAACCAATGCTATTGTAGGTTATACATCCCAATGGGTATGTTAACTTCCATATTGTAACTTGTAACTATGAAAGCCAAAATCCAAAGTCACAGGGTATAGAAAAAAGCCACCAAAAAGCACTGTACCAAGGAGCATCTCTTCCTAAATTCTTTGACAGCATTTTGTTTAAAATGATTTAAAAGAATCAGAAAGAGTGTTTAGAAAATAAAACACATTTAGCTATGCAAAGCAATAGTCCTGCTTCCATCCCAAATATGTTTCAAATCACTTAACCAATGAAAAAGAATATGAGTATTCACAGTTTAAAGACCAACCAAACAAAAAGCACTCAGTGAAATCCCAACATATAAGAAAGTGCTTTCATTTGACTTATCTGCAGACATAAAAATCACAAGGATAAAAGCAAATTTCCACTTGATCACTCCGGTCTACCAAAAATAACTCTTGGAAATAATATTGCTATCTAACCCTAAACATAGTTCACAATTGTTAAACCAAGAACCTTGATGATTTTTATGTTGATTCCTAGGTTTCATGAGAAACATTTTAATGAAATTGAGCTTTCTCCAAGTAACTTCATGAATGTTCTATCAAAGTAAGTCTGGTCACACAATACCCCAAACAGAAGAGCACACTTCCAATACGTCATCACAGAAAAGTGCTCCGTTTGGAGTTTTGAGCGCTAATATGTCTGAAATGGCTGTTAGGGAAAGGCATTGTGGCTATGGTTGCAGATAATCTGCTTCTCACCTTGGTCAAACAAGGTGACACTTACATGTTAAAAAACAAGGTTTTAAAGCCGAGATTTTTCTAATAAGGTACAGTGCTCTGCTTTGACTGAGTTGAAAGCATTGAAAGTAGAGGACTGGCCATTCTGATGCTCCTCATTTCATCTGGAAGGTTTAACCCAGTTCCCACATTGCCCAAAACAGGAAGCACTTTCTCACCAGCAATGGAACACAAGATAGTGCTTTGTTTTTTGTCATGTAAATAGGGACAAAAGTATCCAAGATCTTCTCTTATCTGAAAAAAAATGATTTTGATTAGAAAGTATGAAGTGAGGCTTACCTCATGGTTGAAAACAGCGATGGTTTTGAGTTATCTTCAGGTCTTCTTTAAACACTTACTTCTCTCTAACTTCCAGGCCTTTATAAGCAAAGGGGAATACTCCATTTTCCAATGAATACCCAGGTAAGTTTTCTTTTGTGTTGCAGAGGGAGGACATTCCAGTGGGTCAAATGTAAATAGGGCCTTGCCTCTCAAAGCCACAGGTGGTACCAGTTGCAATCTCAGCATAACAATAGGGTGTTTTTGGTAATGTAAACTCTATTCAGAGGTTTAAGCAACAGCTAATCTTAGCAGTTTTGATTATGAAGTAAAATCGGAATGTGTGAGCAGGAGAACTCTATATATTTTATACCTTTCACCTGAGGAATATTTCTGAAATTTAAAATATAGAAGATGCAGACAGCTTGGTTTCAGCTAAAAGCTGTTGTAAGTTAGCATATTCAAAAATTTGCAGGATTTTAAACTTCTTGAGAACTCTATGAACCAATGGTATTGTAGGTTATACATCCCAATGGGTATGTTAATTTCCATATTGTAACTTGTAACTATGAAAGCCAAAATCCAAAGTCACAGGGTATAGAAAAAAGCCACCAAAAAGCACTGTACCAAGGAGCATCTCTTCCTAAATTCTTTGACAGCATTTTGTTTAAAATGATTTAAAAGAATCAGAAAGAGTGTTTAGAAAATAAAACACATTTAGCTATGCAAAGCAATAGTCCTGCTTCCATCCCAAATATGTTTCAAATCACTTAACCAATGAAAAAGAATATGAGTATTCACAGTTTAAAGACCAACCAAACAAAAAGCACTCAGTGAAATCCCAACATATAAGAAAGTGCTTTCATTTGACTTATCTGCAGACATAAAAATCACAAGGATAAAAGCAAATTTCCACTTGATCACTCCGGTCTACCAAAAATAACTCTTGGAAATAATATTGCTATCTAACCCTAAACATAGTTCACAATTGTCAAACCAAGAACCTTGATGATTTTTATGTTGATTCCTAGGTTTCATGAGAAACGTTTTAATGAAATTGAGCTTTCTCCAAGTAACTTCATGAATGTTCTATCCAAGTAAGTCTTGTCACACAATACCCCAAACAGAAGAGCACACTTCCAATACGTCATCACAGAAAAGTGCTCCGTTTGGAGTTTTGCGCGCTAATATGTCTGAAATGGCTGTTAGGGAAAGGCATTGTGGCTGTGGTTGCAGATAATCTGCTTCTCACCTTGGTCAAACAAGGTGGCACTTACATGTTAAAAAACAAGGTTTTAAAGCCGAGATTTTTCTAACAAGGTACAGTGCTCTGCTTTGACTGAGTTGAAAGCATTGAGAGTAGAGGACTGGCCACTCTGATGCTCCTCGTTTCATCTGGAAGGTTTAACCCAGTTCCCACATTGCCCAAAACAGGAAGCACGTTCTCACCAGCAATGGAACACAAGATAGTGCTATGTTTTGGGTCATGTAAATAGGGACAAAAGTATCCAAGATCTTCTCTTATCTGAAAAAAAAAATGATTTTGATTAGAATGTATGAAGTGAGGCTCACCTCATGGTTGAAAACAGCGATGGTTTTGAGTTATCTTCAGGTCTTCTTTAAACACTTACTTCTCTCTAACTTCCAGGCCTTTATAAGCAAGTTGGAATACTCCATTATCCAATGAATACCCAGGTAAGTTTTCTTTTGTGTTGCAGAGGGAGGACATTCCAGTGGGTAAATGTAAATAGGGCCTTGCCTCTCAAAGCCACAGGTGGTACCAGTTGCAATCTCAGCATAACAATAGGGCGTTTTTGGTAATGTAAACTCTATTCAGAGGTTTAAGCAACAGCTAATTTTAGCAGTTTTGATTATGAAGTAAAATCGGAATGTGTGAGCAGGAGAACTCTATATATTTTATACCTTTCACCTGAGGAATATTTCTGAAATTTAAAATATAGAAGATGCAGACAGCTTGGTTTCAGCTAAAAGCTGTTGTAAGTTAGCATATTCAAAAATTTGCAGGATTTTAAACTTCTTGAGAACTCTATGAACCAATGGTATTGTAGGTTATACATCCCAATGGGTATGTTAACTTCCATATTGTAACTTGCAACTATGAAAGCCAAAATCCAAAGTCACAGGGTATAGAAAAAAGCCACCAAAAAGCACTGTACCAAGGAGCATCTCTTCCTAAATTCTTTGACAGCATTTTGTTTAAAATGATTTAAAAGAATCAGAAAGAGTGTTTAGAAAATAAAACACATTTAGCTATGCAAAGCAATAGTCCTGCTTCCATCCCAAATATGTTTCAAATCACTTAACCAATGAAAAAGAATATGAGTATTCACAGTTTAAAGACCAACCAAACAAAAAGCACTCAGTGAAATCCCAACATATAAGAAAGTGCTTTCATTTGACTTATCTGCAGACATAAAAATCACAAGGATAAAAGCAAATTTCCACTTGATCACTCCGGTCTACCAAAAATAACTCTTGGAAATAATATTGCTATCTAACCCTAAACATAGTTCACAATTGTCATTCCAAGAACCTTGATGATTTTCATGTTGATTCCTAGGTTTCATGAGAAACGTTTTAATGAAATTGAGCTTTCTCCAAGTAACTTCATGAATGTTCTATCCAAGTAAGTCTGGTCACACAATACCCCAAACAGAAGAGCACACTTCCAATACGTCATCACAGAAAAGTGCTCCGTTTGGAGTTTTGCGCGCTAATATGTCTGAAATGGCTGTTAGGGAAAGGCATTGTGGCTATGGTTGCAGATAATCTGCTTCTCACCTTGGTCAAACAAGGTGACACATACATGTTAAAAAACAAGGTTTTAAAGCCGAGATTTTTCTAATAAGGTACAGTGCTCTGCTTTGACTGAGTTGAAAGCATTGAAAGTAGAAGACTGGCCATTCTGATGCTCCTCATTTCATCTGGAAGGTTTAACCCAGTTCCCACATTGCCCAAAACAGGAAGCACTTTCTCACCAGCAATGGAACACAAGATAGTGCTTTGTTTTGGGTCATGTAAATAGGGACAAAAGTATCCAAGATCTTCTCTTATCTGAAAAAAAATGATTTTGATTAGAAAGTATGAAGTGAGGCTTACCTCATGGTTGAAAACAGCGATGGTTTTGAGGTATCTTCAGGTCTTCTTTAAACACTTACTTCTCTCTAACTTCCAGGCCTTTATAAGCAAGGGGGAATACTCCATTTTCCAATGAATACCCAGGTAAGTTTTCTTTTGTGTTGCAGAGGGAGGACATTCCAGTGGGTCAAATGTAAATAGGGCCTTGCCTCTCAAAGCCACAGGTGGTACCAGTTGCAATCTCAGCATAACAATAGGGCGTTTTTGGTAATGTAAACTCTATTCAGAGGTTTAAGCAACAGCTAATCTTAGCAGTTTTGATTATGAAGTAAAATCGGAATGTGTGAGCAGGAGAACTCTATATATTTTATACCTTTCACCTGAGGAATATTTCTGAAATTTAAAATATAGAAGATGCAGACAGCTTGGTTTCAGCTAAAAGCTGTTGTAAGTTAGCATATTCAAAAATTTGCAGGATTTTAAACTTCTTGAGAACTCTATGAACCAATGGTATTGTAGGTTATACATCCCAATGGGTATGTTAACTTCCATATTGTAACTTGCAACTATGAAAGCCAAAATCCAAAGTCACAGGGTATAGAAAAAAGCCACCAAAAAGCACTGTACCAAGGAGCATCTCTTCCTAAATTCTTTGACAGCATTTTGTTTAAAATGATTTAAAAGAATCAGAAAGAGTGTTTAGAAAATAAAACACATTTAGCTATGCAAAGCAATAGTCCTGCTTCCATCCCAAATATGTTTCAAATCACTTAACCAATGAAAAAGAATATGAGTATTCACAGTTTAAAGACCAACCAAACAAAAAGCACTCAGTGAAATCCCAACATATAAGAAAGTGCTTTCATTTGACTTATCTGCAGACATAAAAATCACAAGGATAAAAGCAAATTTCCACTTGATCACTCCGGTCTACCAAAAATAACTCTTGGAAATAATATTGCTATCTAACCCTAAACATAGTTCACAATTGTCAAACCAAGAACCTTGATGATTTTTATGTTGATTCCTAGGTTTCATGAGAAACGTTTTAATGAAATTGAGCTTTCTCCAAGTAACTTCATGAATGTTCTATCCAAGTAAGTCTGGTCACACAATACCCCAAACAGAAGAGCACACTTCCAATACGTCATCACAGAAAAGTGCTCCGTTTGGAGTTTTGTGCGCTAATATGTCTGAAATGGCTGTTAGGGAAAGGCATTGTGGCTATGGTTGCAGATAATCTGCTTCTCACCTTGGTCAAACAAGGTGACACTTACATGTTAAAAAACAAGGTTTTAAAGCTGAGATTTTTCTAATAAGGTACAGTGCTCTGCTTTGACTGAGTTGAAAGCATTGAAAGTAAAGGACTGGCCACTCTGATGCTCCTCATTTCATCTGGAAGGTTTAACCCAGTTCCCACATTGCCCAAAACAGGAAGCACTTTCTCACCAGCAATGGAACACAAGATAGTGCTTTGTTTTGGGTCATGTAAATAGGGACAAAAGTATCCAAGATCTTCTCTTATCAGAAAAAAATGATTTTGATTAGAAAGTATGAAGTGAGGCTTACCTCATGGTTGAAAACAGCGATGGTTTTGAGTTATCTTCAGGTCTTCTTTAAACACTTACTTCTCTCTAACTTCCAGGCCTTTATAAGCAAGGGGGAATACTCCATTATCCAATGAATACCCAGGTAAGTTTTCTTTTGTGTTGCAGAGGGAGGACATTCCAGTGGGTCAAATGTAAATAGGGCCTTGCCTCTCAAAGCCACAGGTGGTACCAGTTGCAATCTCAGCATAACAATAGGGCGTTTTTGGTAATGTAAACTCTATTCAGAGGTTTAAGCAACAGCTAATCTTAGCAGTTTTGATTATGAAGTAAAATCCGAATGTGTGAGCAGGAGAACTCTATATATTTTATACCTTTCACCTGAGGAATATTTCTGAAATTTAAAATATAGAAGATGCAGACAGCTTGGTTTCAGCTAAAAGCTGTTGTAAGTTAGCATATTCAAAAATTTGCAGGATTTTAAACTTCTTGAGAACTCTATGAACCAATGGTATTGTAGGTTATACATCCCAATGGGTATGTTAACTTCCATATTGTAACTTGCAACTATGAAAGCCAAAATCCAAAGTCACAGGGTATAGAAAAAAGCCACCAAAAAGCACTGTACCAAGGAGCATCTCTTCCTAAATTCTTTGACAGCATTTTGTTTAAAATGATTTAAAAGAATCAGAAAGAGTGTTTAGAAAATAAAACACATTTAGCTATGCAAAGCAATAGTCCTGCTTCCATCCCAAATATGTTTCAAATCACTTAACCAATGAAAAAGAATATGAGTATTCACAGTTTAAAGACCAACCAAACAAAAAGCACTCAGTGAAATCCCAACATATAAGAAAGTGCTTTCATTTGACTTATCTGCAGACATAAAAAGCACAAGGATAAAAGCAAATTTCCACTTGATCACTCCGGTCTACCAAAAATAACTCTTGGAAATAATATTGCTATCTAACCCTAAACATAGTTCACAATTGTCAAACCAAGAACCTTGATGATTTTTATGTTTATTCCTAGGTTTTATGAGAAACGTTTTAATGAAATTGAGCTTTCTCCAAGTAACTTCATGAATGTTCTATCCAAGCAAGTCTGGTCACACAATACACCAAACAGAAGAGCACACTTCCAATACGTCATCACAGAAAAGTGCTCGTTTGGAGTTTTGCGCTCTAATATGTCTGAAATGGCTGTTAGGGAAAGGCATTGTGGCTGTGGTTGCAGATAATCTGCTTCTCACCTTGGTCAAAAAAGGTGACACTTACATGTTAAAAAACAAGGTTTTAAAGCCGAGATTTTTCTAATAAGGTACAGTGCTCTGCTTTGACTGAGTTGAAAGCATTGAAAGTAGAGGACTGGCCACTCTGATGCTCCTCATTTCATCTGGAAGGTTTAACCCAGTTCCCACATTGCCCAATACAGGAAGCACTTTCTCACCAGCAATGGAACACAAGATAGTGCTTTGTTTTGGGTCATGTAAATAGGGACAAAAGTATCCAAGATCTTCTCTTATCTGAAAAAAAATGATTTTGATTAGAAAGTATGAAGTGAGGCTTACCTCATGGTTGAAAACAGCGATGGTTTTGAGTTATCTTCAGGTCTTCTTTAAACACTTACTTCTCTCTAACTTCCAAGCCTTTATAAGCAAGGGGGAATACTCCATTATCCAATGAATACCCAGGTAAGTTTTCTTTTGTGTTGCAGAGGGAGGACATTCCAGTGGGTCAAATGTAAATAGGGCCTTGCCTCTCAAAGCCACGGGTGGTACCAGTTGCAATCTCAGCATAACAATAGGGCGTTTTTGGTAATGTAAACTCTATTCAGAGGTTTAAGCAACAGCTAATCTTAGCAGTTTTGATTATGACGTAAAATCCGAATGTGTGAGCAGGAGAACTCTATATATTTTATACCTTTCACCTGAGGAATATTTCTGAAATTTAAAATATAGAAGATGCAGACAGCTTGGTTTCAGCTAAAAGCTGTTGTAAGTTAGCATATTCAAAAATTTGCAGGATTTTAAACTTCTTGAGAACTCTATGAACCAATGGTATTGTAGGTTATACATCCCAATGGGTATGTTAACTTCCATATTATAACTTGCAACTATGAAAGCCAAAATCCAAAGTCACAGGGTATAGAAAAAAGCCACCAAAAAGCACTGTACCAAGGAGCATCTCTTCCTAAATTCTTTGACAGCATTTTGTTTAAAATGATTTAAAAGAATCAGAAAGAGTGTTTAGAAAATAAAACACATTTAGCTATGCAAATCAATAGTCCTGCTTCCATCCCAAATATGTTTCAAATCACTTAACCAATGAAAAAGAATATGAGTATTCACAGTTTAAAGACCAACCAAACAAAAAGCACTCAGTGAAATCCCAACATATAAGAAAATGCTTTCATTTGACTTATCTGCAGACATAAAAATCACAAGGATAAAAGCAAATTTCCACTTGATCACTCCGGTCTACCAAAAATAACTCTTGGAAATAATATTGCTATCTAACCCTAAACATAGTTCACAATTGTCAAACCAAGAACCTTGATGATTTTTATGTTGATTCCTACACTGTAAAATCCAATAGCTTTCCCAACTTAGATATATTTGTTAATTTTACTCATATATCAAAAATATGCCTTCTTACTAGTGTTTATTAAGTTAGAGTTAATTGCAAGGTAATGAAACCATTTTACTTATTTTTTTGAGTGAAACCAACTTAAAATAATCAAGTTGCAACAAAAGACGCAGTGGCAATACTACACCAGTACAAGGAAGAAATGCATTAACTGTCCTTAAAGCCCAACTCTGGGCAAAAATAAATAAATTCCTATGCAGAGGAGCTTTGCGTGCACTGAAAGGGTTAACTGCTTGTTTTTGCAGGGGAGAAAAGCTTAAACTCAGCAGATCCTCCGATACTGCAAATGGCACCCCCCCACAATCCAACAGTGGACTATTCCTCACATCCTCATGTCCTGCAGGTCTATGGGCTTGATGATATCAGGACCAGTTCACTACTCAAGAATGCCATATCATGGGGGGTGGGGGTGCATGAGCTGCAGGGATCAGTTTTGTACAGGGAGAATTGAAAGATCAGGTAAGTATATCTCCTTTCTCTCACCACTAGACAAAAATGGGTAGTTAACCCTTGCAGTCCCACTGCAATGTTATTAATTTTCCTGGAGTTGGGATTTAAGTGATTCTAAAGACTAAACAATTTTTCCTGCATTAAGGTGATAAATGTTTAGGTAATATTATCGCCCCCTCACTCCCCTTATTACACTTGATCCAGCGCTATGTCTGTCTGTATAGCGGCTTTCTCTTCTGACTTTCAGGTCTAACAGGCATTGCTGAGGCAGATGCTCCTGCTGTCATCAAAGCCAGTGAAGAGAGATTGAGGTATTAGGTGGAGCCAGAGTCTGTCAATTGACACAGACAGCGGCTCAGGATTGAGCCTGCAGGTGTACCACCATAGGAAGCGCACTTAGAACATGAGGAGCCATGAGCGCCAAAAAAGGACAATTGGGGGAATTACAAAGAGCAGAAAAGTATAAACCTTTGTTATTATTTTAAATTGTGTTTACAATCACTTTAGTTCAGTGTTTATGAAGGTACTGCTGCAAATGTATTAAAAATGCCCTAACAGGCAGCCAGTTACAGTACATTTTCCCCTGCTGGCTCTTTTTATCACAGTGCTGCCTTTCTGCTGCTTTTTGGTCATTTAAGGAGGAGAAAGGGTTAGCCCTCTTGCACATGGGAGTGAAAAACACCTTGTGTTTTACTGATCTCTAATCAGATGTATTGATGTCTATGACACAATGCACACTACTGACTAAACATTAATAAAGCAGCACTGAGTAAAGTGTGCAAGAAAATAATACAAAGTACACTTAGTCTCTGTCTATACTCTGTACATAATCATTTACATGCACACAGGAATACAAGTATACAGCCTCAATCATTATTTGTCCTATCTCCAGTCACCTACAATTTCCTCCTCCCTACTTCCAATAGGACATAGGCTTATTAGTGACAGACAGTTGTCTGCACCAATGAGAAGCAGAGTTCCCAGCTAAGCTACAACAGTATGCAGGCAGAAGACACGTGGACATCAGACTGGAAGGACGTCCAGGAGAAAGAAGAGCTGCTGAAGAGGGTGTGAGAGACACGGAGTGAATACAGTGGGAAATATGGGGAATTGGACTTGAAGGATGGACTTGAAGACAGATCTGAGATGTAGTGGAGGTGTCTGAGCAGTGTGAGCTGCAGAGAGGAAGCGCGCGGGAAAGTCCATGTGCTGTAATATGCCACTCCTCCTTGGTGTTCAGTGTCTGATTCTCCTGAGAGCTGTGTGTGATCAGGAAGGTGGGGGCTGAGGTCTGTGTGTGATCAGGAAGGTGGGGGCTGAGGTCTGTGTGTGATCAGGAAGGTGGGGGCTGTGTGAGTTGGAGTGAGGAAGAGTGGGGGAAAAGCTGAGTTGTGTGACTGCCATCCCTCTTGGGATTTAGTTTCATCTCTGGAGGTGAGTGTGTGTTACACTGTGATCTGGAGAGAGGGAGTGCATGGGAAAAGCTAAGTTCTGTTCAATGTGTGCTTCCATATCTGTGTCCCTCTGCAGTCTGGGGTGGGGGGCAATGTGCAGCAGTCTCAGTGTGTGTTTTTTCTCTCCCTCATGCCCCAGTTTGGTAGATTTTTTTCCTCTCCTTTTACTGCTTTCACCAAGAGTAGAAGAATCTAAAACAGGAATAAAGGAAAAATTTTAGAATTGGAGACAAACTTTCTGGTGATCCTGGTGGCTACCATGGATTTCCCTTCACTTTCAGTGTTGGCTATGAAACACAAATTAACCTGTTTCACACCGCCTCCGCGCACATATATGGCAACAGGGCGGCACGTGCAGGCTAAATCCCATAACTGTACTTCGAGGGTGCAGGCAGGCAGGTGAGGTGCCCACATGCTCCGCTGTCACTGTCTCCAAACACAGCGGGAGACAGCGCAGGTATCCGGCGGGCTCGATTGCCACCAGCTACCCGACAATCTTCACTATGAGAGGAGAACGGCGAGCCGCCTATGTAAACAAGGCAGCTCACGGTTCTCTCGGTAAGGAGCCGAAGGATCCCCGCCTCCCTGTCATCAGGAGGCAGATCACTGCTCCATTGGACAGCCCAGCTCCCCTCACAGTTAGAACATGCCCAGGGAACACACTTAACCCCTCCCTATCTCACTAGTGTTAGCACCTTCCCTCCCAGTGACACCAATACAGAAAAAGTGCTTTTTTTTTAGCACTGATTTCTGTATTGGTGTCACTGGTTCCCAAAATGGTTCACAAGTGTGCGCACCAATGTCACAGTACTGCTAAAAATTGCTGATCGCCACTATTACTAGTAAAAATCATATAAAAATAAAAACCATAAATCTTTCCTGTAGTCTGTAGACACTATAACTTTTGCGCAAACCGATCAATATATGTCTATTGGGATTTTTTTTTACTAAAAACATAGAGCAGAATACATATCGGCCAAAATTGATGAAGAAAATTGACTTTTTCTTACATTTTTTTTATTGGCTATGCATTATAGCAGAAAGTAAAAAATGTATATTTTTTTCAAAATTGTTGCTCTGTTTTTGTTTATAGCGCAAAAAGTAAAAACCGCACAGGTGATCAAATACCACCAAAAGAAAGCTCTATTTATGGGAAAAAAAGAACATCGATTCTGTTTCGGTACCATGTCACATGACCGTGCAATTGTCAGTTAAAGTAACGCAGTGCTGTATTGCAAAAAATGGCCTGGTCAGGAAGGGGGCAAATCCTTCTGTGGCTAAAGTGGTTAATAGGAAATCTCTTGAGTTGGACAGGGATGACAGAAAACTAATGGGTTTTAATAACTGCCTTTATCAAAAAACTTTTTGCCTTCAGATTTTCTCACATTGCTAATTATATATTGTACTTAATTGTAACTTAAATACTGAAATTTGCACTTACAACTGTAATTGTCAAAATGGCAGTAAACACTTGGCTGTGTCAGTAAATTGTGGGTGTCTTATCAGTAAATTTATTTTGGTAGGTTGGCAACCCTGTAGATGGAGTGTGGACACTGATCATCTGGGGCCTGGGGGGCGCAGTTACGGACTACCAGCAAGGAGGATGGGGGTGTGGCCACCAACCAGCAAGGGGAGGGGTGCATGCGGCCATGGACTGGCAAGAAAAGGATGCAGCCAACAAGCACTATTTGAATGGGGGAGCAGCCACTGATCGCCAGGGGCTTGGCGTCTGACCACCAGGAGCACATTGTGCTGTCTGTCTACAATCACTCTGTTCTATGAATGCTTGTATGGTGGCAATCTTCAAACCTATTGTGGGGGGGGGGCGCTGGATGAAAAACACTTAACCACAAAGGACAAGGGGCACAGACACAGCTTTTATTACAGTTATTTATGACCATTTTTCCTGTACTCTACTCTTTCAGTCAACAACGATCCATTCTACGGAGGAGGATTTTACCTTGTGTGATGGTAATCCTTGATCCATAATTACCGACTGGACAGTCTCTGCCATTGTGAGTATTTTCTGGGGTCCACAAACACTGACCACATGGGGGAGTGGATGCAGATACTGCCCACCAAGAAGGGCACAAAAGCCTGTGTTCAGGATGGAGGCAGTAAATATAAACTGCATTACAAACCAGTGAACTCTGGATGCTGCCTTAAACCATTGAACTTATCCTAACCACTTAACTTAAAATTGAATGTTTCATTTAATATTTTATTGTAGTATTTTTTTTCAATGTTTGCTGTAGTTTCCTATGCTTATAAAGAATGTACATACGGTATCAAAGACTGTGTCTGTCTGTAATCTACTAGCCACTAGGTTGTAAGGGGGAACTTATTTTTAAGTAAGGAATTGTGTCCTTTTCAGAAGAATTGCTCACAGCAGCTGCCTGAGATCTCTTCCTTGAACAGACTCTTTGTCAAAGTGGGCTTCAGTACACTGGAGGTATGATGCCAATAGCTAGTAATATTTTAATGGATTTTCCTGCAATAGGTCTACTTAGAACTCTGCCTTTCAAACTTCTGAGCTCTGGTTCACAAAACTACTGAACTATACATGTAGAATTCAGTAGTTTGTAAGGCAGAGTTCAGTAGTTGGTAAGTAAATTTAGGAGTTAAGCAGTTTTGTGTTGGCTTACAAACCAATGCTCTCTGAATGCAGAGTTTAGTAGTTGGTAAGGAAGAAAAGTCTACCTTACAAACCATTGAACTTCACAGGTAAAGGTGAGGAAAAAGCTGGGGGAACCACAGATAGAGGGAGGACAAGGATCTGCCTGCTGGGGCACTGGAGAATTTGGGAGAAACTTATTCAAATATTAGGGCAAAAGAGATTTTTTTTGTTTTGTTTTTGTGTTGTAGGTGTTTGCAGAGTTCAATAGAATAGCCACCACAAATCTGCAAAATAACTTTTTTGATGCCCTGGATCGATACGCACCACGCTTTGTCACAATCTTCAAGTCCAAGAAAGGAAGTTTTGGAGAGACATTGTCCATGTTTGTGCAGCAAATTAATTCAGAGGGGAGTCTACTGCAACCCTCTTTTTGTTTGTTCTCAACTTACAAAACCTTTCTTGATTCACTTTGTTGTAATATACAGAAATATGTAAGATACCATAAATGTACAACCTGTAACCTCTACTACTATCCCTTTTGGCCTATGTTGTTACCTGTATTGATTTCAATATTTTAAAGTGGTCTTGAGAAGTTGTGATCCAATGATGTTAAAACATCGAAGCTATGGGTGTAATTTAAATAACTTCAATCAGTAACTTTCCTGAACTGTCAAATAGTGTGATATTTGTTTCATAAACATGTAGGTTTACATTTTATGCAATATTAAACTGAACTTTTGATAATTTACTTCTAGAAACCTGATGTGACAGCAATGCACACCCTTGTGCTCCGAGGCTTCCCTGTTCTACTTGGTGATGACCCCAGTACATTCTACATCACCTGCTTCGTAAGTTATCATAGTTGCACCTTGGCAGTTGTGGGGAGATTTGCTTTGTATTCCTTAGAAATACAGATTAATACTTATTATATCACTAGTACAGTGGTGGGCATGGCAGTTTATAAAATGTAATCCCTTAGTGAGGGAGGGTAAAACAAATGTTAATGCCTGAACACAATTTTGCAACTTAGACGTGTTAGTAGAACTGTATCATTACAACTACTTTGTGTATCCAGATGGATTATACCCTTTTTTGTGTGTGTATATAGCTATCTAATTTAAAGTGATATTAAAGTCCTTGTGTGTTTTTTTGTTTAAATATAACAAACGTGTTATACTTACTACCTTTTGTGCAGTTGGTTTTGCACAAAGCAGCCCAGACCCTCCTATTCTCGGGTCTCCTGCTGGCACTCCTGGCCCCTCCCTCCTGCTGAGTGCCCCTACAGCAAGCAGCTGTATGGGGCAATTGTGCCAAGGCTGTGTGTGTCCCACCTCCTCTCTCTCCTCATTGGCTCACTGACTTTGAATGCAATGGGAGGTAATGGTGCCCCACTGCTGTCTCAGTTAATGAGGACCTGCTGCACACAGAAGGTGCTTTATCCTAATGCATAGATGCATTAAAATAAAAACCTGCCTTTAGAACCGCTTAAAAAAATGCTTTAAAGGAAGAAATCTTCCAAAAATAGATTGACTTTGACCCTTACCTTGAAGCTAAAACTAACCATATACAACACAGTGACAAATGATCATGTTTGTTTTTGTATAGCCTTTTGACAGTGATGAGGTCTGGGCATGTTTACCTGTTGGACTGATGACTGTCATTGATGAAAGTATGCCTGCTTCTCCAAATCATCTCCACCCTGACCCAGTGTCTATTGCCATCATAGCCGAGGGAGGTACTGTAATGGAGGATCTCCAGAACCTACCTCAAGCATTTTGCCTCATCATTGGACTTTTATATGCTTTACACCTGGAATACCCTAAAGCCATCAAAACACTTTTAACTTCATTCAAAGAGTGATGCTGGGCCTGGGGGAGAACAAACTCCCACCAAAACTGCAAAAGTCTGAAGAATCTCCTGTTGTGCTACAATGTGTTTTTTTTTTTTTGTTTTTTTGTTTTTCTGCATGCCTGTGACCTGTTTTCAGTAGACTAAAGTTAGCTGACGTCACAGAGCTCAGAAACCTTAGTGTGCTGTTTTTAAATTTATTGTAATAGATGTTCAAGCTGGCCAACTGCATCAAAATGATCTGTCTCTGGTCCTTGCATACCAAATCACCGAAATAGAAAATATAGGCATACCTCAGTGGTTGTACAGAACCAATACAGGCTAAAGTAATTTCATATATTGCAATTGATGTTCAATTGCCTCAAAGTAATCTATCTCTGATCATACAACAAACATACCTGAGTGGTTGTATATTACCAATGTGGGCTAAACTCATTTCATGTATCATAATTGATATTAAAGCTGACCAACTGCCTCAAAGTGATTTGTACTTACATGGAATAAACTCATGGATGCAGTTGTCTAGTTTGTACATCTCTATAATATATGCACTGAGTTTATTCCATGTAAGTACAAATCACTTTGAGGCAGTTGGTCAGCTTTAATATCAATTGTGATATATGCAATAAGCTATGCCTATATTTTCTATTTTGGTGATTTGGTATGCAAGGACCAGAGACAGATCATTTTGATACAGTTGGCCAGCTTGTACATCTCTTGTATATGCAAAGTGTTCACTAGTTCCTACTCATCCTGTAAAAGGTCCTTTACTTGCAGGCAGAGTTAATTTAGTGGACCTATTGTGAGTATGGTGTAAAATGGCATGGAGGAAAACTACTATTAAAATGGTTGTAAACTTCAGACATGAAATATGAACAAAGTATATCCCTCTATAGTGTGTACTTGTCTCCATTAAAAGCAATGAGTATAATTTCATTTCTGCTGCTTCATTTCTCCATATCGGCATGAATCACTTCTGACAAGTTTTTTTTCCTGACACCAAGAGAAAAAAGGTGACTGGAGGGCCCTCTAGCAGATTAACAGCCTCAGCTCTGTTCCTGGGAAGGAGGTGTCTCATCCCACCAAACAGTTCTTAGAGCTCTCCTCACTGAATTTCTGCAGAGTTTCATTTCAGCTCTCCACCCTCTGTTTTCTGAACTCTCGGACAAGCTTTATAAATACAGCACTTTAAATGGCTGTAGTGAAGACTGCAGATTAAGAGGTATAACTTGTGTAGGAGGATGTTTCATCTCTGTATCACCTAAGGCCAGTCACTTCACTATGTATATATGGAAGGGTTTACAACCACTTTAATTTAGTTTTGTGGTATCAACATAGCGCAGAAGATGTTTTCATTCTCTTGCAGAAAAAGGTGCACAAAACCTCATGGTGTGAACGAGGCCTAACTGTTTTCAAAAGCGAGTTGTTATGTAACAAAATTTTAAAGAACAATGTTTTTTCTTATAACCGTAAGAAAAATAAAAAAAATTGTATTTGAACTTTGGAACAGTCATTTATTTATATGTACCTGAAAGAATGGAACCACTTGCCCCGCAAAAGCTTTTGCCCCTTCATGACCAGGTCATTTTTTTTCTATTCAGCACCATGCTACTTTGACAATTGCGCAGCCATGTAACGCTGTACCCAAATTAAATTTTATATACAATTTTTTTTTTTTACTCAGAGCTTTATTTTGGTGGTATTTGATCTCCACTGGGTTTTTAATAGATATAGATTTGTCACAAAACATCCAATAAAAAATATTGGTATTCTGAAAAAAATGATTGTATTCTGGTTAAAACAAAATCCAAATAAGTGTATATTAATTGGTTTGTGTCTACACATATGGAATTTACACAGCTATAGATTCTATACTGTAATGACGGTACAGCAACATAGTATGACTGTGATGGAGTGGTGGGCAATCTAGAGCTAACACACTGGCTGGGAGGGACACCAACTGACATCAATAGTGACACTAATACAGTGATCAGATAAAAATGTACACTGTATTAATGACACTGGCTGGGGGGGGGGGGTTATCTGTGAAGTGTAATGTGTGTCTTATGTGCTGTTGTTAACAGATTTAGTTGTCAGGGAGAAGAAACACGACCTCTGTTCACAGCACAGTGATCTGGCTGTGTCTGTGTAAACGTGATTTGAAAGAGCCGGTCAGCAGGTTTCAGCCACAATCATTGGCTGAAACCTGTTGATTGATGTGTACTGCATCCAATCACAGCATGGGTAGGCAGGGGGTGCCAAACCCAGAAACAGGCCCATGCCATACAGTTAGATAGTCTGGCCTGCCTGCGCCGCTTGTCTGCAGTATTGGGCAGATGGGAGATGTTAATGTAAAATGGATGTCTGGATAAAACTAAAATAAAACAAGAAACACTTACTTGGTTTTTTTAAGGCAATCGGTTTGCATGGTTTTAACAAGTAAATCAGATTGCTGTGCAAGTAACCACAACTCAATATTCAGAGTTGCAGAAAATATCACATTAGTTAGCCCAACCTAAATAAATGTGTCATTTGGAATACATTACACAGTAAACTTAGCTTAAAATGATTTTGTTATTTTAAATGGCAAATCTGAGTACTCCATACTAAGTTAAGAGTTCACCTAACGTAAAATTTCCAAGTACTATTCACTATTTTTTGTTAGTTGTGTATACTAAAGTGTAAGTTCACCACACTCAATAAGCATTTGTAAGAAGAAAATGCAATTCTTATTCTAGTTTACTTGGTTTTTTTGAGGCAATCGGTTTGCATGATTTTTTTAAGTAAGGTTTACTAATTGGATTTTACAGTGTAGGTTTCATGAGAAACGTTTTAATGAAATTGAGCTTTCTCCAAGTAACTTCATGAATGTTCTATCCAAGTAAGTCTGGTCACACAATACCCCAAACAGAAGAGCACACATTTTTTATACGTCATCACAGAAAAGTGCTCCGTTTGGAGTTTTGCACGCTAATAAGTCTGAAATGGCTGTTAGGGAAAGGCATTGTGGCTGTGGTTGCAGATAATCTGCTTCTCACCTTGGTCAAACAAGGTGACACTTACATGTTAAAAAACAAGGTTTTAAAGCCGAGATTTTTCTAATAAGGTACAGTGCTCTGCTTTGACTGAGTTGAAAGCATTGAAAGTAGAGGACTGGCCACTCTGATGCTCCTCATTTCATCTGGAAGGTTTAACCCAGTTCCCACATTGCCCAAAACAGGAAGCACTTTCTCACCAGCAATGGAACACAAGATAGTGCTTTGTTTTGGGTCATGTAAATAGGGACAAAAGTATCCAAGATCTTCTCTTATCTGAAAAAAAATGATTTTGATTAGAAAGTATGAAGTGAGGTTTACCTCATGGTTGAAAACAGCGATGGTTTTGAGTTATCTTCAGGTCTTCTTTAAACACTTACTTCTCTCTAACTTCCAAGCCTTTATAAGCAAGGGGGAATACTCCATTATCCAATGAATACCCAGGTAAGTTTTCTTTTGTGTTGCAGAGGGAGGACATTCCAGTGGGTCAAATGTAAATAGGGCCTTGCCTCTCAAAGCCACAGGTGGTACCAGTTGCAATCTCAGAATAACAATAGGGCGTTTTTGGTAATGTAAACTCTATTCAGAGGTTTAAGCAACAGCTAATCTTAGCAGTTTTGATTATGAAGTAAAATCGGAATGTGTGAGCAGGAGAACTCTATATATTTTATACCTTTCACCTGAGGAATATTTCTGAAATTTAAAATATAGAAGATGCAGACAGCTTGGTTTCAGCTAAAAGCTGTTGTAAGTTAGCATATTCAAAAATTTGCAGGATTTTAAACTTCTTGAGAACTCTGTGAACCAATGGTATTGTAGGTTATACATCCCAATGGGTATGTTAACTTCCATATTGTAACTTGCAACTATGAAAGCCAAAATCCAAAGTCACAGGGTATAGAAAAAAGCCACCAAAAAGCACTGTACCAAGGAGCATCTCTTCCTAAATTCTTTGACAGCATTTTGTTTAAAATGATTTAAAAGAATGAGAAAGAGTGTTTAGAAAATAAAACACATTTAGCTATGCAAAGCAATAGTCCTGCTTCCATCCCAAATATGTTTCAAATCACTTAACCAATGAAAAAGAATATGAGTATTCACAGTTTAAAGACCAACCAAACAAGAAGCACTCAGTGAAATCCCAACATATAAGAAAGTGCTTTCATTTGACTTATCTGCAGACATAAAAATCACAAGGATAAAAGCAAATTTCCACTTGATCACTCCGGTCTACCAAAAATAACTCTTGGAAATAATATTGCTATCTAACCCTAAACATAGTTCACAATTGTCAAACCAAGAACCTTGATGATTTTTATGTTGATTCCTAGGTTTCATGAGAAACGTTTTAATGAAATTGAGCTTTCTCCAAGTAACTTCATAAATGTTCTATCCAAGTAAGTCTGGTCACACAATACCCCAAACAGAAGAGCACACTTCCAATACGTCATCACAGAAAAGTGCTCCGTTTGGAGTTTTGCGAGCTAATAAGTCTGAAATGGCTGTTAGGGAAAGGCATTGTGGCTGTGGTTGCAGATAATCTGCTTCTCACCTTGGTCAAACAAGGTGACACTTACATGTTAAAAAACAAGGTTTTAAAGCTGAGATTTTTCTAATAAGGTACAGTGCTCTGCTTTGACTGAGTTGAAAGCATTGAAAGTAGAGGACTGGCCACTCTGATGCTCCTCATTTCATCTGGAAGGTTTAACCCAGTTCCCACATTGCCCAAAACAGGAAGCACTTTCTCACCAGCAATGGAACACAAGATAGTGCTTTGTTTTGGGTCATGTAAATAGGGACAAAAGTATCCAAGATCTTCTCTTATCTGAAAAAAAATGATTTTGATTAGAAAGTATGAAGTAAGGTTTACCTCATGGTTGAAAACAGCGATGGTTTTGAGTTATCTTCAGGTCTTCTTTAAAAACTTACTTCTCTCTAACTTCCAAGCCTTTATAAGCAAGGGGGAATACTCCATTATCCAATGAATACCCAGGTAAGTTTTCTTTTGTGTTGCAGAGGGAGGACATTCCAGTGGGTCAAATGTAAATAGGGCCTTGCCTCTCAAAGCCACAGGTGGTACCAGTTGCAATCTCAGAATAACAATAGGGCGTTTTTGGTAATGTAAACTCTATTCAGAGGTTTAAGCAACAGCTAATCTTAGCAGTTTTGATTATGAAGTAAAATCGGAATGTGTGAGCAGGAGAACTCTATATATTTTATACCTTTCACCTGAGGAATATTTCTGAAATTTAAAATATAGAAGATGCAGACAGCTTGGTTTCAGCTAAAAGCTGTTGTAAGTTAGCATATTCAAAAATTTGCAGGATTTTAAACTTCTTGAGAACTCTGTGAACCAATGGTATTGTAGGTTATACATCCCAATGGGTATGTTAACTTCCATATTGTAACTTGCAACTATGAAAGCCAAAATCCAAAGTCACAGGGTATAGAAAAAAGCCACCAAAAAGCACTGTACCAAGGAGCATCTCTTCCTAAATTCTTTGACAGCATTTTGTTTAAAATGATTTAAAAGAATGAGAAAGAGTGTTTAGAAAATAAAACACATTTAGCTATGCAAAGCAATAGTCCTGCTTCCATCCCAAATATGTTTCAAATCACTTAACCAATGAAAAAGAATATGAGTATTCACAGTTTAAAGACCAACCAAACAAGAAGCACTCAGTGAAATCCCAACATATAAGAAAGTGCTTTCATTTGACTTATCTGCAGACATAAAAATCACAAGGATAAAAGCAAATTTCCACTTGATCACTCCGGTCTACCAAAAATAACTCTTGGAAATAATATTGCTATCTAACCCTAAACATAGTTCACAATTGTCAAACCAAGAACCTTGATGATTTTTATGTTGATTCCTAGGTTTCATGAGAAACGTTTTAATGAAATTGAGCTTTCTCCAAGTAACTTCATAAATGTTCTATCCAAGTAAGTCTGGTCACACAATACCCCAAACAGAAGAGCACACTTCCAATACGTCATCACAGAAAAGTGCTCCGTTTGGAGTTTTGCGAGCTAATAAGTCTGAAATGGCTGTTAGGGAAAGGCATTGTGGCTGTGGTTGCAGATAATCTGCTTCTCACCTTGGTCAAACAAGGTGACACTTACATGTTAAAAAACAAGGTTTTAAAGCTGAGATTTTTCTAATAAGGTACAGTGCTCTGCTTTGACTGAGTTGAAAGCATTGAAAGTAGAGGACTGGCCACTCTGATGCTCCTCATTTCATCTGGAAGGTTTAACCCAGTTCCCACATTGCCCAAAACAGGAAGCACTTTCTCACCAGCAATGGAACACAAGATAGTGCTTTGTTTTGGGTCATGTAAATAGGGACAAAAGTATCCAAGATCTTCTCTTATCTGAAAAAAAATGATTTTGATTAGAAAGTATGAAGTGAGGCTTACCTCATGGTTGAAAACAGCGATGGTTTTGAGTTATCTTCAGGTCTTCTTTAAACACTTACTTCTCTCTAACTTCCAGGCCTTTATAAGCAAGGGGGAATACTCCATTATCCAATGAATACCCAGGTAAGTTTTCTTTTGTGTTGCAGAGGGCGGACATTCCAGTGGGTCAAATGTAAATAGGGCCTTGCCTCTCAAAGCCACAGGTGGTACCAGTTGCAATCTCAGCATAACAATAGGGCGTTTTTGGTAATGTAAACTCTATTCAGAGGTTTAAGCAACAGCTAATCTTAGCAGTTTTGATTATGAAGTAAAATCCGAATGTGTGAGCAGGAGAACTCTATATATTTTATACCTTTCACCTGAGGAATATTTCTGAAATTTAAAATATAGAAGATGCAGACAGCTTGGTTTTAGCTAAAAGCTGTTGTAAGTTAGCATATTCAAAAATGTGCAGGATTTTTAACTTCTTGAGAACTCTATGAACCAATGGTATTGTAGGTTATACATCCCAATGGGTATGTTAACTTCCATATTGTAACTTGCAACTATGAAAGCCAAAATCCAAAGTCACAGGGTATAGAAAAAAGCCACCAAAAAGCACTGTACCAAGGAGCATCTCTTTCTAAATTCTTTGACAGCATTTTGTTTAAAATGATTTAAAAGAATCAGAAAGAGTGTTTAGAAAATAAAACACATTTAGCTATGCAAAGCAATAATCCTGCTTCCATCCCAAATATGTTTCAAATCACTTAACCAATGAAAAAGAATATGAGTATTCACAGTTTAAAGACCAACCAAACAAAAAGCACTCAGTGAAATCCCAACATATAAGAAAGTGCTTTCATTTGACTTATCTGCAGACATAAAAATCACAAGGATAAAAGCAAATTTCCACTTGATCACTCCGGTCTACCAAAAATAACTCTTGGAAATAATATTGCTATCTAACCCTAAACATAGTTCACAATTGTCAAACCAAGAACCTTGATGATTTTTATGTTGATTCCTAGGTTTCATGAGAAATGTTTTAATGAAATTGAGCTTTCTCCAAGTAACTTCATAAATGTTCTATCCAAGTAAGTCTGGTCACACAATACCCCAAACAGAAGAGCACACATTTTTTATACGTCATCTTAGAAAAGTGCTCCGTTTGGAGTTTTGCACGCTAATAAGTCTGAAATGGCTGTTAGGGAAAGGCATTGTGGCTGTGGTTGCAGATAATCTGCTTCTCACCTTGGTCAAACAAGGTGACACTTACATGTTAAAAAACAAGGTTTTAAAGCTGAGATTTTTCTAATGAGGTACAGTGCTCTGCTTTGACTGAGTTGAAAGCATTGAAAGTAGAGGACTGGCCACTCTGATGCTCCTCATTTCATCTGGAAGGTTTAACCCAGTTCCCACATTGCCCAAAACAGGAAGCACTTTCTCACCAGCAATGGAACACAAGATAGTGCTTTGTTTTGGGTCATGTAAATAGGGACAAAAGTATCCAAGATCTTCTCTTATCTGAAAAAAAATGATTTTGATTAGAAAGTATGAAGTGAGGCTTACCTCATGGTTGAAAACAGCGATGGTTTTGAGTTATCTTCAGGTCTTCTTTAAACACTTACTTCTCTCTAACTTCCAGGCCTTTATAAGCAAGGGGGAATACTCCATTATCCAATGAATACCCAGGTAAGTTTTCTTTTGTGTTGCAGAGGGAGGACATTCCAGTGGGTTAAATGTAAATAGGGCCTTGCCTCTCAAAGCCACAGGTGGTACCAGTTGCAATCTCAGCATAACAATAGGGCGTTTTTGGTAATGTAAACTCTATTCAGAGGTTTAAGCAACAGCTAATCTTAGCAGTTTTGATTATGAAGTAAAATCCGAATGTGTGAGCAGGAGAACTCTATATATTTTATACCTTTCACCTGAGGAATATTTCTGAAATTTAAAATATAGAAGATGCAGACAGCTTGGTTTTAGCTAAAAGCTGTTGTAAGTTAGCATATTCAAAAATGTGCAGGATTTTTAACTTCTTGAGAACTCTATGAACCAATGGTATTGTAGGTTATACATCCCAATGGGTATGTTAACTTCCATATTGTAACTTGCAACTATGAAAGCCAAAATCCAAAGTCACAGGGTATAGAAAAAAGCCACCAAAAAGCACTGTACCAAGGAGCATCTCTTTCTAAATTCTTTGACAGCATTTTGTTTAAAATGATTTAAAAGAATCAGAAAGAGTGTTTAGAAAATAAAACACATTTAGCTATGCAAAGCAATAATCCTGCTTCCATCCCAAATATGTTTCAAATCACTTAACCAATGAAAAAGAATATGAGTATTCACAGTTTAAAGACCAACCAAACAAAAAGCACTCAGTGAAATCCCAACATATAAGAAAGTGCTTTCATTTGACTTATCTGCAGACATAAAAATCACAAGGATAAAAGCAAATTTCCACTTGATCACTCCGGTCTACCAAAAATAACTCTTGGAAATAATATTGCTATCTAACCCTAAACATAGTTCACAATTGTCAAACCAAGAACCTTGATGATTTTTATGTTGATTCCTAGGTTTCATGAGAAATGTTTTAATGAAATTGAGCTTTCTCCAAGTAACTTCATAAATGTTCTATCCAAGTAAGTCTGGTCACACAATACCCCAAACAGAAGAGCACACATTTTTTATACGTCATCTCAGAAAAGTGCTCCGTTTGGAGTTTTGCACGCTAATAAGTCTGAAATGGCTGTTAGGGAAAGGCATTGTGGCTGTGGTTGCAGATAATCTGCTTCTCACCTTGGTCAAACAAGGTGACACTTACATGTTAAAAAACAAGGTTTTAAAGCCGAGATTTTTCTAATAAGGTACAGTGCTCTGCTTTGACTGAGTTGAAAGCATTGAAAGTAGAGGACTGGCCACTCTGATGCTCCTCATTTCATCTGGAAGGTTTAACCCAGTTCCCACATTGCCCAAAACAGGAAGCACTTTCTCACCAGCAATGGAACACAAGATAGTGCTTTGTTTTGGGTCATGTAAATAGGGACAAAAGTATCCAAGATCTTCTCTTATCTGAAAAAAAATGATTTTGATTAGAAAGTATGAAGTGAGGCTTACCTCATGGTTGAAAACAGCGATGGTTTTGAGTTATCTTCAGGTCTTCTTTAAACACTTACTTCTCTCTAACTTCCAGGCCTTTATAAGCAAGGGGGAATACTCCATTATCCAATGAATACCCAGGTAAGTTTTCTTTTGTGTTGCAGAGGGAGGACATTCCAGTGGGTTAAATGTAAATAGGGCCTTGCCTCTCAAAGCCACAGGTGGTACCAGTTGCAATCTCAGCATAACAATAGGGCGTTTTTGGTAATGTAAACTCTATTCAGAGGTTTAAGCAACAGCTAATCTTAGCAGTTTTGATTATGAAGTAAAATCCGAATGTGTGAGCAAGAGAACTCTATATATTTTATACCTTTCACCTGAGGAATATTTCTGAAATTTAAAATATAGAAGATGCAGACAGCTTGGTTTTAGCTAAAAGCTGTTGTAAGTTAGCATATTCAAAAATGTGCAGGATTTTTAACTTCTTGAGAACTCTATGAACCAATGGTATTGTAGGTTATACATCCCAATGGGTATGTTAACTTCCATATTGTAACTTGCAACTATGAAAGCCAAAATCCAAAGTCACAGGGTATAGAAAAAAGCCACCAAAAAGCACTGTACCAAGGAGCATCTCTTTCTAAATTCTTTGACAGCATTTTGTTTAAAATGATTTAAAAGAATCAGAAAGAGTGTTTAGAAAATAAAACACATTTAGCTATGCAAAGCAATAATCCTGCTTCCATCCAAAATATGTTTCAAATCACTTAACCAATGAAAAAGAATATGAGTATTCACAGTTTAAAGACCAACCAAACAAAAAGCACTCAGTGAAATCCCAACATATAAGAAAGTGCTTTCATTTGACTTATCTGCAGACATAAAAATCACAAGGATAAAAGCAAATTTCCACTTGATCACTCCGGTCTACCAAAAATAACTCTTGGAAATAATATTGCTATCTAACCCTAAACATAGTTCACAATTGTCAAACCAAGAACCTTGATGATTTTTATGTTGATTCCTAGGTTTCATGAGAAATGTTTTAATGAAATTGAGCTTTCTCCAAGTAACTTCATAAATGTTCTATCCAAGTAAGTCTGGTCACACAATACCCCAAACAGAAGAGCACACATTTTTTATACGTCATCTCAGAAAAGTGCTCCGTTTGGAGTTTTGCACGCTAATAAGTCTGAAATGGCTGTTAGGGAAAGGCATTGTGGCTGTGGTTGCAGATAATCTGCTTCTCACCTTGGTCAAACAAGGTGACGCTTACATGTTAAAAAACAAGGTTTTAAAGCCGAGATTTTTCTAATAAGGTACAGTGCTCTGCTTTGACTGAGTTGAAAGCATTGAAAGTAGAGGACTGGCCACTCTGATGCTCCTCATTTCATCTGGAAGGTTTAATCCAGTTCCCACATTGCCCAAAACAGGAAGCACTTTCTCACCAGCAATGGAACACAAGATAGTGCTTTGTTTTGGGTCATGTAAATAGGGACAAAAGTATCCAAGATCTTCTCTTATCTGAAAAAAAATGATTTTGATTAGAAAGTATGAAGTGAGGCTTACCTCATGGTTGAAAACAGCGATGGTTTTGAGTTATCTTCAGGTCTTCTTTAAACACTTACTTCTCTCTAACTTCCAAGCCTTTATAAGCAAGGGGGAATACTCCATTGTCCAATGAATACCCAGGTAAGTTTTCTTTTGTGTTGCAGAGGGAGGACATTCCAGTGGGTCAAATGTAAATAGGGCCTTGCCTCTCAAAGCCACAGGTGGTACCAGTTGCAATCTCAGCATAACAATAGGGCGTTTTTGGTAATGTAAACTCTATTCAGAGGTTTAAGCAACAGCTAATCTTAGCAGTTTTGATTATGAAGTAAAATCCGAATGTGTGAGCAGGAGAACTCTATATATTTTATACCTTTCACCTGAGGAATATTTCTGAAATTTAAAATATAGAAGATGCAGACAGCTTGGTTTCAGCTAAAAGCTGTTGTAAGTTAGCATATTCAAAAATTTGCAGGATTTTAAACTTCTTGAGAACTCTATGAACCAATGGTATTGTAGGTTATACATCCCAATGGGTATGTTAACTTCCATATTGTAACTTGCAACTATGAAAGCCAAAATCCAAAGTCACAGGGTATAGAAAAAAGCCACCAAAAAGCACTGTACCAAGGAGCATCTCTTCCTAAATTCTTTGACAGCATTTTGTTTAAAATGATTTAAAAGAATCAGAAAGAGTGTTTAGAAAATAAAACACATTTAGCTATGCAAAGCAATAGTCCTGCTTCCATCCCAAATATGTTTCAAATCACTTAACCAATGAAAAAGAATATGAGTATTCACAGTTTAAAGACCAACCAAACAAGAAGCACTCAGTGAAATCCCAACATATAAGAAAGTGCTTTCATTTGACTTATCTGCAGACATAAAAATCACAAGGATAAAAGCAAATTTCCACTTGATCACTCCGGTCTACCAAAAATAACTCTTGGAAATAATATTGCTATCTAACCCTAAACATAGTTCACAATTGTCAAACCAAGAACCTTGATGATTTTTATGTTGATTCCTAGGTTTCATGAGAAACGTTTTAATGAAATTGAGCTTTCTCCAAGTAACTTCATGAATGTTCTATCCAAGTAAGTCTGGTCACACAATACCCCAAACAGAAGAGCACACTTCCAATACGTCATCACAGAAAAGTGCTCCGTTTGGAGTTTTGCGCGCTAATATGTCTGAAATGGCTGTTAGGGAAAGGTATTGTGGCTGTGGTTGCAGATAATCTGCTTCTCACCTTGGTCAAACAAGGTGACACTTACATGTTAAAAAACAAGGTTTTAAAGCCGAGATTTTTCTAATAAGGTACAGTGCTCTGCTTTGACTGAGTTGAAAGCATTGAAAGTAGAGGACTGGCCACTCTGATGCTCCTCATTTCATCTGGAAGGTTTAACCCAGTTCCCACATTGCCCAAAACAGGAAGCACTTTCTCACCAGCAATGGAACACAAGATAGTGCTTTGTTTTGGGTCATGTAAATAGGGACAAAAGTATCCAAGATCTTCTCTTATCTGAAAAAAAATGATTTTGATTAGAAAGTATGAAGTGAGGTTTACCTCAGGGTTGAAAACAGCGATGGTTTTGAGTTATCTTCAGGTCTTCTTTAAACACTTACTTCTCTCTATCTTCCAGGTCTTTATAAGCAAGGGGGAATACTCCATTATCCAATGAATACCCAGGTAAGTTTTCTTTTGTGTTGCAGAGGGAGGACATTCCAGTGGGTCAAATGTAAATAGGGCCCCAGATCAGAATCCCTTTGGGGGAGGAGCCTTGTTATGGCGGCGTAGGAGAGCACGGAGCGGGTGCTCTCCGAATCACCTCTACCATCCCGGATGCCTGTGCAGGATTGACCCGGGGACTTACCCACGAGCGACGGCTCTGAAGCGGGACCGGCGGCCCGGGAGTGGAGAGTGGAGGGTGTGCTGGGAGACGGGGCTTGCTGAAGGAGGTCCGGACGGAAGTGCGGGGCAGCTGAGAGAGCGGAGACCCACGGAGCTGACAAGTGGGAAACCGCAGAGCATTACTGGGAAGGGGAGAAAGCCGGCCGGCATCTGCAGTGAGAGTGAGGACGCCGGTTCGCTCCCCCCTCTCGCTCCCCCCTTGCAGACATACAGGAGAAGACACTCGATCAATGGATGGCCCGCTCCCAGTGTGTGTTGAGTCTATACACAGGGGAGTAGGGGCTGAGGAAGAATAACCAGAGGAGTCCCCCTGAAGAGAGTAATTGGAAGCTGAAGTTAGCAGCTGGTGGTTCGGGGCTGCCTCACAAGAAGAAAAGCAACCAGAGGGTGAGTGTGAGCAGCACGACCAAACAAATTGTGATTATATGGTGACTGTATGTTTAAAGTGGGGTAGACTCCCTGGGGAAGATGTGTATAAGTGAAACTAGCAGCCCTGGAAGAAGAAGGAGCGCATAGTGGGAAAGTGGATAATTAAGCACGTGTTGAAATCTAGGTACCTGGTCTGAAGCTGTTAAACCAAGGTGGTTCCTGTATTTAACTGAATAAAACCACAGAAGAGATGAAGAATAAAAACGCTAAAAGTAGTGGGCTAAAGGGGTCCCAAGTAGGCACGATAAAAAATATACATCTCAAGGTAATGTGACCCCAGAAAGATCTCAAGATATCGGTGATAAAAGTGAGCTGGAAACAAGCTTGGAAGCTAGCCCGAGACTCTCCCTGGGAACAAAGCATAATAGTCAACAAATATTAGAGAATGTGGAAAGGAAAAATCTGGAAAGTGAACTACAAGTACCAAATAAGAAAGAGATGGCAGATATGTTCAAAAGTCTAGAAAAAACAATAAAACAAGAACTGACAATCATACAGAATAATTTAGGGCAAGTGTTATTGAGGATGGAGGAGACAGAGGAAAGAATTAAAAATCACGCCCCAATATATCTCTGACTTAGAAAAAAGGACAAAAGATATTAAGAAAGAGCAAAAAAGACTGTTGTATAGAATGGAAATACAGGAAAACAGGGAGAGAAGGAAGAACTTTAGGGTAAAAGGTATTCCGGAATCCGTGAAGGGAGAGAAAATGAGAGACTTTATCTGTAAAATACTAAACTCCATAAGAGAGAGACCAGAAATAGAACAGGTGAATCTGGAAGAGGTTTTTAGAATTGGAAGGATTCAACATGGAAATGGTGAAAAGAAACCCAGAGACATAATTGTCCAATTCCAAAAGATGTGTGATAAGGAAGAGATATGGAGAAAGATTAAGGGAAGATCAAATATTAAATATGGAGAAGTAAATATACAGATATTTGCAGATTTGACAACAGAGACACTAAGGAGAAGAAGATCTTTGAAACCCCTGTTAGAGCAATTGAAAAAACAAAAAGTGCACTATAGATGGGGTATTCCTGAGTGTCTAATCGGATGGAAGAACGGAGTTACAGCCTACTTGAGATTTCCTGAGGATTTAAGGGACTTTTGTGAGAGACTTGATTTGCAAATAATAGAAATTCCTGGCTGGGAGGAGGAGGCAGGAGATAGTGAGGATAGAGTAAAGGAAGACTGGCAGTTAATTAGGAGAGAAAGATAGAGGAGGAAAGATTTTTTTTTTTTTTTTTTTTCTTCTCGCTCTTCCTATTTCCTGTTCGCTCGAATGAAGTACATCTTAGTGGAATCATCTTGAATTTATGAAATAGACAAGGGGCATCTGGGGAGGTGGGAGGTGGGAGAGGCCGTTCGTGGGAGGAGCTCAACCCCAAGGTATAAAATCTATGGAGGGTTTAGATCCTCAACAGATTTATAGGCAAACTACAAGCCTAAAGTGGGTGGGAGGGAGGGAGGTAGAGGGGGGGAGGGAAGCAATAGGCCTAAAGCGGAAGGGAGGGAGGGAATTGGAAGGGGAGGGGGGAGAGGGGTTCTTTAAAACTGACATCTGGCATGAAAGGAGAGATAGAGGGAAATGGAAGAAGAAAGGAGATGGTAAAATAGAAAGATGACAAATAAACAAAATATGGAGGAAATACAGTTCATAACTCATAATGTAAATGGGCTGAACTGTCCAAGTAAAAGATTTAGGTTACTTAGAGAACTACAGCATAGAGCGGCCTCAGTGGTATTCTTGCAAGAAACGCACCTCGAGTTAAAAAAAAATCTTAAATTGAAATCTAGATACCATCCGGTGTGGTATTATGCAGATTCTCCAATTAAGAGAGCGAAGGGGGTGGCTATAGGATTTGCAAAAAATGTTAGGTTTGAATTAGAAGATAGGAATACCTATCCGGACGGGAGGTTTCTATTTTTGAAAGGTAAATTGCAAGATATTGAGTGTACGCTAGCAAATATATATTGCCCTAATAGGAAACCAGAGATGCTTTTGAAAGGGGTTCTGAAGAAATTGATGGATTTTTCTAAGGGATATTTAATAGTGGCCGGAGACTTCAACCTATGTATGGATGCACATATAGACACAACTTCTACAGTGCCGAGAGAGGGAAATAAGTCGATGAAATTTTTGAAGGAGGTGATGAGAGAGAGCCAACTGGTGGATAGCTGGAGAATAGTAAATAACAGAAATAGAGATTATACCTTTTATTCTAATATTCATAAAACATACTCCAGATTAGATTATATATTGATAGATCATCGTCTCATCGAAGATCTGTCTAGTGTTAAGATAGAAGTAATGACCCTCTCGGATCATGCCCCCGTTGTATTAAAATTAAGATGGGGAGGGAGGTTGGCGGGAGGACTGACATGGAGGCTGAACGAGGCACTTCTCATGGATCAAGATACTGAACGGAAAATCAGGGAGGAGATAGGGAGATTTTTTGAGGAGAATGAAACGGGAGATGTGTCAAGAGCTACAGTGTGGGAGTCGCACAAAGTATACATCAGAGGAATCCTAATTGCGATTGGGGCTAAGAAAAAAAGGGAAAGGAGAGAAAGGATTAGTGAGCTTCAAAAGGAAATAGCTGAGTTGGAACTCCTACATAAAAGTAATATAACGAAAGAGATAGAAGAAAAAATGAAAAAAAAGAGGGAAGAATTAGAGAAAGTATTGGAGGAAGAAAAAACGAGAATTTTTCATAAAATCACGGGAGAAAGATATAGATGGGGAGATAGACCGGGTAAATATTTGATGAGAACACTGAGGAAGAAAAAAAATAGAAATTATATAGATAAAATAAAAAATTTCAAAGGAGAATTAGTCCACTCAACTAAAGAAATTACAAAAGTTTTCAAGGATTATTATTAGAGATGAGCGAAGTATTCAAAAATTCGATTCGGCTGATTCGGCGAATTCGAGGAATAAATTTGATTCGATGCGAATATATTCGCTGCGAATTTAACTTATAAAAAGGGTGTTTCTAGTCTTCAGAGAGCCTTTATATTAGTGCAGAACACTGTACCCTTAATTTAAATGCCCTTGGAGTCTGCTGGGGAAGAGAAATAATACTGTCAGTCAGTATGACATGCAGATGAGTGCCGTCGATCTTAGAATCACTGAACACTTCACTCATTTGGGCAGTCACGGGGCCAAAACCAGAGTGTGGAGCCACAGTGTGGCGGTGGAGGCAGCAGCAATGGGAGGCCATACAGCACCCTTTGAAAAAATGGAACCCACCAGCAGTGTGAGGAGACCTGAAAGTGGCACATGGCAGAGTGTGGCGATGGAGACAGCAGCAATGGGAGGCCGTACAGGGACCCATGACACACTCTGGACCTGGCAGCAGCATGAGGAGGCGGTACAGGGGCCCATGACAGATTACGGGCCTGGCAGCAGCATGAGGAGGCGGTACGGGGGCCCATGGCAGATTATGGGCCTGGCAGCAGCAATGGGAGGCCCGTAATCTGCCAGCACCCTATGACAAAATGGAACCCACCAGCAGTGTGAGGAGACCTGAAAGTGGCACATGGCAGAGTGTGGCGATGGAGACAGCAGCAATGGGAGGCCGTACAGGGACCCATGACACACTCTGGACCTGGCAGCAGCATGAGGAGGCGGTACGGGGGCCCATGGCAGATTACGGGCCTGGCAGCAGCAATGGGAGGCCCGTAATCTGCCAGCACCCTATGACAAAATGGAACCCACCAGCAGTGTGAGGAGACCTGAAAGTGGCACATGGCAGAGTGTGGCGATGGAGACAGCAGCAATGGGAGGCCGTACAGGGACCCATGACACACTCTGGACCTGGCAGCAGCATGAGGAGGCCGTACAGGGGCCCATGACAGATTACGGGCCTGGCAGCAGCATGAGGAGTCGGTACGGGGGCCTATGGCAGATTACGGGCCTGGCAGCAGCAATGGGAGGCCCGTAATATGCCAGCACCCTATGACAAAATGGAACCCACCAGCAGTGTGAGGAGACCTGAAAGTGGCACATGGCAGAGTGTGGCGATGGAGACAGCAGCAATGGGAGGCCATACAGGGACCCATGACACACTCTGGACCTGGCAGCAGCATGAGGAGGCGGTACGGGGGCCCATGGCAGATTACGGGCCTGGCAGCAGCAATGGGAGGCCCGTAATCTGCCAGCACCCTATGACAAAATGGAACCCACCAGCAGTGTGAGGAGACCTGAAAGTGGCACATGGCAGAGTGTGGCGATGGAGACAGCAGCAATGGGAGGCCGTACAGGGACCCATGACACACTCTGGACCTGGCAGCAGCATGAGGAGGCGGTACGGGGGCCCATGGCAGATTACGGGCCTGGCAGCAGCAATGGGAGGCCCGTAATCTGCCAGCACCCTATGACAAAATGGAACCCACCAGCAGTGTGAGGAGACCTGAAAGTGGCACATGGCAGAGTGTGGCGATGGAGACAGCAGCAATGGGAGGCCGTACAGGGACCCATGACACACTCTGGACCTGGCAGCAGCATGAGGAGGCGGTACAGGGGCCCATGACAGATTACGGGCCTGGCAGCAGCATGAGGAGTCGGTACGGGGGCCCATGGCAGATTACGGGCCTGGCAGCAGCAATGGAAGGCCCGTAATCTGCCAGCACCCTATGACAAAATGGAACCCACCAGCAGTGTGAGGAGACCTGAAAGTGGCACATGGCAGAGTGTGGCGATGGAGACAGCAGCAATGGGAGGCCGTACAGGGACCCAAGAGAGACTCTGGACCTGGCAGCAGCATGAGGAGGCGGTACAGGGGCCCATGACAGATTACGGGCCTGGCAGCAGCAATGGGAGGCCCATAATCTTCCAGCACCCTATGACAAAATGGAACCCACCAGCAGTGTGAGGAGACCTGAAAGTGGCACATGGCAGAGTGTGGCGATGGAGACAGCAGCAATGGGAGGCCGTACAGGGACCCATGAGAGACTCTGGTCCTGGCAGCAGCATGAGGAGGCAGTACGGGGGCCCATGGCAGATTACGGGCCTGGCAGCAGCAATGGAAGGCCCGTAATCTGCCAGCACCCTATGACAAAATGGAACCCACCAGCAGTGTGAGGAGACCTGAAAGTGGCACATGGCAGAGTGTGGCGATGGAGACAGCAGCAATGGGAGGCCGTACAGGGACCCATGAGAGACTCTGGACCTGGCAGTTGCATGAGGAGGCGGTACGGGGGCCCATGACAGATTACGGGCCTGGCAGCAGCAATGGGAGGCCCGTAATCTGCCAGCACCCTATGACAAAATGGAACCCACCAGCAGTGTGAGGAGACCTGAAAGTGGCACATGGCAGAGTGTGGCGATGGAGACAGCAGCAATGGGAGGCCATACAGGGACCCATGAGAGACTCTGGTCCTGGCAGCAGCATGAGGAGGCAGTACGGGGGCCCATGGCAGATTACGGGCCTGGCAGCAGCAATGGGAGGCCCGTAATCTGCCAGCACCCTATGACAAAATGGAACCCACCAGCAGTGTGAGGAGACCTGAAAGTGGCACATGGCAGAGTGTGGCGATGGAGACAGCAGCAATGGGAGGCCGTACAGGGACCCATGAGAGACTCTGGACCTGGCAGCAGCATGAGGAGGCGGTACGGGGGCCCATGACAGATTACGGGCCTGGCAGCAGCAATGGGAGGCCCGTAATCTGCCAGCACCCTATGACAAAATGGAACACACCAGCAGTGTGAGGAGACCTGAAAGTGGCACATGGCAGAGTGTGGCGATGGAGACAGCAGCAATGGGAGGCCATACAGGGACCCATGAGAGACTCTGGACCTGGCAGCAGCATGAGGAGGCGGTACAGGGGCCCATGACAGATTACGGGCCTGGCAGCAGCAATGGGAGGCCCGTAATCTGCCAGCACCCTATGACAAAATGGAACCCACCAGCAGTGTGAGGAGACCTGAAAGTGGCACATGGCAGAGCGTGGCGATGGAGACAGCAGCAATGGGAGTCCGTACAGGGACCCATGAGAGACTCTGGACCTGGCAGCAGCATGAGGATGCCGTACGGGGGCCCATGACAGATTACGGGCCTGGCAGCAGCAATGGGAGGCCCGTAATCTGCCAGTACCCTATGACAAAATGGAACACACCAGTAGTGTGAGGAGACCTGAAAGTGGCACATGGCAGAGTGTGGCGATGGAGACAGCAGCAATGGGAGGCCGTACAGGGACCCATGACAGATTACGGGCCTGGCAGCAGCATGAGGAGGCGGTACAGGGGCCCATGACAGATTACGGGCCTGGCAGCAGCAATGGGAGGCCCGTAATCTGCCAGCACCCTATGACAAAATGGAACCCACCAACAGTGTAAGGAGACCTGAAAGTGGCACATGGCAGAGTGTGGCGATGGAGACAGCAGCAATGGGAGGCCGTACAGAGACCCATGAGAGACTCTGGACCTGGCAGCAGCATGAGGAGGCGATACGGGGGCCCATGACAGATTACGGGCCTGGCAGCAGCAATGGGAGGCCCGTAATCTGCCAGCACCCTATGACAAAATGGAACCCACCAGCAGTGTGAGGAGACCTAAAAGTGGCACATGGCAGAGTGTGGCGATGGAGACAGCAGCAATGGGAGGCCGTACAGGGACCCATGACACACTCTGGACCTGGCAGCAGCATGAGGAGGCGGTACGGGGGCCCATGGCAGATTACGGGCCTGGCAGCAGCAATGGGAGGCCCGTAATCTGCCAGCACCCTATGACAAAATGGAACCCACCAGCAGTGTGAGGAGACCTGAAAGTGGCACATGGTAGAGTGTGGCGATGGAGACAGCAGCAATGGGAGGCCGTACAGGGACCCTTGAGAGACTCTGGACCTGGCAGCAGCATGAGGAGGCGGTACGGGGGCCCATGGCAGATTACGGGCCTGGCAGCAGCAATGGGAGGCCCATAATCTGCCAGCACCCTATGACAAAATGGAACCCACCAGCAGTGTGAGGAGACCTGAAAGTGGCACATGGCAGAGTGTGGCGATGGAGACAGCAGCAATGGGAGGCCGTACAGGGACCCATGACACACTCTGGACCTGGCAGCAGCATGAGGAGGCGGTACGGGGGCCCATGGCAGATTACGGGCCTGGCAGCAGCAATGGGAGGCCCGTAATCTGCCAGCACCCTATGACAAAATGGAACCCACCAGCAGTGTGAGGAGACCTGAAAGTGGCACATGGCAGAGTGTGGCGATGGAGACAGCAGCAATGGGAGGCCGTACAGGGACCCATGAGAGACTCTGGACCTGGCAGGAGCATGAGGAGGCGGTACGGGGGCCCATGGCAGATTACGGGCCTGGCAGCAGCAATGGGAGGCCCGTAATCTGCCAGCACCCTATGACAAAATGGTACCCACCAGCAGTGTGATGAGACTTGAAAGTGGCACATGGCAGAGTTAACATGTTTGGGGCATGATTCATGGCAGATTTAGTCAGTTGTGTCAGGAACTGGTGGTTTGAAATCCAGACTAATCCACGCCTGATTCATTTTCACAAACGTGAGTCTCTCCACACTTTGGGTGGACAGTCGTGTCCTCCGCGGAGTTACAATACCTCCTGCCGCACTAAACACGCGCTTCGATGCCACGCTACTGGCCGGGCATGACAGCCTTTCAAGGGCAAATTCAGCTAGTTGGGGCCAAAGGTCAAGTTTCGTTGCCCAGTAGTCAAGGGGATTGTCTACCTCGGTTGGCAGGGTGCTGTCCAAGTAGGCCCAAGCCTGTTGTTTGAGGCCCTGCTCCAGGTCCACCTGATGCTGCTGATGCTGCTGCGGCTGGTTAGTAGTTTCCTCACTGCGCTGGTGAAGAAAGCTACTCATCATCGACTGCAGACTGAGGCAGCCGCTGCTGGTGGAGCTGCCACTGCTTCTACCACCCCACCCCTCCCCTGCTGCCATGGCAGCGGAACGCGAGCGCACAGGGCCCACAGTGTCTGAGGATGGACGTTGGCGCAGAAAGGCAGAGACCAACTGACTACATAGGTGGTTTTTATAGTACGTTATTTTGGCCTCCCTCTCAGCAGGTGTGAAAAAGGCCACCATTTTGGAATGGTAGCGAGGGTCCAACAAGGTGGACAGCCAAAAGTCATCCCTCTGTCTGATGGTTATTATTCGGCTGTCGCTACGCAAGCAACCGAGCATGCTATGGGCCATTTGTGCCAAGGAATGCGAGGGACTCCCTGCCTCCATCTCCACAGCATACTGCCACGGTGCGTCTGGGTCCTCTGTCTCCTCCTCCTCCTCCTCTACCAGATGCTCCTGCTCCTCCACTCCTGTCCGCTGAGTGGAAAAACCACCCATTTCACTCAATAATTCCTGAGCACAAATGTCCTCCTCTACCTCCTCCTCTTCTTCCTGTCCTGCCCCCACAGGGGTCATGTGGCGTTGAGATCTGTGCGCCACGTCTACCGCACCCTGACCAGCCATTGTTAATAGCATTTGTTCCAGGACGTGCAACAGAGGAATGACGTCGTTCATCCCATAGCAGGAGAAGGAGCATCTGAACGAGCGGAAGATGCCAACGAGCGACAACTCCCCTCAGCAGAGGTGTTGGAGCCTTGACTGGCTGATAGAGGGCGATTGACGTCGGGTGACGGAGCAAGTAACGGAGCGGGTGATGGAGCGGGGGCTGGGGCAGGCAGAACCGCCGTATCTTTATCACGGTTTTCCCAGGCCACCGAATGGCGACGCTGCATATGCTGCCGCAACGCTGTAGTCCCAACATGGGCCCCCTGGCCACGCTTGACTTTCTGGCCACATAGTCGACATACGGCTACGTTTACTTCCTCGGGCGGCTTGGCAAAAAATTGCCACACCGCCGAGTAGGAAACTTTGCCCCGATACTCCTCACTGGCTGACTGCTACTTCCTCCGTGCACACCGGCACCACTACTGACCATGGTGGTAGGCTGCAGTGGAGCTGGTGCTCTACTCCGTGGCCGTTTGCCTCCACTGACACTGCTGCGACCCTGCTGCCTCCTGGGCAACCCACCGACTGTTTTGCTCGCTGCCAAGCTGGCACCCTCTTCTCCTGATGATGCGGAAGAAATAGCCTGATGACGACGAGGCTGCCAAGTGCGATCAGCCTCATCATCATCAATTAGGGTCTCCGCCTCACTACTAGCCCCCTCGGCTGCGTGTGGGTCAGGAGACAGACCTGTCTCTAGACCGGCTACCGAGCCACTCTCCTCGCCAGTACTTCTTCGCCTGGCTGCTGAAGAGGCGGATGTCTCCCCCCGTTCCTGACCGCCCTCTGTTAGCTCTTCCTCACTGTACAGTGGGGCTGAGCCCACAGCATGCGATACTTCGCTTGGTGAGGGAACACCAAAGGACAGGGGCAGGTAGAGGACACGTGATTTCAGTGGGCTTGGTCCAGGGCCATGCCAACTAACGGTTGTGTCTGACGTACCCACCGACCGTTGGCTGTAGGTGTCAGAGGTGACCTGGGAAGAGGAAGACGACCGAGCCAACCAATCGATGACGGCAGGGTTGTCGGTGGAGACACGACCGCTGGATGACACCGGGAGCACTGGCCTCTGGCTGCGACTAGTGCTGCCTCGACCCCTTCCTCTGCTGCCACGTCTGCTCGCTCCTAAAACATGGCCTCCTCTGACACTCCTCTGCGTGTTGTCTGACATACTCTTTAATTCAACGATTCTGTGTCCCTGAGTAACGATTCTGTGTCCCTGAGTAACAGTTCTGTGTCCCTGAGTAACAATTCTGTGTCCCTGAGTAACAGTTCTGTGTCCCTGAGTAACAATTCTGTGTCCCTCAGTAACAATTCTGTGTCCCTGAGTAACAATTCTGTGTCCCTCAGTAACAATTCTGTGTCCCTCAGTAACAATTCTGTGTCTGTCCCTGAGTAACAATTCTGTGTCCCTGAGTAACAGTTCTGTGTCCCTGAGTAACAATTCTGTGTCCCTGAGTAACAGTTCTGTGTCCCTGAGTAACAATTCTGTGTCCCTGAGTAACAATTCTGTGTCTGTCCCTGAGTAACAATTCTGTGTCCCTGAGTAACAGTTCTGTGTCCCTGAGTAACAATTCTGTGTCCCTGAGTAACAGTTCTGTGTCCCTGAGTAACAATTCTGTGTCCCTGAGTAACAATTCTGTGTCCCTCAGTAACAATTCTGTGTCCCTCAGTAACAATTCTGTGTCTGTCCCTGAGTAACAATTCTGTGTCCGTGAGTAACAGTTCTGTGTCCCTGAGTAACAATTCTGTGTCCCTGAGTAACAGTTCTGTGTCCCTGAGTAACAATTCTGTATCCCTGAGTAACAATTCTGTGTCTCTGAGTAACAATTCTGTGTCCCTCAGTAACAATTCTGTGTCCCTCAGTAACAATTCTGTGTCCCTCAGTAACAATTCTGTGTTTGTCCCTGAGTAACAATTCTGTGTCCCTCAGTAACAATTCTGTGTCCCTCAGTAACAATTCTGTGTCCCTCAGTAACAATTCTGTGTCCCTCAGTAACAATTCTGTGTCTGTCCCTGAGTAACAATTCTATGTCCCTCAGTAACAATTCTGTGTCCCTCAGTAACAATTCTGTGTCCCTCAGTAACAATTCTATGTCTGTCCCTCAGTAACAATTCTGTGTCCCTGAGTAACAGTTCTGTGTCCCTGAGTAACAATTCTGTGTCCCTGAGTAACAGTTCTGTGTCCCTGAGTAACAATTCTGTGTCCCTGAGTAACAATTCTGTGTCCCTCAGTAACAATTCTGTGTCCCTCAGTAACAATTCTGTGTCCTTCAGTAACAATTCTGTGTCTGTCCCTGAGTAACAATTCTGTGTCCCTGAGTAACAGTTCTGTGTCCCTGAGTAACAATTCTGTGTCCCTGAGTAACAATTCTGTGTCCCTGAGTAACAATTCTGTGTCCCTCAGTAACAATTCTGTGTCTGTCCCTGAGTAACAGTTCTGTGTCCCTGAGTAACAGTTCTGTGTCCCTGAGTAACAATTCTGTGTCCCTGAGTAACAATTCTGTGTCCCTCAGTAACAATTTTGTGTCCCTCAGTAACAATTCTGTGTCTGTCCCTGAGTAACAATTCTGTGTCCCTGAGTAACAGTTCTGTGTCCCTGAGTAACAATTCTGTGTCCCTGAGTAACAGTTCTGTGTCCCTGAGTAACAATTCTGTGTCCCTCAGTAACAATTCTGTGTCCCTCAGTAACAATTCTGTGTCCCTCAGTAACAATTCTGTGTCTGTCCCTGAGTAACAATTCTGTGTCCCTCAGTAACAATTCTGTGTCCCTCAGTAACAATTCTGTGTCCCTCAGTAACAATTCTGTGTCTGTCCCTGAGTAACAATTCTGTGTCCCTCAGTAACAATTCTGTGTCCCTCAGTAACAATTCTGTGTCTGTCCCTGAGTAACAATTCTGTGTCCCTGAGTAACAGTTCTGTGTCCCTGAGTAACAATTCTGTTTCCCTGAGTAACAGTTCTGTGTCCCTGAGTAACAATTCTGTGTCCCTGAGTAACAATTCTGTGTCCCTCAGTAACAATTCTGTGTCCCTCAGTAACAATTCTGTGTCCCTCAGTAACAATTCTGTGTCTGTCCCTGAGTAACAATTCTGTGTCCCTGAGTAACAGTTCTGTGTCCCTGAGTAACAATTCTGTGTCCCTGAGTAACAGTTCTGTGTCCCTGAGTAATAATTCTGTGTCCCTGAGTAACAATTCTGTGTCCCTGAGTAACAATTCTGTGTCCCTCAGTAACAATTCTGTGTCCCTCAGTAACAATTCTGTGTCTGTCCCTGAGTAACAATTCTGTGTCCCTGAGTAACAGTTCTGTGTCCTTGAGTAACAGTTCTGTGTCCCTGAGTAACAGTTCTGTGTCCCTCAGTAACAATTCTGTGTCTGTCCCTGAGTAACAATTCTGTGTCCCTCAGTAACAATTCTGTGTCCCTCAGTAACAATTCTGTGTCTGTCCCTGAGTAACAGTTCTGTGTCCCTGAGTAACAGTTCTGTGTCCCTGAGTATCAATTCTGTGTCCCTCAGTAACAATTCTGTGTCCCTCAGTAACAATTCTGTGTCCCTCAGTAACAATTCTGTGTCTGTCCCTGAGTAACAGTTCTGTGTCCCTGAGTAACAGTTCTGTGTCCCTGAGTAATAATTCTGTGTCCCTAAGTAACGATTCTGTGTCCCTAAAGTATCTGTGGCCCTAACTCTGTCCCTAATACAGAGAGGTCTGTCTCTCTTGAATGACCGGAGGCAAATGGAGAATTGTAAGATGGCCGCAATTTATAGCTCCACCATTACACAGTGCTGGCTGGCTGGCTGCTGATTGGCTAAAACGATCACATGTCATGAATGAATGCATTATGGGTCAGCGCGCCTTGTCTGCGCGCCTTCCCAGAGATCCCTGCTCCGTCGCCACACATGTCGCCGCCATTTTTGGAAAAATTTCGATTCGCGCATCCGAAGTATGCTAATTTTCGGATTCGGCACGAATCGAATTTTTCCTAATATTCGAAACGAATTCCACTTCGCCAAGTTCGATTCGCTCATCTCTAATTATTATAGTAAACTATATAATATTGCCCTCAACGACCCTATAGATAAGAACAAAAAGGTAAAGGAGGAGAAGAGAAGAGAATATCTAAGAAAAGCAGGATTACCAAAAGTAAGCGAAGATTTATTAAACTCCTTAGAATCTGAAATCTCACAGGAAGAACTAAAAATAGCATTAAAAAGCTTTAAATCGGGGAAAAGTCCGGGCCCAGATGGATATACCGTGAGATACTATAAAAAATATAGTGACTTACTATTACCTAAATTAAAGAGGTATATGGACGCGTTGGGAGGAGAGATGGAGATGAGACAGGAATCCCTACAGGCCCAGGTGGTTTTGATACATAAGGAAGGTAAAGATATCTCCCAGTGCTCAAGTAATAGACCGATATCATTGCTGAACACAGATACGAAGTTGTATGCAAAGGTTTTAGCAAATAGGTTGAAGGATCTGATGCCAGAATGGATACACGGGGATCAGGTGGGTTTCGTTAGAGGAAGGGAGGGTCGAGATAATGGGTTGAGATCCCTGATGCTTATTCAGAAAAGTCGAATGGGAAAAAATCCAGTACTGTTGCTCTCAATAGACGCGGAGAAGGCGTTTGACAGGGTCAATTGGAGTTTTATGATGGATACGCTAGAGGCCTTGGGACTGGGTAACAGGATGAGGAGATGGATTGGAAGACTGTATGAAGGACCGTCCACGATGATAGTGGTAAATGGAGAGAGATCAGAGTGTTTTTTAATGACAAATGGAACTAGACAGGGTTGCCCATTATCCCCACTGTTGTTTGTCTTATCATTGGAACTAGAGATGAGCGAATCGAACTAGGCGAACCGGAATTCGAGTCGAATTTCAGGAAATATTCGATTCGTGTCGAAACCGAAATTTTGCCTACTTCGGGTGCGCGAATCGAACATTTCCCGATCAGCCGGCAAAAGTGTCCCTGCAGTGAGCTCCGCTATTTCTGACAGTTCTCTGACAGAAGGAACACATGTTTAGCGGTTGAAACATTGTATCTATTAGTTTACATTTAGGATACAGATGTTTCAACCACTGTACATGTGAAGAAGTTGTGAGAGAACTGTCAGAAATAGAGGAACTCTGCACATACACTTTTTGCCGGCTTGGAATTATTCTTCTTTTCATCCTACTTCTTCTTCTTCTTCATCCTCAGAAGAAGAGGATGAGGATGAGGATGAAGAAGAAGAAGAAGAAGAAGAAGAAGAAGAAGTAGGATGAAAAGAAGAATAATTCCAAGCCGGCAAAAAGTGTATGTGCAGAGTTCCTCTATTTCTGACAGTTCTCTCACAGCTTCTTCACATGTACAGCGGTTGAAACATCTGTATCCTAAATGGAAACTAATAGATACAATTTGTATCTATTAGTTTCCATTTAGGATACAGATATTTCAACCGCTGTACATGTGAAGAAGCTGTGAGAGAACTGTCAGAAATAGAGGAACTCTGCACATACACTTTTTGCCGGCTTGGAATTATTCTTCTTTTCATTCTTCTTCTTCTTCCTCATCCTCATCCTCATCCTCATCCTCTTCTTCTGAGGATGAGGATGAAGAAGAAGAAGAAGAAGAAGTAGGATGAAAAGAAGAATAATTCCAAGCCGGCAAAAAGTGTATGTGCAGAGTTCCTCTATTCTGCAGATACACTTAGAGGAGCTCTGCAGATACACTTAGAGGAGCTCTGCACATACACTTTTTGCCGGCTTGGAATTAATCTTATTTTCATCCTACTTCTTCTTCTTCTTCTTCTTCTTCTTCATCCTCATCCTCAGAAGAAGAAGAGGATGAGGATGAGGATGAAGAAGAAGAAGAAGAAGTAGGATGAAAATAAGAATAATTCCAAACCGGAAAAAAATGTATGTGCAGAGCTCCTCTAAGTGTATCTGCAGAGCTCCTCTAAGTGTATCTGCAGAATAGAGGAACTCTGCACATACACTTTTTGCCGGAAACCGCTGTATGGAGTGAATGTCCCAGAACTGTCAGAAATAGACTATTTATGACAGTTCTGGGACATTCACTGCATACAGCTGTTTTAACCGCTGTATGGAGGGAATGTCATGGAACTGTCAGAAATAGACTATTAATGACAGTTCTGGGACTGTCCTTCAATGCAGCGGTTGAAACATTGTATGTATTTGTTTCCATAAATGGATCCATTTATGGAAACAAATGGATCCATTTATGGAAACAAATACATACAATGTTTCAACCGCTGCATGGAAGGACAGTCCCAGAACTGTCATTAATAGTCTATTTCTGACAGTTCCATGACATTCCCTCCATACAGCGGTTAAAACAGCTGTATGGAGTGAATGTCCCAGATCTATCAGAAATAGACTATTTATGACAGTTCTGGGACATTCACTGCATACAGCTGTTTTAACCGCTGTATGGAGGGAATGTCATGGAACTGTCAGAAATAGACTATTAATGACAGTTCTGGGACTGTCCTTCCATGCAGCGGTTGAAACATTGTATGTATTTGTTTCCATAAATGGATCCATTTATGGAAACAAATACATACAATGTTTCAACCGCTGCATGGAAGGACAGTCCCAGAACTGTCATTAATAGTCTATTTCTGACAGTTCCATGACATTCCCTCCATACAGCGGTTAAAACAGCTGTATGGAGTGAATGTCCCAGATCTATCAGAAATAGACTATTTATGACAGTTCTGGGACATTCACTGCATACAGCTGTTTTAACCGCTGTATGGAGGGAATGTCATGGAACTGTCAGAAATAGACTATTAATGACAGTTCTGGGACTGTCCTTCCATGCAGCGGTTGAAACATTGTATGTATTTGTTTCCATAAATGGATCCATTTATGGAAACAAATACATACAATGTTTCAACCGCTGTATGGAAGGACAGTCCCACAACTGTCATTAATAGTCTATTTCTGACAGTTCCATGACATTCCCTCCATACAGCGGTTAAAACAGCTGTATGGAGTGAATGTCCCAGATCTATCAGAAATAGACTATTTATGACAGTTCTGGGACATTCACTGCATACAGCTGTTTTAACCGCTGTATGGAGGGAATGTCATGGAACTGTCAGAAATAGACTATTAATGACAGTTCTGGGACTGTCCTTCCATGCAGCGGTTGAAACATTGTATGTATTTGTTTCCATAAATGGATCCATTTATGGAAACAAATACATACAATGTTTCAACCGCTGCATGGAAGGACAGTCCCAGAACTGTCATTAATAGTCTATTTCTGACAGTTCCATGACATTCCCTCCATACAGCGGTTAAAACAGCTGTATGGAGTGAATGTCCCAGATCTATCAGAAATAGACTATTTATGACAGTTCTGGGACATTCACTGCATACAGCTGTTTTAACCGCTGTATGGAGGGAATGTCATGGAACTGTCAGAAATAGACTATTAATGACAGTTCTGGGACTGTCCTTCCATGCAGCGGTTGAAACATTGTATGTATTTGTTTCCATAAATGGATCCATTTATGGAAACAAATACATACAATGTTTCAACCGCTGCATGGAAGGACAGTCCCAGAACTGTCATTAATAGTCTATTTCTGACAGTTCCATGACATTCCCTCCATACAGCGGTTAAAACAGCTGTATGGAGTGAATGTCCCAGATCTATCAGAAATAGACTATTTATGACAGTTCTGGGACATTCACTGCATACAGCTGTTTTAACCGCTGTATGGAGGGAATGTCATGGAACTGTCAGAAATAGACTATTAATGACAGTTCTGGGACTGTCCTTCCATGCAGCGGTTGAAACATTGTATGTATTTGTTTCCATAAATGGATCCATTTATGGAAACAAATACATACAATGTTTCAACCGCTGCATGGAAGGACAGTCCCAGAACTGTCATTAATAGTCTATTTCTGACAGTTCCATGACATTCCCTCCATACAGCGGTTAAAACAGCTGTATGCAGTGAATGTCCCAGATCTATCAGAAATAGACTATTTATGACAGTTCTGGGACATTCACTGCATACAGCTGTTTTAACCGCTGTATGGAGGGAATGTCATGGAACTGTCAGAAATAGACTATTAATGACAGTTCTGGGACTGTCCTTCAATGCAGCGGTTGAAACATTGTATGTATTTGTTTCCATAAATGGATCCATTTATGGAAACAAATACATACAATGTTTCAACCGCTGCATGGAAGGACAGTCCCAGAACTGTCATTAATAGTCTATTTCTGACAGTTCCATGACATTCCCTCCATACAGCGGTTAAAACAGCTGTATGGAGTGAATGTCCCAGATCTATCAGAAATAGACTATTTATGACAGTTCTGGGACATTCACTGCATACAGCTGTTTTAACCGCTGTATGGAGGGAATGTCATGGAACTGTCAGAAATAGACTATTAATGACAGTTCTGGGACTGTCCTTCCATGCAGCGGTTGAAACATTGTATGTATTTGTTTCCATAAATGGATCCATTTATGGAAACAAATACATACAATGTTTCAACCGCTGCATGGAAGGACAGTCCCAGAACTGTCATTAATAGTCTATTTCTGACAGTTCCATGACATTCCCTCCATACAGCGGTTAAAACAGCTGTATGGAGTGAATGTCCCAGATCTATCAGAAATAGACTATTTATGACAGTTCTGGGACATTCACTGCATACAGCTGTTTTAACCGCTGTATGGAGGGAATGTCATGGAACTGTCAGAAATAGACTATTAATGACAGTTCTGGGACTGTCCTTCCATGCAGCGGTTGAAACATTGTATGTATTTGTTTCCATAAATGGATCCATTTATGGAAACAAATACATACAATGTTTCAACCGCTGCATGGAAGGACAGTCCCAGAACTGTCATTAATAGTCTATTTCTGACAGTTCTATGACATTCCCTCCATACAGCGGTTGAAACCGCTGTATGGAGTGAATGTCCCAGAACTGTCAGAAATAGACAGAAACTGTCACAGAACTGTCCTTCTTCTCATCCTTCTCCTTCTTCTCATCCTTCTTCTCATCCTTCTTCTCATCCTTCTCCTTCTTCTCATCCTTCTCCTTCTTCTCATCCTTCTCCTTCTGCTCATCCTTCTTCTCATCCTTCTCCTTCTTCTCATCCTTCTCCTTCTCCTTCTTCTCATCCTTCTCCTTCTCCTTCTTCTCATCCTTCTCCTTCTCATCCTTCTCCTTCTCCTTCTCATCCTTCTCCTTCTTCTCATCCTTCTCCTTCTTCTCATCCTTCTCCTTCTCCTTCTTCTCATCCTTCTCCTTCTCCTTCTCATCCTTCTCCTTCTTCTCATCCTTCTCCTTCTCCTCATCCTTTTTCTTCTCATCCTTCTCCTTCTCCTTCTTCTCATCCTTCTCCTTCTTCTCATCCTTCTCCTTCTTCTCATCCTTCTCCTTCTTCTCATCCTTCTCCTTCTTCTCCTTCTTCTCATCATTCTCCTTCTTCTCATCCTTCTCCTTCTTCTCATCCTTCTCATCCTTCTTCTCATCCTTCTTCTTCTCATCCTTCTCCTTCTTCTCATCCTTCTCCTTCTCCTTCTTCTCATCCTTCTCCTTCTTCTCATCCTTCTCCTTCTTCTCATCCTTCTCCTTCTCATCCTTCTCCTTCTCCTTCTTCTCTTCCTTCTCCTTCTTCTCATCCTTCTCCTTCTTCTCATCCTTCTTCTTCTCATCCTTCTCCTCCTTCTTCTCATCCTTCTTCTCATCCTTCTTCTTCTCATCCTTCTCCTTCTTCTCATCCTTCTCCTTCTCCTTCTTCTCATCCTTCTCCTTCTTCTCATCCTTCTCCTTCTTCTCATCCTTCTCCTTCTTCTCATCCTTCTCCTTCTTCTCATCCTTCTCCTTCTCCTTCTTCTCTTCCTTCTCCTTCTTATCATCCTTCTCCTTCTTCTCATCATTCTCCTTCTTCTCATCCTTCTCCTTCTTCTCATCCTTCTTCTTCTCATCCTTTTCCTTCTTCTCATCCTTCTTCTTCTCATCCTTCTTCTTCTCATCCTTCTCCTTCTCATCCTTCTCTTTCTTCTCATCCTTCTCCTTCTCCTTCTTCTCATCCTTCTCCTTCTTCTCATCCTTCTCCTTCTCCTTCTTCTCATCCTTCTCCTTATTCTCAGCCTTCTTCTTCTCATCCTTCTCCTTCTCATCCTTCTCCTTCTCATCCTTCTCCTTCTTCTCATCCTTCTCCTTCTTCTCATCCTTCTCCTTCTCCTTCTTCTCATCCTTCTCCTTCTCCTTCTTCTCATCCTTCTCCTTCTCCTTCTTCTCATCCTTCTCCTTCTTCTCATCCTTCTCCTTCTTCTCATCCTTCTCCTTCTTCTCATCCTTCTCCTTCTCCTTCTTCTCATCCTTCTCCTTCTCCTCATCCTTTTTCTTCTCATCCTTCTCCTTCTCCTTCTTCTCATCCTTCTCCTTCTTCTCATCCTTCTCCTTCTTCTCATCCTTCTCCTTCTTCTCATCCTTCTCCTTCTTCTCATCCTTCTCCTTCTCCTTCTTCTCTTCCTTCTCCTTCTTATCATCCTTCTCCTTCTTCTCATCATTCTCCTTCTTCTCATCCTTCTTCTTCTTCTCATCCTTCTTCTTCTCTTCCTTTTCCTTCTTCTCATCCTTCTTCTTCTCATCCTTCTTCTTCTCATCCTTCTCCTTCTCATCCTTCTCTTTCTTCTCATCCTTCTCCTTCTCCTTCTTCTCATCCTTCTCCTTCTTCTCATCCTTCTCCTTCTTCTCATCCTTCTCCTTATTCTCAGCCTTCTTCTTCTCATCCTTCTCCTTCTCATCCTTCTCCTTCTCATCCTTCTCCTTCTTCTCATCCTTCTCCTTCTTCTCATCCTTCTCCTTCTTCTCATCCTTCTCCTTCTCCTTCTTCTCATCCTTCTCCTTCTCCTTCTTCTCATCCTTCTCCTTCTTCTCATCCTTCTCCTTCTTCTCATCCTTCTCCTTCTCCTTCTTCTCATCCTTCTCCTTCTCCTCATCCTTTTTCTTCTCATCCTTCTCCTTCTCCTTCTTCTCATCCTTCTCCTTCTTCTCATCCTTCTCCTTCTTCTCATCCTTCTCCTTCTTCTCATCCTTCTCCTTCTTCTCCTTCTTCTCATCATTCTCCTTCTTCTCATCCTTCTCCTTCTTCTCATCCTTCTCATCCTTCTTCTCATCCTTCTTCTTCTCATCCTTCTCCTTCTTCTCATCCTTCTCCTTCTCCTTCTTCTCATCCTTCTCCTTCTTCTCATCCTTCTCCTTCTCATCCTTCTCCTTCTCCTTCTTCTCTTCCTTCTCCTTCTTCTCATCCTTCTCCTTCTTCTCATCCTTCTTCTTCTCATCCTTCTCCTCCTTCTTCTCATCCTTCTTCTCATCCTTCTTCTTCTCATCCTTCTCCTTCTTCTCATCCTTCTCCTTCTCCTTCTTCTCATCCTTCTCCTTCTTCTCATCCTTCTCCTTCTTCTCATCCTTCTCCTTCTTCTCATCCTTCTCCTTCTTCTCATCCTTCTCCTTCTCCTTCTTCTCTTCCTTGTCCTTCTTATCATCCTTCTCCTTCTTCTCATCATTCTCCTTCTTCTCATCCTTCTCCTTCTTCTCATCCTTCTTCTTCTCATCCTTTTCCTTCTTCTCATCCTTCTTCTTCTCATCCTTCTTCTTCTCATCCTTCTCCTTCTCATCCTTCTCTTTCTTCTCATCCTTCTCCTTCTCCTTCTTCTCATCCTTCTCCTTCTTCTCATCCTTCTCCTTCTCCTTCTTCTCATCCTTCTCCTTATTCTCAGCCTTCTTCTTATCATCCTTCTCCTTCTTCTCATCATTCTCCTTCTTCTCATCCTTCTCCTTCTTCTCATCCTTCTCCTTCTTCTCATCCTTCTCCTTCTCCTTCTTCTCATCCTTCTCCTTCTCCTTCTTCTCATCCTTCTCCTTCTCCTTCTTCTCATCCTTCTCCTTCTTCTCATCCTTCTCCTTCTTCTCACCCTTCTCCTTCTCCTTCTTCTCATCCTTCTCCTTCTCCTTCTTCTCATCCTTCTCCTTCTCCTTCTCCTTCCTCATCTCCAAGGGCATTTAAATTAAAGGTACAGTGTTCTGCACTAATTTAAAGGCTCTCTGAAGCCTAGAAACCCTTTAAATAAGTCATCTTCGTAGCGGAGAAATTCGCATCGAATCGAATTTCACACTGGAATTCGCCGAATCAGCCGAATCGAATTTTTCATTTCTTCGCTCATCTCTAATTGGAACCCTTGTTATTAACAATCAGGAAAAATATACATATAAAGGGAATTAATGTAGGAAAGATAGAGCATAAAGTCGCTGCATTTGCGGATGACCTATTGTTCTATATTAGTAACCCCAGGATAACGCTTCCTAACCTAATGAAAACATTGAAGGAATATGGGGAATTGGCAAACCTAAAAATTAATTTGAGTAAAACAGAGATATTAACTATAAACCTTCCAAAGAGTGAAAAAGAAACGATACAGAGAGAGTTCCACTTTATATGGAAAGATAGAGAAATAAAATATTTGGGAGTAAAACTTACTTCTTCACAGAAAAATCTTTATAAAGCAAATTATATACCATTGCTAAATGAGGTTAGGGAGGAATTGAAGAGAATCGGAGGAAATCCTTCGTGGCTAGGTCGTATTAACCTAATAAAAATGGTAATTCTCCCTAAGGTTTTGTATAAACTCCAAATGATTCCCATTAAACTCCCAGAGACATACTTTAGAACAATTAAACAAATAGTAACAAGATATATATGGAAAAATAAAAAACCTAGAGTATCATATGAAGTGCTAAGTAGAAATAAAGAAAAGGGGGGGTGGGACTGCCGGATCTCAAAAGATATTATAGAGCAGTGATCCTATCAAGAATTTTTGACTGGAAACATAATATAAAGAGTAAAAATTGGGTTACAATAGAAAATACACTTAGTGGGAAAGATTTGAGTGGGATTGTTTGGGTATCAACACAGTTTAGAGAATTAGCTGAGAGCACAAGTCCATTCACTAGGACTGTTTTGAAAGAATGGGATAGATTGCACAAACAGAGGAATTGGGATTTCAACTCATTGAAATTAAGAAATTCAGAGTTTTTCCCCCCAGGTAAAGAGGAAATTACGGGTTAATGGATTAAGAAAGAGGATGCTCAGTTGAGAGACGTAATGGAGGGGGTAAACTTAAGAACACTAGAGGATTTGAAAAGGGAAGAGGGAGGGATTTTCACTAAAATAGATATATGGAGGTATAATCAATTAAAACAATTCGTGGGGAAACTGACGAAGCCCCTTAGAATTAGAAAGGATTGGAATTTATTTGAGAAATTTTTTGAAGTGCGAGGTGATGGGAAACAACACTGCTAAAACATATAAAATTCTCACTGATTTAGATAGTAAGGTAAAATTAAGGTATATAGAAAGATGGGAAAGAGATTTGGGGGTGGAGTGGGAGGAACATACACAAAGAAAAATATATAGAATGGTACATGGAAATGTTAGTATGCGGGAGGTGGAGCTGAACTATAAATGTTTAAGTAGGTGGTATATCACTCCGATAGTAGAACACAAAATGAGTGGTGAGAAACAATCTGGGTGTTGGCGAGAATGTGGAGAGGAGGGCACAATGTATCACGTGTGGTGGGGATGCCCAAAAATACAAGTTTACTGGAGGAAGGTTATAAATCAAATTAGGAATATCACTGAAATTGAGATTGGTTTGGACCCTGAGATATGCCTTTTTTATATCACAAAAATATCAATGAAAACATTTAAGAATATGGGTATAGAGTGCTACTTAAATGCAGCTAAAGGGTTGATACCTAGGTTCTGGCGTAAAGTAGAGGCACCGGAGGTAGATGACTGGATAGCCAGAGTGGACCAGATTGTTAGAATGGAGAAACTGTATTATATACAGGAGGATAAGATGGAGGTTTATTATACAACATGGAAGAAATAAGAGGAATTTAGAGCATGGAAGAAAGAAGCTACTCCGTAAATAAGAATAAAGATGGGAATCGGACAGATGTCAGGGGTTTATTGAAGAGGGGAGGGAAAGAGGGGGGGGTTGAGGGATGGGGGTTAAGGGGAGAAAATGATATGCAATAAGTGTTTTTAGAAGAAATTTGTTATGTTGTATTTTATTACATCTTGTGTTGGAGATATTTATATTGCTATATTTGAAAACAAATAAATATTTAAATTAAAAAAAAAAAAAGAAAAAAAAGAAAAAATGTGTTTAAAGGCTACTTCCCGTTTTGGTCACGTCACATAGACGACATCACTTCTGTTTACAGAAGACTGCAGTTTCCCAGCCATTTTCTTTTGTATTTAAAGCTGAAATCAAGTGATTATTTATCCCTCTTGTCATTCCTTGGTAAAAAGAAACTGCAATAGGTAAAGAAGGTGCAAAGACATTTTATGTCAGTTTTTGGGCCTGTGCCCCTTAAAATGTTTACACCTTTCACAAACTGCTCGGGGGTGTAAAAGGTGTCAACACGGCGTCAAAAAATCCCAGAAATGGATGCAAAGAGGCATAAAACACCAAAAGTCATGGCGAAAAGGGTTTAAGGGCCACTTCCCGTTTTGGTCACGTCACGTTGACGACATCACTTCCACATCACTTGTTTCCTTGCCGGTTCCTTGTCTGTTTAAAGCTTAAATCAAGTGATATTTCGTCACTTTCTTCATTCCTTGGTAAAATAAAGCTGCAATAAGTAAAAAAAAAAATGCCAGACAATTTTTTTCAGTTTTTCAGGGTGTGCCCCTTTTAGCTTTTCAACCTTTTACCAACTGCTCAAGGAGGCAGAAAATGTGTGAAAACGGGCTTAGAAAGCTCAAAAATGGATTCAACGATGCTAAAAACTGCAAAGAGTCAAGGAGAAAAGTGTCGAAAGGCCACTGCCTGTTTCGGTCACGTCACATTGATGACATCCCATGTTTTCAGAAGATGGATGTTTTCCAGCTAATTTCTTGCCCGTTAAAATCTGAAATCAAATCATACTTCATCCATCTAGTGATTCCTTGGTAAAAAGAAAAGCGGCAATGGGAAAAATGATGCAACAATTTTTTGGGCCACTTTTTTTGCGGTGTGCCCCTTTGAACTTTTAAACCTTTCACCAACTGCTCAAGGTGGCAGAAAAGGTGTCAAAATGGGTTCACAAATCCCAACAATGGATGCATCAAGGCTTTAAGCTCCAAAAAGTCCTGAAAAAAGGGCTTAAGGGCTACTTCCTGTGTTGGTCACGTCCCATTGACGACATCACTTCCACTTTCAGGATATAGCTGTTTCCTAGCCAATTTCTTGTCCGTTTATAGCGTAAATCAAGTGATATTTCATCCCTCTCTTCATTCCTTGGTAAACAGAAGCTGCAATTGGTAAAAAGATGCAAAACAATCTTTGGCAGTTTTTCGGGGTGTGCCCCTTTGAACTTTTAAACCTTTTACCAACTGCTCAAGGTGTCAGAAGAGGTGTCAAGACAGGCGTAGGCATCTCAAAAATGGATGCGTCAAGGCTTAACACTCCAAAACATCAAGAAAAAATGTGTTTAAAGGCTACTTCCCGTTTTGGTCACGTCACATAGACGACATCACTTCTGTTTACAGAAGACTGAAGTTTCCCAGCCATTTTCTTTTGTATTTAAAGCTGAAATCAAGTGATTATTTATCCCTCTTGTCATTCCTTGGTAAAAAGAAACTGCAATAGGTAAAAAAGGTGCAAAGACATTTTATGTCAGTTTTTGGGTCTGTGCCCCTTAAAATGTTTACACCTTTCACAAACTGCTCGGGGTTGTAAAAGGTGTCAACACGGCGTCAAAAAAGCCCAGAAATGGATGCAAAGAGGCATAAAACACAAAACGTCATGGCGAAAAGGGTTTAAGGGCCACTTCCCGTTTTGGTCACGTCACGTTGACGACATCACTTCCACTTTCAGGATATAGCTGTTTCCTTGCCGGTTCCTTGTTTGTTTAAAGCTTAAATCAAGTGATATTTCGTCACTCTCTTCATTCCTTGGTAAACAGAAGCTGCAATTGGTAAAAAGATGCAAAACAATCTTTGGCAGTTTTTCGGGGTGTGCCCCTTTGAACTTTTAAACCTTTTACCAACTGCTCAAGGTGGCAGAAGAGGTGTCAAGACAGGCGTAGGCATCTCAAAAATGGATGCGCCAATGCTTAACACTCCAAAACATCAAGAAAAAATGTGTTTAATGGCTACTTCCCGTTTTGGTCACGTCACATAGACGACATCACTTCTGTTTACAGAAGACTGCAGTTTCCCAGCCATTTTCTTTTGTATTTAAAGCTGAAATCAAGTGATTATTTATCCCTCTTGTCATTCCTTGGTAAAAAGAAACTGCAATAGGTAAAGAAGGTGCAAAGACATTTTATGTCAGTTTTTGGGCCTGTGCCCCTTAAAATGTTTACACCTTTCACAAACTGCTCGGGGGGTGTAAAAGGTGTCAACACGGTGTCAAAAAAGCCCAGAAATGGATGCAAAGAGGCATAAAACACCAAAAGTCATGGCGAAAAGGGTTTAAGGGTCACTTCCCGTTTTGGTCACGTCACGTTGACGACATCACTTCCACATCACTTGTTTCCTTGCCGGTTCCTTGTCTGTTTAAAGCTTAAATCAAGTGATATTTCGTCACTCTCTTCATTCCTTGGTAAAATGAAGCTGCAATAAGTAAAAAAAAAATGCAAGACAATTTTTGGCAGTTTTTCAGGGTGTGCCCCTTTTAGCTTTTCAACCTTTTACCAACTGCTCAAGGAGGCAGAAAATGTGTGAAAACGGGCTTAGAAAGCTCAAAAATGGATTCAACGATGCTAAAAACTGCAAAGAGTCAAGGACAAAAGTGTCGAAAGGCCACTGCCTGTTTCGGTCACGTCACATTGATGACATCCCATGTTTTCAGAAGATGGATGTTTTCCAGCTAATTTCTTGCCCGTTAAAATCTGAAATCGAATCATACTTCATCCATCTAGTGATTCCTTGGTAAAAAGAAAAGCGGCAATGGGAAAAACGATGCAACAATTTTTTGGGCCACTTTTTTTGCGGTGTGCCACTTTGAACTTTTAAACCTTTCACCAACTGCTCAAGGTGGCAGAAAAGGTGTCAAAATGGGTTCACAAATCCCAACAATGGATGCATCAAGGCTTTAAACTCCAAAAAGTCCTGAAAAAAGGGCTTAAGGGCTACTTCCTGTGTTGGTCACGTCCCATTGACGACATCACTTCCACTTTCAGGATATAGCTGTTTCCTACCCAATTTCATGTCCGTTTATAGCGTAAATCAAGTGATATTTCATCCCTCTCTTCATTCCTTGGTAAACAGAAACTGCAATTGGTAAAAAGATGCAAAACAATCTTTGGCAGTTTTTCGGGGTGTGCCCCTTTGAACTTTTAAACCTTTTACCAACTGCTCAAGGTGGCAGAAGAGGTGTCAAGACAGGCGTAGGCATCTCAAAAATGGATGCGCCAAGGCTTAACACTCCAAAACATCAAGAAAAAATGTGTTTAAAGGCTACTTCCCGTTTTGGTCACGTCACATAGACGACATCACTTCTGTTTACAGAAGACTGAAGTTTCCCAGCCATTTTCTTTTGTATTTAAAGCTGAAATCAAGTGATTATTTATCCCTCTTGTCATTCCTTGGTAAAAAGAAACTGCAATAGGTAAAGAAGGTGCAAAGACATTTTATGTCAGTTTTTGGGTCTGTGCCCCTTAAAATGTTTACACCTTTCACAAACTGCTCGGGGGTTGTAAAAGGTGTCAACACGGCGTCAAAAAAGTCCAGAAATGGATGCAAAGAGGCATAAAACACAAAACGTCATGGCGAAAAGGGTTTAAGGGCCACTTCCCGTTTTGGTCACGTCACGTTGACGACATCACTTCCACTTTCAGGATATAGCTGTTTCCTTGCCGGTTCCTTGTCTGTTTAAAGCTTAAATCAAGTGATATTTCGTCACTCTCTTCATTCCTTGGTAAACAGAAGCTGCAATTGGTAAAAAGATGCAAAACAATCTTTGGCAGTTTTTCGGGGTGTGACCCTTTGAACTTTTAAACCTTTTACCAACTGCTCAAGGTGGCAGAAGAGGTGTCAAGACAGGCGTAGGCATCTCAAAAATGGATGCTCCAAGGCTTAACACTCCAAAACATCAAGAAAAAATGTGTTTAATGGCTACTTCCCGTTTTGGTCACGTCACATAGACGACATCACTTCTGTTTACAGAAGACTGCAGTTTCCCAGCCATTTTCTTTTGTATTTAAAGCTGAAATCAAGTGATTATTTATCCCTCTTGTCATTCCTTGGTAAAAAGAAACTGCAATAGGTAAAGAAAGTGCAAAGACATTTTATGTCAGTTTTTGGGCCTGTGCCCCTTAAAATGTTTACACCTTTCACAAACTGCTCGGGGGGTGTAAAAGGTGTCAACACGGCGTCAAAAAAGCCCAGAAATGGATGCAAAGAGGCATAAAACACCAAAAGTCATGGCGAAAAGGGTTTAAGGGCCACTTCCTGTTTTGGTCACGTCACGTTGACGACATCACTTCCACTTTCAGGATATAGCTGTTTCCTTGCCGGTTCCTTGTCTGTTTACAGCTTAAATCAAGTGATATTTCGTCACTCTCTTCATTCCTTGGTAAACAGAAGCTGCAATTGGTAAAAAGATGCAAAACAATCTTTGGCAGTTTTTCGGGGTGTGCCCCGTTGAACTTTTAAACCTTTTACCAACTGCTCAAGGTGGCAGAAGAGGTGTCAAGACAGGCGTAGGCATCTCAAAAATGGATGTGCCAAGGCTTAACACTCCAAAACATCAAGAAAAAATGTGTTTAAAGGCTACTTCCCGTTTTGGTCACGTCACATAGACGACATCACTTCTGTTTACAGAAGACTGCAGTTTCCCAGCCATTTTCTTTTGTATTTAAAGCTGAAATCAAGTGATTATTTATCCCTCTTGTCATTCCTTGGTAAAAAGAAACTGCAATAGGTAAAGAAGGTGCAAAGACATTTTATGTCAGTTTTTGGACCTGTGCCCCTTAAAATGTTTACACCTTTCACAAACTGCTCGGGGGGTGTAAAAGGTGTCAACACGGCGTCAAAAAACCCCAGAAATGGATGCAAAGAGGCATAAAACACCAAAAGTCATGGCGAAAAGGGTTTAAGGGCCACTTCCTGTTTTGGTCACGTCACGTTGACGACATCACTTCCACTTTCAGGATATAGCTGTTTCCTTGCCGGTTCCTTGTCTGTTTACAGCTTAAATCAAGTGATATTTCGTCACTCTCTTCATTCCTTGGTAAACAGAAGCTGCAATTATTAAAAGATGCAAAACAATCTTTGGCAGTTTTTCGGGGTGTGCCCCGTTGAACTTTTAAACCTTTTACCAACTGCTCAAGGTGGCAGAAGAGGTGTCAAGACAGGCGTAGGCATCTCAAAAATGGATGCGCCAAGGCTTAACACTCCAAAACATCAAGAAAAAATGTGTTTAAAGGCTACTTCCTGTTTTGGTCACGTCACATAGACGACATCACTTCTGTTTACAGAAGACTGCAGTTTAACAGCCATTTTCTTTTGTATTTATAGCTGAAATCAAGTGATTATTTATCCCTCTTGTCATTCCTTGGTAAAAAGAAACTGCAATAGGTAAAGAAGGTGCAAAGACATTTTATGTCAGTTTTTGGACCTGTGCCCCTTAAAATGTTTACACCTTTCACAAACTGCTCGGGGGGTGTAAAAGGTGTCAACACGGCGTCAAAAAAGCCCAGAAATGGATGCAAAGAGGCATAAAACACCAAAAGTCATGGCGAAAAGGGTTTAAGGGCCACTTCCTGTTTTGGTCACGTCACGTTGACGACATCACTTCCACTTTCAGGATATAGCTGTTTCCTTGCCAGTTCCTTGTCTATTTACAGCTTAAATCAAGTGATATTTCGTCACTCTCTTCATTCCTTGGTAAACAGAAGCTGCAATTGGTAAAAAGATGCAAAACAATCTTTGGCAGTTTTTCGGGGTGTGCCCCGTTGAACTTTTAAACCTTTTACCAACTGCTCAAGGTGGCAGAAGAGGTGTCAAGACAGGCGTAGGCATCTCAAAAATGGATGCGCCATGGCTTAACACTCCAAAACATCAAGAAAAAATGTGTTTAAAGGCTACTTCCCGTTTTGGTCACGTCACATAGACGACATCACTTCTGTTTACAGAAGACTGCAGTTTCCCAGCCATTTTCTTTTGTATTTAAAGCTGAAATCAAGTGATTATTTATCCCTCTTGTCATTCCTTGGTAAAAAGAAACTGCAATAGGTAAAGAAGGTGCAAAGACATTTTATGTCAGTTTTTGGACCTGTGCCCCTTAAAATGTTTACACCTTTCACAAACTGCTCGGGGGGTGTAAAAGGTGTCAACACGGCGTCAAAACAGCCCAGAAATGGATGCAAAGAGGCATAAAACACCAAAAGTCATGGCGAAAAGGGTTTAAGGGCCACTTCCTGTTTTGGTCACGTCACGTTGACGACATCACTTCCACTTTCAGGATATAGCTGTTTCCTTGCCGGTTCCTTGTCTGTTTACAGCTTAAATCAAGTGATATTTCGTCACTCTCTTCATTCCTTGGTAAACAGAAGCTGCAATTGGTAAAAAGATGCAAAACAATCTTTGGCAGTTTTTCGGGGTGTGCCCCGTTGAACTTTTAAACCTTTTACCAACTGCTCAAGGTGGCAGAAGAGGTGTCAAGACAGGCGTAGGCATCTCAAAAATGGATGCGCCAAGGCTTAACGCTCCAAAACATCAAGAAAAAATGTGTTTAAAGGCTACTTCCCGTTTTGGTCACGTCACATAGACGACATCACTTCTGTTTACAGAAGACTGCAGTTTCCCAGCCATTTTCTTTTGTATTTAAAGCTGAAATCAAGTGATTATTTATCCCTCTTGTCATTCCTTGGTAAAAAGAAACTGCAATAGGTAAAGAAGGTGCAAAGACATTTTATGTCAGTTTTTGGACCTGTGCCCCTTAAAATGTTTACACCTTTCACAAACTGCTCGGGGGGTGTAAAAGGTGTCAACACGGCGTCAAAAAAGCCCATAAATGGATGCAAAGAGGCATAAAACACCAAAAGTCATGGCGAAAAGGGTTTAAGGGCCACTTCCTGTTTTGGTCACGTCACGTTGACGACATCACTTCCACTTTCAGGATATTGCTGTTTCCTTGCTGGTTCCTTGTCTGTTTACAGCTTAAATCAAGTGATATTTCGTCACTCTCTTCATTCCTTGGTAAACAGAAGCTGCAATTGGTAAAAAGATGCAAAAAAAATCTTTGGCAGTTTTTCGGGGTGTGCCCCGTTGAACTTTTAAACCTTTTACCAACTGCTCAAGGTGGCAGAAGAGGTGTCAAGACAGGCGTAGGCATCTCAAAAATGGATGCGCCAAGGCTTAACACTCCAAAACATCAAGAAAAAATGTGTTTAAAGGCTACTTCCCGTTTTGGTCACGTCACATAGACGACATCACTTCTGTTTACAGAAGACTGCAGTTTCCCAGCCATTTTCTTTTGTATTTAAAGCTGAAATCAAGTGATTATTTATCCCTCTTGTCATTCCTTGGTAAAATAAACTGCAATAGGTAAAGAAGGTGCAAAGACATTTTATGTCAGTTTTTGGGCCTGTGCCCCTTAAAATGTTTACACCTTTCACAAACTGCTCGGGGGGTGTAAAAGGTGTCAACACGGCGTCAAAACAGCCCAGAAATGGATGCAAAGAGGCATAAAACACCAAAAGTCATGGCGAAAAGGGTTTAAGGGCCACTTCCTGTTTTGGTCACGTCACGTTGACGACATCACTTCCACTTTCAGGATATAGCTGTTTCCTTGCCGGTTCCTTGTCTGTTTACAGCTTAAATCAAGTGATATTTCGTCACTCTCTTCATTCCTTGGTAAACAGAAGCTGCAATTGGTAAAAAGATGCAAAACAATCTTTGGCAGTTTTTCGGGGTGTGCCCCGTTGAACTTTTAAACCTTTTACCAACTGCTCAAGGTGGCAGAAGAGGTGTCAAGACAGGCGTAGGCATCTCAAAAATGGATGCGCCAAGGCTTAACACTCCAAAACATCAAGAAAAAATGTGTTTAAAGGCTACTTCCCGTTTTGGTCACGTCACATAGACGACATCACTTCTGTTTACAGAAGACTGCAGTTTCCCAGCCATTTTCTTTTGTATTTATAGCTGAAATCAAGTGATTATTTATCCCTCTTGTCATTCCTTGGTAAAAAGAAACTGCAATAGGTAAAGAAGGTGCAAAGACATTTTATGTCAGTTTTTGGACCTGTGCCCCTTAAAATGTTTACACCTTTCACAAACTGCTCGGGGGGTGTAAAAGGTGTCAACACGGCGTCAAAAAAGCCCAGAAATGGATGCAAAGAGGCATAAAACACCAAAAGTCATGGCGAAAAGGGTTTAAGGGCCACTTCCTGTTTTGGTCACGTCACGTTGACGACATCACTTCCACTTTCAGGATATAGCTGTTTCCTTGCCGGTTCCTTGTCTGTTTACAGCTTAAATCAAGTGATATTTCGTCACTCTCTTCATTCCTTGGTAAACAGAAGCTGCAATTGGTAAAAAGATGCAAAACAATCTTTGGCAGTTTTTCAGGGTGTGCCCCGTTGAACTTTTAAACCTTTTACCAACTGCTCAAGGTGGCAGAAGAGGTGTCAAGACAGGCGTAGGCATCTCAAAAATGGATGCGCCATGGCTTAACACTCCAAAACATCAAGAAAAAATGTGTTTAAAGGCTACTTCCCGTTTTGGTCACGTCACATAGACGACATCACTTCTGTTTACAGAAGACTGCAGTTTCCCAGCCATTTTCTTTTGTATTTAAAGCTGAAATCAAGTGATTATTTATCCCTCTTGTCATTCCTTGGTAAAAAGAAACTGCAATAGGTAAAGAAGGTGCAAAGACATTTTATGTCAGTTTTTGGGCCTGTGCCCCTTAAAATGTTTACACCTTTCACAAACTGCTCGGGGGGTGTAAAAGGTGTCAACACGGCGTCAAAACAGCCCAGAAATGGATGCAAAGAGGCATAAAACACCAAAAGTCATGGCGAAAAGGGTTTAAGGGCCACTTCCTGTTTTGGTCACGTCACGTTGACGACATCACTTCCACTTTCAGGATATAGCTGTTTCCTTGCCGGTTCCTTGTCTGTTTACAGCTTAAATCAAGTGATATTTCGTCACTCTCTTCATTCCTTGGTAAACAGAAGCTGCAATTGGTAAAAAGATGCAAAACAATCTTTGGCAGTTTTTCGGGGTGTGCCCCGTTGAACTTTTAAACCTTTTACCAACTGCTCAAGGTGGCAGAAGAGGTGTCAAGACAGGCGTAGGCATCTCAAAAATGGATGCGCCAAGGCTTAACGCTCCAAAACATCAAGAAAAAATGTGTTTAAAGGCTACTTCCCGTTTTGGTCACGTCACATAGACGACATCACTTCTGTTTACAGAAGACTGCAGTTTCCCAGCCATTTTCTTTTGTATTTAAAGCTGAAATCAAGTGATTATTTATCCCTCTTGTCATTCCTTGGTAAAAAGAAACTGCAATAGGTAAAGAAGGTGCAAAGACATTTTATGTCAGTTTTTGGACCTGTGCCCCTTAAAATGTTTACACCTTTCACAAACTGCTCGGGGGGTGTAAAAGGTGTCAACACGGCGTCAAAAAAGCCCATAAATGGATGCAAAGAGGCATAAAACACCAAAAGTCATGGTGAAAAGGGTTTAAGGGCCACTTCCTGTTTTGGTCACGTCACGTTGACGACATCACTTCCACTTTCAGGATATTGCTGTTTCCTTGCTGGTTCCTTGTCTGTTTACAGCTTAAATCAAGTGATATTTCGTCACTCTCTTCATTCCTTGGTAAACAGAAGCTGCAATTGGTAAAAAGATGCAAAAAAAATCTTTGGCAGTTTTTCGGGGTGTGCCCCGTTGAACTTTTAAACCTTTTACCAACTGCTCAAGGTGGCAGAAGAGGTGTCAAGACAGGCGTAGGCATCTCAAAAATGGATGCGCCAAGGCTTAACACTCCAAAACATCAAGAAAAAATGTGTTTAAAGGCTACTTCCCGTTTTGGTCACGTCACATAGACGACATCACTTCTGTTTACAGAAGACTGCAGTTTCCCAGCCATTTTCTTTTGTATTTAAAGCTGAAATCAAGTGATTATTTATCCCTCTTGTCATTCCTTGGTAAAATAAACTGCAATAGGTAAAGAAGGTGCAAAGACATTTTATGTCAGTTTTTGGGCCTGTGCCCCTTAAAATGTTTACACCTTTCACAAACTGCTCGGGGGGTGTAAAAGGTGTCAACACGGCGTCAAAACAGCCCAGAAATGGATGCAAAGAGGCATAAAACACCAAAAGTCATGGCGAAAAGGGTTTAAGGGCCACTTCCTGTTTTGGTCACGTCACGTTGACGACATCACTTCCACTTTCAGGATATAGCTGTTTCCTTGCCGGTTCCTTGTCTGTTTACAGCTTAAATCAAGTGATATTTCGTCACTCTCTTCATTCCTTGGTAAACAGAAGCTGCAATTGGTAAAAAGATGCAAAACAATCTTTGGCAGTTTTTCGGGGTGTGCCCCGTTGAACTTTTAAACCTTTTACCAACTGCTCAAGGTGGCAGAAGAGGTGTCAAGACAGGCGTAGGCATCTCAAAAATGGATGCGCCAAGGCTTAACACTCCAAAACATCAAGAAAAAATGTGTTTAAAGGCTACTTCCCGTTTTGGTCACGTCACATAGACGACATCACTTCTGTTTACAGAAGACTGCAGTTTCCCAGCCATTTTCTTTTGTATTTATAGCTGAAATCAAGTGATTATTTATCCCTCTTGTCATTCCTTGGTAAAAAGAAACTGCAATAGGTAAAGAAGGTGCAAAGACATTTTATGTCAGTTTTTGGACCTGTGCCCCTTAAAATGTTTACACCTTTCACAAACTGCTCGGGGGGTTTAAAAGGTGTCAACACGGCGTCAAAAAAGCCCAGAAATGGATGCAAAGAGGCATAAAACACCAAAAGTCATGGCGAAAAGGGTTTAAGGGCCACTTCCTGTTTTGGTCACGTCACGTTGACGACATCACTTCCACTTTCAGGATATAGCTGTTTCCTTGCCGGTTCCTTGTCTGTTTACAGCTTAAATCAAGTGATATTTCGTCACTCTCTTCATTCCTTGGTAAACAGAAGCTGCAATTGGTAAAAAGATGCAAAACAATCTTTGGCAGTTTTTCGGGGTGTGCCCCGTTGAACTTTTAAACCTTTTACCAACTGCTCAAGGTGGCAGAAGAGGTGTCAAGACAGGCGTAGGCATCTCAAAAATGGATGCGCCAAGGCTTAACACTCCAAAACATCAAGAAAAAATGTGTTTAAAGGCTACTTCCCGTTTTGGTCACGTCACATAGACGACATCACTTCTGTTTACAGAAGACTGCAGTTTCCCAGCCATTTTCTTTTGTATTTAAAGCTGAAATCAAGTGATTATTTATCCCTCTTGTCATTCCTTGGTAAAAAGAAACTGCAATAGGTAAAGAAGGTGCAAAGACATTTTATGTCAGTTTTTGGGCCTGTGCCCCTTAAAATGTTTACACCTTTCACAAACTGCTCGGGGGGTGTAAAAGGTGTCAACACGGCGTCAAAACAGCCCAGAAATGGATGCAAAGAGGCATAAAACACCAAAAGTCATGGCGAAAAGGGTTTAAGGGCCACTTCCTGTTTTGGTCACGTCACGTTGACGACATCACTTCCACTTTCAGGATATAGCTGTTTCCTTGCCGGTTCCTTGTCTGTTTACAGCTTAAATCAAGTGATATTTCGTCACTCTCTTCATTCCTTGGTAAACAGAAGCTGCAATTGGTAAAAAGATGCAAAACAATCTTTGGCAGTTTTTCGGGGTGTGCCCCGTTGAACTTTTAAACCTTTTACCAACTGCTCAAGGTGGCAGAAGAGGTGTCAAGACAGCCATAGGCATCTCAAAAATGGATGCGCCAAGGCTTAACACTCCAAAACATCAAGAAAAAATGTGTTTAAAGGCTACTTCCCGTTTTGGTCACGTCACATAGACGACATCACTTCTGTTTACAGAAGACTGCAGTTTCCCAGCCATTTTCTTTTGTATTTATAGCTGAAATCAAGTGATTATTTATCCCTCTTGTCATTCCTTGGTAAAAAGAAACTGCAATAGGTAAAGAAGGTGCAAAGACATTTTATGTCAGTTTTTGGACCTGTGCCCCTTAAAATGTTTACACCTTTCACAAACTGCTCGGGGGGTGTAAAAGGTGTCAACACGGCATCAAAAAAGCCCATAAATGGATGCAAAGAGGCATAAAACACCAAAAGTCATGGCGAAAAGGGTTTAAGGGCCACTTCCTGTTTTGGTCACGTCACGTTGACGACATCACGTCCACTTTCAGGATATAGCTGTTTCCTTGCCGGTTCCTTGTCTATTTACAGCTTAAATCAAGTGATATTTCGTCACTCTCTTCATTCCATGGTAAACAGAAGCTGCAATTGGTAAAAAGATGCAAAACAATCTTTGGCAGTTTTTCGGGGTGTGCCCCGTTGAACTTTTAAACCTTTTACCAACTGCTCAAGGTGGCAGAAGAGGTGTCAAGACAGGCGTAGGCATCTCAAAAATGGATGCGCCAAGGCTTTACACTCCAAAACATCAAGAAAAAATGTGTTTAAAGGCTACTTCCCGTTTTGGTCACGTCACATAGACGACATCACTTCTGTTTACAGAAGACTGCAGTTTCCCAGCCATTTTCTTTTGTATTTAAAGCTGAAATCAAGTGATTATTTATCCCTCTTGTCATTCCTTGGTAAAAAGAAACTGCAATAGGTAAAGAAGGTGCAAAGACATTTTATGTCAGTTTTTGGACCTGTGCCCCTTAAAATGTTTACACCTTTCACAAACTGCTCGGGGGGTGTAAAAGGTGTCAACACGGCGTCAAAAAAGCCCATAAATGGATGCAAAGAGGCATAAAACACCAAAAGTCATGGCGAAAAGGGTTTAAGGGCCACTTCCTGTTTTGGTCACGTCACGTTGACGACATCACTTCCACTTTCAGGATATTGCTGTTTCCTTGCCGGTTCCTTGTCTGTTTACAGCTTAAATCAAGTGATATTTCGTCACTCTCTTCATTCCTTGGTAAACAGAAGCTGCAATTGGTAAAAAGATGCAAAAAAAATCTTTGGCAGTTTTTCGGGGTGTGCCCCGTTGAACTTTTAAACCTTTTACCAACTGCTCAAAGTGGCAGAAGAGGTGTCAAGACAGGCGTAGGCATCTCAAAAATGGATGCGCCAAGGCTTAACACTCCAAAACATCAAGAAAAAATGTGTTTAAAGGCTACTTCCCGTTTTGGTCACGTCACATAGACGACATCACTTCTGTTTACAGAAGACTGCAGTTTCCCAGCCATTTTCTTTTGTATTTAAAGCTGAAATCAAGTGATTATTTATCCCTCTTGTCATTCCTTGGTAAAAAGAAACTGCAATAGGTAAAGAAGGTGCAAAGACATTTTATGTCAGTTTTTGGGCCTGTGCCCCTTAAAATGTTTACACCTTTCACAAACTGCTCGGGGGGTGTAAAAGGTGTCAACACGGCGTCAAAAAAGCCCATAAATGGATGCAAAGAGGCATAAAACACCAAAAGTCATGGCGAAAAGGGTTTAAGGGCCACTTCCTGTTTTGGTCACGTCACGTTGACGACATCACTTCCACTTTCAGGATATAGCTGTTTCCTTGCCGGTTCCTTGTCTGTTTACAGCTTAAATCAAGTGATATTTCGTCACTCTCTTCATTCCTTGGTAAACAGAAGCTGCAATTGGTAAAAAGATGCAAAACAATCTTTGGCAGTTTTTCGGGGTGTGCCCCGTTGAACTTTTAAACCTTTTACCAACTGCTCAAGGTGGCAGAAGAGGTGTCAAGACAGGCGTAGGCATCTCAAAAATGGATGCGCCAAGGCTTAACACTCCAAAACATCAAGAAAAAATGTGTTTAAAGGCTACTTCCCGTTTTGGTCACGTCACATAGACGACATCACTTCTGTTTACAGAAGACTGCAGTTTCCCAGCCATTTTCTTTTGTATTTAAAGCTGAAATCAAGTGATTATTTATCCCTCTTGTCATTCCTTGGTAAAAAGAAACTGCAATAGGTAAAGAAGGTGCAAAGACATTTTATGTCAGTTTTTGGGCCTGTGCCCCTTAAAATGTTTACACCTTTCACAAACTGCTCGGGGGGTGTAAAAGGTGTCAACACGGCGTCAAAACAGCCCAGAAATGGATGCAAAGAGGCATAAAACACCAAAAGTCATGGCGAAAAGGGTTTAAGGGCCACTTCCTGTTTTGGTCACGTCACGTTGACGACATCACTTCCACTTTCAGGATATAGCTGTTTCCTTGCCGGTTCCTTGTCTGTTTACAGCTTAAATCAAGTGATATTTCGTCACTCTCTTCATTCCTTGGTAAACAGAAGCTGCAATTGGTAAAAAGATGCAAAACAATCTTTGGCAGTTTTTCGGGGTGTGCCCCGTTGAACTTTTAAACCTTTTACCAACTGCTCAAGGTGGCAGAAGAGGTGTCAAGACAGCCGTAGGCATCTCAAAAATGGATGCGCCAAGGCTTAACACTCCAAAACATCAAGAAAAAATGTGTTTAAAGGCTACTTCCCGTTTTGGTCACGTCACATAGACGACATCACTTCTGTTTACAGAAGACTGCAGTTTCCCAGCCATTTTCTTTTGTATTTATAGCTGAAATCAAGTGATTATTTATCCCTCTTGTCATTCCTTGGTAAAAAGAAACTGCAATAGGTAAAGAAGGTGCAAAGACATTTTATGTCAGTTTTTGGACCTGTGCCCCTTAAAATGTTTACACCTTTCACAAACTGCTCGGGGGGTGTAAAAGGTGTCAACACGGCATCAAAAAAGCCCATAAATGGATGCAAAGAGGCATAAAACACCAAAAGTCATGGCGAAAAGGGTTTAAGGGCCACTTCCTGTTTTGGTCACGTCACGTTGACGACATCACTTCCACTTTCAGGATATAGCTGTTTCCTTGCCGGTTCCTTGTCTATTTACAGCTTAAATCAAGTGATATTTCGTCACTCTCTTCATTCCATGGTAAACAGAAGCTGCAATTGGTAAAAAGATGCAAAACAATCTTTGGCAGTTTTTCGGGGTGTGCCCCGTTGAACTTTTAAACCTTTTACCAACTGCTCAAGGTGGCAGAAGAGGTGTCAAGACAGGCGTAGGCATCTCAAAAATGGATGCGCCAAGGCTTTACACTCCAAAACATCAAGAAAAAATGTGTTTAAAGGCTACTTCCCGTTTTGGTCACGTCACATAGACGACATCACTTCTGTTTACAGAAGACTGCAGTTTCCCAGCCATTTTCTTTTGTATTTAAAGCTGAAATCAAGTGATTATTTATCCCTCTTGTCATTCCTTGGTAAAAAGAAACTGCAATAGGTAAAGAAGGTGCAAAGACATTTTATGTCAGTTTTTGGACCTGTGCCCCTTAAAATGTTTACACCTTTCACAAACTGCTCGGGGGGTGTAAAAGGTGTCAACACGGCGTCAAAAAAGCCCATAAATGGATGCAAAGAGGCATAAAACACCAAAAGTCATGGCGAAAAGGGTTTAAGGGCCACTTCCTGTTTTGGTCACGTCACGTTGACGACATCACTTCCACTTTCAGGATATTGCTGTTTCCTTGCCGGTTCCTTGTCTGTTTACAGCTTAAATCAAGTGATATTTCGTCACTCTCTTCATTCCTTGGTAAACAGAAGCTGCAATTGGTAAAAAGATGCAAAAAAAATCTTTGGCAGTTTTTCGGGGTGTGCCCCGTTGAACTTTTAAACCTTTTACCAACTGCTCAAAGTGGCAGAAGAGGTGTCAAGACAGGCGTAGGCATCTCAAAAATGGATGCGCCAAGGCTTAACACTCCAAAACATCAAGAAAAAATGTGTTTAAAGGCTACTTCCCGTTTTGGTCACGTCACATAGACGACATCACTTCTGTTTACAGAAGACTGCAGTTTCCCAGCCATTTTCTTTTGTATTTAAAGCTGAAATCAAGTGATTATTTATCCCTCTTGTCATTCCTTGGTAAAAAGAAACTGCAATAGGTAAAGAAGGTGCAAAGACATTTTATGTCAGTTTTTGGGCCTGTGCCCCTTAAAATGTTTACACCTTTCACAAACTGCTCGGGGGGTGTAAAAGGTGTCAACACGGCGTCAAAACAGCCCAGAAATGGATGCAAAGAGGCATAAAACACCAAAAGTCATGGCGAAAAGGGTTTAAGGGCCACTTCCTGTTTTGGTCACGTCACGTTGACGACATCACTTCCACTTTCAGGATATAGCTGTTTCCTTGCCGGTTCCTTGTCTGTTTACAGCTTAAATCAAGTGATATTTCGTCACTCTCTTCATTCCTTGGTAAACAGAAGCTGCAATTGGTAAAAAGATGCAAAACAATCTTTGGCAGTTTTTCGGGGTGTGCCCCGTTGAACTTTTAAACCTTTTACCAACTGCTCAAGGTGGCAGAAGAGGTGTCAAGACAGCCGTAGGCATCTCAAAAATGGATGCGCCAAGGCTTAACACTCCAAAACATCAAGAAAAAATGTGTTTAAAGGCTACTTCCCGTTTTGGTCACGTCACATAGACGACATCACTTCTGTTTACAGAAGACTGCAGTTTCCCAGCCATTTTCTTTTGTATTTAAAGCTGAAATCAAGTGATTATTTATCCCTCTTGTCATTCCTTGGTAAAAAGAAACTGCAATAGGTAAAGAAGGTGCAAAGACATTTTATGTCAGTTTTTGGACCTGTGCCCCTTAAAATGTTTACACCTTTCACAAACTGCTCGGGGGGTGTAAAAGGTGTCAACACGGCGTCAAAAAAGCCCAGAAATGGATGCAAAGAGGCATAAAACACCAAAAGTCATGGCGAAAAGGGTTTAAGGGCCACTTCCTGTTTTGGTCACGTCACGTTGACGACATCACTTCCACTTTCATGATATAGCTGTTTCCTTGCCGGTTCCTTGTCTGTTTACAGCTTAAATCAAGTGATATTTCGTCACTCTCTTCATTCCTTGGTAAACAGAAGCTGCAATTGGTAAAAAGATGCAAAAAAAATCTTTGGCAGTTTTTCGGGGTGTGCCCCGTTGAACTTTTAAACCTTTTACCAACTGCTCAAGGTGGCAGAAGAGGTGTCAAGACAGCCGTAGGCATCTCAAAAATGGATGCGCCAAGGCTTAACACTCCAAAACATCAAGAAAAAATGTGTTTAAAGGCTACTTCCCGTTTTGGTCACATCACATAGACGACATCACTTCTGTTTACAGAAGACTGCAGTTTCCCAGCCATTTTCTTTTGTATTTATAGCTGAAATCAAGTGATTATTTATCCCTCTTGTCATTCCTTGGTAAAAAGAAACTGCAATAGGTAAAGAAGGTGCAAACACATTTTATGTCAGTTTTTGGACCTGTCCCCCTTAAAATGTTTACACCTTTCACAAACTGCTCGGGGGGTGTAAAAGGTGTCAACACGGCGTCAAAAAACCCCAGAAATGGATGCAAAGAGGCATAAAACACCAAAAGTCATGGCGAAAAGGGTTTAAGGGCCACTTCCTGTTTTGGTCACGTCACGTTGACGACATCACTTCCACTTTCAGGATATAGCTGTTTCCTTGCCGGTTCCTTGTTTGTTTACAGCTTAAATCAAGTGATATTTCGTCACTCTCTTCATTCCTTGGTAAACAGAAGCTGCAATTGGTAAAAAGATGCAAAACAATCTTTGGCAGTTTTTCGGGGTGTGCCCCGTTGAACTTTTAAACCTTTTACCAACTGCTCAAGGTGGCAGAAGAGGTGTCAAGACAGGCGTAGGCATCTCAAAAATGGATGCGCCAAGGCTTAACACTCCAAAACATCAAGAAAAAATGTGTTTAAAGGCTACTTCCCGTTTTGGTCACGTCACATAGACGACATCACTTCTGTTTACAGAAGACTGCAGTTTCCCAGCCATTTTCTTTTGTATTTAAAGCTGAAATCAATTGATTATTTATCCCTCTTGTAATTCCTTGGTAAAAAGAAACTGCAATAGGTAAAGAAGGTGCAAAGACATTTTATGTCAGTTTTTGGACCTGTGCCCCTTAAAATGTTTACACCTTTCACAAACTGCTCGGGGGGTGTAAAAGGTGTCAACACAGCGTCAAAAAAGCCCATAAATGGATGCAAAGAGGCATAAAACACCAAAAGTCATGGCGAAAAGGGTTTAAGGGCCACTTCCTGTTTTGGTCACGTCACGTTGACGACATCACTTCCACTTTCAGGATATTGCTGTTTCCTTGCCGGTTCCTTGTCTGTTTACAGCTTAAATCAAGTGATATTTCGTCACTCTCTTTTTTCCTTGGTAAACAGAAGCTGCAATTGGTAAAAAGATGCAAAAAAAATCTTTGGCAGTTTTTCAGGGTGTGCCCCGTTGAACTTTTAAACCTTTTACCAACTGCTCAAGGTGGCAGAAGAGGTGTCAAGACAGGCGTAGGCATCTCAGAAATGGATGCGCCAAGGCTTAACACTCCAAAACATCAAGAAAAAATGTGTTTAAAGGCTACTTCCCGTTTTGGTCACGTCACATAGACGACATCACTTCTGTTTACAGAAGACTGCAGTTTCCCAGCCATTTTCTTTTGTATTTAAAGCTGAAATCAAGTGATTATTTATCCCTCTTGTCATTCCTTGGTAAAAAGAAACTGCAATAGGTAAAGAAGGTGCAAAGACATTTTATGTCAGTTTTTGGACCTGTGCCCCTTAAAATGTTTACACCTTTCACAAACTGCTCGGGGGGTGTAAAAGGTGTCAACACGGCGTCAAAAAAGCCCATAAATGGATGCAAAGAGGCATAAAACACCAAAAGTCATGGCGAAAAGGGTTTAAGGGCCACTTCCTGTTTTGGTCACGTCACGTTGACGACATCACTTCCACTTTCAGGATATAGCTGTTTCCTTGCCGGTTCCTTGTCTATTTACAGCTTAAATCAAGTGATATTTCGTCACTCTCTTCATTCCTTGGTAAACAGAAGCTGCAATTGGTAAAAAGATGCAAAACAATCTTTGGCAGTTTTTCGGGGTGTGCCCCATTGAACTTTTAAACCTTTTACCAACTGCTCAAGGTGGCAGAAGAGGTGTCAAGACAGGCGTAGGCATCTCAAAAATGGATGTGCCAAGGCTTAACACTCCAAAACATCAAGAAAAAATGTGTTTAAAGGCTACTTCCCGTTTTGGTCACGTCACATAGACGACATCACTTCTGTTTACAGAAGACTGCAGTTTCCCAGCCATTTTCTTTTGTATTTAAAGCTGAAATCAAGTGATTATTTATCCCTCTTGTCATTCCTTGGTAAAAAGAAACTGCAATAGGTAAAGAAGGTGCAAAGACATTTTATGTCAGTTTTTGGACCTGTGCCCCTTAAAATGTTTACACCTTTCACAAACTGCTCGGGGGGTGTAAAAGGTGTCAACACGGCGTCAAAAAAGCCCAGAAATGGATGCAAAGAGGCATAAAACACCAAAAGTCATGGCGAAAAGGGTTTAAGGGCCACTTCCTGTTTTGGTCACGTCACGTTGACGACATCACTTCCACTTTCAGGATATAGCTGTTTCCTTGCCGGTTCCTTGTCTGTTTACAGCTTAAATCAAGTGATATTTCGTCACTCTCTTCATTCCTTGGTAAACAGAAGCTGCAATTATTAAAAGATGCAAAACAATCTTTGGCAGTTTTTCGGGGTGTGCCCCGTTGAACTTTTAAACCTTTTACCAACTGCTCAAGGTGGCAGAAGAGGTGTCAAGACAGGCGTAGGCATCTCAAAAATGGATGCGCCAAGGCTTAACACTCCAAAACATCAAGAAAAAATGTGTTTAAAGGCTACTTCCTGTTTTGGTCACGTCACATAGACGACATCACTTCTGTTTACAGAAGACTGCAGTTTCCCAGCCATTTTCTTTTGTATTTATAGCTGAAATCAAGTGATTATTTATCCCTCTTGTCATTCCTTGGTAAAAAGAAACTGCAATAGGTAAAGAAGGTGCAAAGACATTTTATGTCAGTTTTTGGACCTGTGCCCCTTAAAATGTTTACACCTTTCACAAACTGCTCGGGGGGTGTAAAAGGTGTCAACACGGCGTCAAAAAAGCCCAGAAATGGATGCAAAGAGGCATAAAACACCAAAAGTCATGGCGAAAAGGGTTTAAGGGCCACTTCCTGTTTTGGTCACGTCACGTTGACGACATCACTTCCACTTTCAGGATATAGCTGTTTCCTTGCCGGTTCCTCGTCTATTTACAGCTTAAATCAAGTGATATTTCGTCACTCTCTTCATTCCTTGGTAAACAGAAGCTGCAATTGGTAAAAAGATGCAAAACAATCTTTGGCAGTTTTTCGGGGTGTGCCCCGTTGAACTTTTAAACCTTTTACCAACTGCTCAAGGTGGCAGAAGAGGTGTCAAGACAGGCGTAGGCATCTCAAAAATGGATGCGCCATGGCTTAACACTCCAAAACATCAAGAAAAAATGTGTTTAAAGGCTACTTCCCGTTTTGGTCACGTCATATAGACGACATCACTTCTGTTTACAGAAGACTGCAGTTTCCCAGCCATTTTCTTTTGTATTTAAAGCTGAAATCAAGTGATTATTTATCCCTCTTGTCATTCCTTGGTAAAAAGAAACTGCAATAGGTAAAGAAGGTGCAAAGACATTTTATGTCAGTTTTTGGACCTGTGCCCCTTAAAATGTTTACACCTTTCACAAACTGCTCGGGGGGTGTAAAAGGTGTCAACACGGCGTCAAAACAGCCCAGAAATGGACGCAAAGAGGCATAAAACACCAAAAGTCATGGCGAAAAGGGTTTAAGGGCCACTTCCTGTTTTGGTCACGTCACGTTGACGACATCACTTCCACTTTCAGGATATAGCTGTTTCCTTGCCGGTTCCTTGTCTGTTTACAGCTTAAATCAAGTGATATTTCGTCACTCTCTTCATTCCTTGGTAAACAGAAGCTGCAATTGGTAAAAAGATGCAAAACAATCTTTGGCAGTTTTTCGGGGTGTGCCCCGTTGAACTTTTAAACCTTTTACCAACTGCTCAAGGTGGCAGAAGAGGTGTCAAGACAGGCGTAGGCATCTCAAAAATGGATGCGCCAAGGCTTAACACTCCAAAACATCAAGAAAAAATGTGTTTAAAGGCTACTTCCCGTTTTGGTCACGTCACATAGACGACATCACTTCTGTTTACAGAAGACTGCAGTTTCCCAGCCATTTTCTTTTGTATTTATAGCTGAAATCAAGTGATTATTTATCCCTCTTGTCATTCCTTGGTAAAAAGAAACTGCAATAGGTAAAGAAGGTGCAAAGACATTTTATGTCAGTTTTTGGACCTGTGCCCCTTAAAATGTTTACACCTTTCACAAACTGCTCGGGGGGTGTAAAAGGTGTCAACACGGCGTCAAAAAAGCCCAGAAATGGATGCAAAGAGGCATAAAACACCAAAAGTCATGGCGAAAAGGGTTTAAGGGCCACTTCCTGTTTTGGTCACGTCACGTTGACGACATCACTTCCACTTTCAGGATATAGCTGTTTCCTTGCCGGTTCCTTGTCTGTTTACAGCTTAAATCAAGTGATATTTCGTCACTCTCTTCATTCCTTGGTAAACAGAAGCTGCAATTGGTAAAAAGATGCAAAACAATCTTTGGCAGTTTTTTGGGGTGTGCCCCGTTGAACTTTTAAACCTTTTACCAACTGCTCAAGGTGGCAGAAGAGGTGTCAAGACAGGCGTAGGCATCTCAAAAATGGATGCGCCAAGGCTTAACACTCCAAAACATCAAGAAAAAATGTGTTTAAAGGCTACTTCCCGTTTTGGTCACGTCACATAGACGACATCACTTCTGTTTACAGAAGACTGCAGTTTCCCAGCCATTTTCTTTTGTATTTAAAGCTGAAATCAAGTGATTATTTATCCCTCTTGTCATTCCTTGGTAAAAAGAAACTGCAATAGGTAAAGAAGGTGCAAAGACATTTTATGTCAGTTTTTGGGCCTGTGCCCCTTAAAATGTTTACACCTTTCACAAACTGCTCGGGGGGTGTAAAAGGTGTCAACACGGCGTCAAAACAGCCCAGAAATGGATGCAAAGAGGCATAAAACACCAAAAGTCATGGCGAAAAGGGTTTAAGGGCCACTTCCTGTTTTGGTCACGTCACGTTGACGACATCACTTCCACTTTCAGGATATAGCTGTTTCCTTGCCGGTTCCTTGTCTGTTTACAGCTTAAATCAAGTGATATTTCGTCACTCTCTTCATTCCTTGGTAAACAGAAGCTGCAATTGGTAAAGAGATGCAAAACAATCTTTGGCAGTTTTTCGGGGTGTGCCCCGTTGAACTTTTAAACCTTTTACCAACTGCTCAAGGTGGCAGAAGAGGTGTCAAGACAGCCGTAGGCATCTCAAAAATGGATGCGCCAAGGCTTAACACTCCAAAACATCAAGAAAAAATGTGTTTAAAGGCTACTTCCCGTTTTGGTCACGTCACATAGACGACATCACTTCTGTTTACAGAAGACTGCAGTTTCCCAGCCATTTTCTTTTGTATTTATAGCTGAAATCAAGTGATTATTTATCCCTCTTGTCATTCCTTGGTAAAAAGAAACTGCAATAGGTAAAGAAGGTGCAAAGACATTTTATGTCAGTTTTTGGACCTGTGCCCCTTAAAATGTTTACACCTTTCACAAACTGCTCGGGGGGTGTAAAAGGTGTCAACACGGCGTCAAAAAAGCCCATAAATGGATGCAAAGAGGCATAAAACACCAAAAGTCATGGCGAAAAGGGTTTAAGGGCCACTTCCTGTTTTGGTCACGTCACGTTGACGACATCACTTCCACTTTCAGGATATAGCTGTTTCCTTGCCGGTTCCTTGTCTATTTACAGCTTAAATCAAGTGATATTTCGTCACTCTCTTCATTCCATGGTAAACAGAAGCTGCAATTGGTAAAAAGATGCAAAACAATCTTTGGCAGTTTTTCGGGGTGTGCCCCGTTGAACTTTTAAATCTTTTACCAACTGCTCAAGGTGGCAGAAGAGGTGTCAAGACAGGCGTAGGCATCTCAAAAATGGATGCGCCAAGGCTTAACACTCCAAAACATCAAGAAAAAATGTGTTTAAAGGCTACTTCCCGTTTTGGTCACGTCACATAGACGACATCACTTCTGTTTACAGAAGACTGCAGTTTCCCAGCCATTTTCTTTTGTATTTAAAGCTGAAATCAAGTGATTATTTATCCCTCTTGTCATTCCTTGGTAAAAAGAAACTGCAATAGGTAAAGAAGGTGCAAAGACATTTTATGTCAGTTTTTGGGCCTGTGCCCCTTAAAATGTTTACACCTTTCACAAACTGCTCGGGGGGTTTAAAAGGTGTCAACACGGCGTCAAAAAAGCCCAGAAATGGATGCAAAGAGGCATAAAACACCAAAAGTCATGGCGAAAAGGGTTTAAGGGCCACTTCCTGTTTTGGTCACGTCACGTTGACGACATCACTTCCACTTTCAGGATATAGCTGTTTCCTTGCCGGTTCCTTGTCTGTTTACAGCTTAAATCAAGTGATATTTCGTCACTCTCTTCATTCCTTGGTAAACAGAAGCTGCAATTGGTAAAAAGATGCAAAACAATCTTTGGCAGTTTTTCGGGGTGTGCCCCGTTGAACTTTTAAACCTTTTACCAACTGCTCAAGGTGGCAGAAGAGGTGTCAAGACAGGCATAGACATCTCAAAAATGGTTGCGCCAAGGCTTAACACTCCAAAACATCAAGAAAAAATGTGTTTAAAGGCTACTTCCCGTTTTGGTCACGTCACATAGACGACATCACTTCTGTTTACAGAAGACTGCAGTTTCCCAGCCATTTTCTTTTGTATTTATAGCTGAAATCAAGTGATTATTTATCCCTCTTGTCATTCCTTGGTAAAAAGAAACTGCAATAGGTAAAGAAGGTGCAAAGACATTTTATGTCAGTTTTTGGACCTGTGCCCCTTAAAATGTTTACACCTTTCACAAACTGCTCGGGGGGTGTAAAAGGTGTCAACACGGCGTCAAAACAGCCCAGAAATGGATGCAAAGAGGCATAAAACACCAAAAGTCATGGCGAAAAGGGTTTAAGGGCCACTTCCTGTTTTGGTCACGTCACGTTGACGACATCACTTCCACTTTCAGGATATAGCTGTTTCCTTGCCGGTTCCTTGTCTGTTTACAGCTTAAATCAAGTGATATTTCGTCACTCTCTTCATTCCTTGGTAAACAGAAGCTGCAATTGGTAAAAAGATGCAAAACAATCTTTGGCAGTTTTTCGGGGTGTGCCCCGTTGAACTTTTAAACCTTTTACCAACTGCTCAAGGTGGCAGAAGAGGTGTCAAGACAGGCGTAGGCATCTCAAAAATGGATGCGCCAAGGCTTAACACTCCAAAACATCAAGAAAAAATGTGTTTAAAGGCTACTTCCCGTTTTGGTCACGTCACATAGACGACATCACTTCTGTTTACAGAAGACTGCAGTTTCCCAGCCATTTTCTTTTGTATTTAAAGCTGAAATCAAGTGATTATTTATCCCTCTTGTCATTCCTTGGTAAAAAGAAACTGCAATAGGTAAAGAAGGTGCAAAGACATTTTATGTCAGTTTTTGGACCTGTGCCCCTTAAAATGTTTACACCTTTCACAAACTGCTCGGGGGGTGTAAAAGGTGTCAACACGGCGTCAAAAAAGCCCATAAATGGATGCAAAGAGGCATAAAACACCAAAAGTCATGGCGAAAAGGGTTTAAGGGCCACTTCCTGTTTTGGTCACATCACGTTGACGACATCACTTCCACTTTCAGGATATTGCTGTTTCCTTGCTGGTTCCTTGTCTGTTTACAGCTTAAATCAAGTGATATTTCGTCACTCTCTTCATTCCTTGGTAAACAGAAGCTGCAATTGGTAAAAAGATGCAAAAAAAATCTTTGGCAGTTTTTTGGGGTGTGCCCCGTTGAACTTTTAAACCTTTTACCAACTGCTCAAGGTGGCAGAAGAGGTGTCAAGACAGGCGTAGGCATCTCAAAAATGGATGCGCCAAGGCTTAACACTCCAAAACATCAAGAAAAAATGTGTTTAAAGGCTACTTCCCGTTTTGGTCACGTCACATAGACGACATCACTTCTGTTTACAGAAGACTGCTGTTTCCCAGCCATTTTCTTTTGTATTTAAAGCTGAAATCAAGTGATTATTTATCCCTCTTGTCATTCCTTGGTAAAAAGAAACTGCAATAGGTAAAGAAGGTGCAAAGACATTTTATGTCAGTTTTTGGGCCTGTGCCCCTTAAAATGTTTACACCTTTCACAAACTGCTCGGGGGGTGTAAAAGGTGTCAACACGGCGTCAAAACAGCCCAGAAATGGATGCAAAGAGGCATAAAACACCAAAAGTCATGGCGAAAAGGGTTTAAGGGCCACTTCCTGTTTTGGTCACGTCACGTTGACGACATCACTTCCACTTTCAGGATATAGCTGTTTCCTTGCCGGTTCCTTGTCTGTTTACAGCTTAAATCAAGTGATATTTCGTCACTCTCTTCATTCCTTGGTAAACAGAAGCTGCAATTGGTAAAGAGATGCAAAACAATCTTTGGCAGTTTTTCGGGGTGTGCCCCGTTGAACTTTTAAACCTTTTACCAACTGCTCAAGGTGGCAGAAGAGGTGTCAAGACAGCCGTAGGCATCTCAAAAATGGATGCGCCAAGGCTTAACACTCCAAAACATCAAGAAAAAATGTGTTTAAAGGCTACTTCCCGTTTTGGTCACGTCACATAGACGACATCACTTCTGTTTACAGAAGACTGCAGTTTCCCAGCCATTTTCTTTTGTATTTATAGCTGAAATCAAGTGATTATTTATCCCTCTTGTCATTCCTTGGTAAAAAGAAACTGCAATAGGTAAAGAAGGTGCAAAGACATTTTATGTCAGTTTTTGGACCTGTGCCCCTTAAAATGTTTACACCTTTCACAAACTGCTCGGGGGGTGTAAAAGGTGTCAACACGGCGTCAAAAAAGCCCATAAATGGATGCAAAGAGGCATAAAACACCAAAAGTCATGGCGAAAAGGGTTTAAGGGCCACTTCCTGTTTTGGTCACGTCACTTTGACGGCATCACTTCCACTTTCAGGATATAGCTGTTTCCTTGCCGGTTCCTTGTCTGTTTACAGCTTAAATCAAGTGATATTTCGTCACTCTCTTCATTCCTTGGTAAACAGAAGCTGCAATTGGTAAAAAGATGCAAAACAATCTTTGGCAGTTTTTCGGGGTGTGCCCCGTTGAACTTTTAAACCTTTTACCAACTGCTCAAGGTGGCAGAAGAGGTGTCAAGACAGGCGTAGACATCTCAAAAATGGTTGCGCCAAGGCTTTACACTCCAAAACATCAAGAAAAAATGTGTTTAAAGGCTACTTCCCGTTTTGGTCACGTCACATAGACGACATCACTTCTGTTTACAGAAGACTGCAGTTTCCCAGCAATTTTCTTTTGTATTTATAGCTGAAATCAAGTGATTATTTATCCCTCTTGTCATTCCTTGGTAAAAAGAAACTGCAATAGGTCAAGAAGGTGCAAAGACATTTTATGTCAGTTTTTGGACCTGTGCCCCTTAAAATGTTTACACCTTTCACAAACTGCTCGGGGGGTGTAAAAGGTGTCAACACGGCGTCAAAAAAGCCCATAAATGGATGCAAAGAGGCATAAAACACCAAAAGTCATGGCGAAAAGGGTTTAAGGGCCACTTCCTGTTTTGGTCACGTCACGTTGACGACATCACTTCCACTTTCAGGATATAGCTGTTTCCTTGCCGGTTCCTTGTCTGTTTACAGCTTAAATCAAGTGATATTTCGTCACTCTCTTCATTCCTTGGTAAACAGAAGCTGCAATTGGTAAAAAGATGCAAAACAATCTTTGGCAGTTTTTCGGGGTGTGCCCCGTTGAACTTTTAAACCTTTTACCAACTGCTCAAGGTGGCAGAAGAGGTGTCAAGACAGGCGTAGGCATCTCAAAAATGGATGCGCCAAGGCTTAACACTCCAAAACATCAAGAAAAAATGTGTTTAAAGGCTACTTCCCGTTTTGGTCACGTCACATAGACGACATCACTTCTGTTTACAGAAGACTGCAGTTTCCCAGCCATTTTCTTTTGTATTTAAAGCTGAAATCAAGTGATTATTTATCCCTCTTGTCATTCCTTGGTAAAAAGAAACTGCAATAGGTAAAGAAGGTGCAAAGACATTTTATGTCAATTTTTGGACCTGTGCCCCTTAAAATGTTTACACCTTTCACAAACTGCTCGGGGGGTGTAAAAGGTGTCAACACAGCGTCAAAAAAGCCCATAAATGGATGCAAAGAGGCATAAAACACCAAAAGTCATGGCGAAAAGGGTTTAAGGGCCACTTCCTGTTTTGGTCACGTCACGTTGACGACATCACTTCCACTTTCAGGATATTGCTGTTTCCTTGCCGGTTCCTTGTCTGTTTACAGCTTAAATCAAGTGATATTTCGTCACTCTCTTTTTTCCTTGGTAAACAGAAGCTGCAATTGGTAAAAAGATGCAAAAAAAATCTTTGGCAGTTTTTCGGGGTGTGCCCCGTTGAACTTTTAAACCTTTTACCAACTGCTCAAGGTGGCAGAAGAGGTGTCAAGACAGGCGTAGGCATCTCAAAAATGGATGCGCCAAGGCTTAACACTCCAAAACATCAAGAAAAAATGTGTTTAAAGGCTACTTCCCGTTTTGGTCACGTCACATAGACGACATCACTTCTGTTTACAGAAGACTGCAGTTTCCCAGTCATTTTCTTTTGTATTTAAAGCTGAAATCAAGTGATTATTTATCCCTCTTGTCATTCCTTGGTAAAAAGAAACTGCAATAGGTAAAGAAGGTGCAAAGACATTTTATGTCAGTTTTTGGACCTGTGCCCCTTAAAATGTTTACACCTTTCACAAACTGCTCGGGGGGTGTAAAAGGTGTCAACACGGCGTCAAAAAAGCCCATAAATGGATGCAAAGAGGCATAAAACACCAAAAGTCATGGCGAAAAGGGTTTAAGGGCCACTTCCTGTTTTGGTCACGTCACGTTGACGACATCACTTCCACTTTCAGGATATTGCTGTTTCCTTGCCGGTTCCTTGTCTGTTTACAGCTTAAATCAAGTGGTATTTCGTCACTCTCTTCATTCCTTGGTAAACAGAAGCTGCAATTGGTAAAAAGATGCAAAAAAAATCTTTGGCAGTTTTTCGGGGTGTGCCCCGTTGAACTTTTAAACCTTTTACCAACTGCTCAAGGTGGCAGAAGAGGTGTCAAGACAGGCATAGGCATCTCAAAAATGGATGCGCCAAGGCTTAACACTCCAAAACATCAAGAAAAAATGTGTTTAAAGGCTACTTCCCGTTTTGGTCACGTCACATAGACGACATCACTTCTGTTTACAGAAGACTGCAGTTTCCCAGCCATTTTCTTTTGTATTTAAAGCTGAAATCAAGTGATTATTTATCCCTCTTGTCATTCCTTGGTAAAAAGAAACTGCAATAGGTAAAGAAGGTGCAAAGACATTTTATGTCAGTTTTTGGGCCTGTGCCCCTTAAAATGTTTACACCTTTCACAAACTGCTCGGGGGGTGTAAAAGGTGTCAACACGGCGTCAAAACAGCCCAGAAATGGATGCAAAGAGGCATAAAACACCAAAAGTCATGGCGAAAAGGGTTTAAGGGCCACTTCCTGTTTTGGTCACGTCACGTTGACGACATCACTTCCACTTTCAGGATATAGCTGTTTCCTTGCCGGTTCCTTGTCTGTTTACAGCTTAAATCAAGTGATATTTCGTCACTCTCTTCATTCCTTGGTAAACAGAAGCTGCAATTGGTAAAAAGATGCAAAACATTCTTTGGCAGTTTTTCGGGGTGTGCCCCGTTGAACTATTAAACCTTTTACCAACTGCTCAAGGTGGCAGAAGAGGTGTCAAGACAGCCGTAGGCATCTCAAAAATGGATGCGCCAAGGCTTAACACTCCAAAACATCAAGAAAAAATGTGTTTAAAGGCTACTTCCCGTTTTGGTCACGTCACATAGACGACATCACTTCTGTTTACAGAAGACTGCAGTTTCCCAGCCATTTTCTTTTGTATTTATAGCTGAAATCAAGTGATTATTTATCCCTCTTGTCATTCCTTGGTAAAAAGAAACTGCAATAGGTAAAGAAGGTGCAAAGACATTTTATGTCAGTTTTTGGACCTGTGCCCCTTAAAATGTTTACACCTTTCACAAACTGCTCGGGGGGTGTAAAAGGTGTCAACACGGCGTCAAAACAGCCCAGAAATGGATGCAAAGAGGCATAAAACACCAAAAGTCATGGCGAAAAGGGTTTAAGGGCCACTTCCTGTTTTGGTCACGTCACGTTGACGACATCACTTCCACTTTCAGGATATAGCTGTTTCCTTGCCGGTTCCTTGTCTGTTTACAGCTTAAATCAAGTGATATTTCGTCACTCTCTTCATTCCTTGGTAAACAGAAGCTGCAATTGGTAAAAAGATGCAAAACAATCTTTGGCAGTTTTTCGGGGTGTGCCCCGTTGAACTTTTAAACCTTTTACCAACTGCTCAAGGTGGCAGAAGAGGTGTCAAGACAGCCTTAGGCATCTCAAAAATGGATGCGCCAAGGCTTAACACTCCAAAACATCAAGAAAAAATGTGTTTAAAGGCTACTTCCCGTTTTGGTCACGTCACATAGACGACATCACTTCTGTTTACAGAAGACTGCAGTTTCCCAGCCATTTTCTTTTGTATTTATAGCTGAAATCAAGTGATTATTTATCCCTCTTGTCATTCCTTGGTAAAAAGAAACTGCAATAGGTAAAGAAGGTGCAAAGACATTTTATGTCAGTTTTTGGACCTGTGCCCCTTAAAATGTTTACACCTTTCACAAACTGCTCGGGGGGTGTAAAAGGTGTCAACACGGCGTCAAAAAAGCCCAGAAATGGATGCAAAGAGGCATAAAACACCAAAAGTCATGGCGAAAAGGGTTTAAGGGCCACTTCCTGTTTTGGTCACGTCACGTTGACGACATCACTTCCACTTTCAGGATATAGCTGTTTCCTTGCCGGTTCCTTGTCTGTTTACAGCTTAAATCAAGTGATATTTCGTCACTCTCTTCATTCCTTGGTAAACAGAAGCTGCAATTGGTAAAAAGATGCAAAACAATCTTTGGCAGTTTTTCGGGGTGTGCCCCGTTGAACTTTTAAACCTTTTACCAACTGCTCAAGGTGGCAGAAGAGGTGTCAAGACAGGCGTAGGCATCTCAAAAATGGATGCGCCAAGGCTTAACACTCCAAAACATCAAGAAAAAATGTGTTTAAAGGCTATTTCCCGTTTTGGTCACGTCACATAGACGACATCACTTCTGTTTACAGAAGACTGCAGTTTCCCAGCCATTTTCTTTTGTATTTAAAGCTGAAATCAAGTGATTATTTATCCCTCTTGTCATTCCTTGGTAAAAAGAAACTGCAATAGGTAAAGAAGGTGCAAAGACATTTTATGTCAGTTTTTGGACCTGTGCCCCTTAAAATTTTTACACCTTTCACAAACTGCTCGGGGGGTGTAAAAGGTGTCAACACGGCGTCAAAAAAGCCCAGAAATGGATGCAAAGAGGCATAAAACACCAAAAGTCATGGCGAAAAGGGTTTAAGGGCCACTTCCTGTTTTGGTCACGTCACGTTGACGACATCACTTCCACTTTCAGGATATAGCTGTTTCCTTGCCGGTTCCTTGTCTGTTTACAGCTTAAATCAAGTGATATTTCGTCACTCTCTTCATTCCTTGGTAAACAGAAGCTGCAATTGGTAAAAAGATGCAAAACAATCTTTGGCAGTTTTTCGGGGTGTGCCCCGTTGAACTTTTAAAGCTTTTACCAACTGCTCAAGGTGGCAGAAGAGGTGTCAAGACAGCCGTAGGCATCTCAAAAATGGATGCGCCAAGGCTTAACACTCCAAAACATCAAGAAAAAATGTGTTTAAAGGCTACTTCCCGTTTTGGTCACGTCACATAGACGACATCACTTCTGTTTACAGAAGACTGCAGTTTCCCAGCCATTTTCTTTTGTATTTAAAGCTGAAATCAAGTGATTATTTATCCCTCTTGTCATTCCTTGGTAAAAAGAAACTGCAATAGGTAAAGAAGGTGCAAAGACATTTTATGTCAGTTTTTGGGCCTGTGCCCCTTAAAATGTTTACACCTTTCACAAACTGCTTGGGGGGTGTAAAAGGTGTCAACACGGCGTCAAAACAGCCCAGAAATGGATGCAAAGAGGCATAAAACACCAAAAGTCATGGCGAAAAGGGTTTAAGGGCCACTTCCTGTTTTGGTCACGTCACGTTGACGACATCACTTCCACTTTCAGGATATAGCTGTTTCCTTGCCGGTTCCTTGTCTGTTTACAGCTTAAATCAAGTGATATTTCGTCACTCTCTTCATTCCTTGGTAAACAGAAGCTGCAATTGGTAAAAAGATGCAAAACAATCTTTGGCAGTTTTTCGGGGTGTGCCCCGTTGAACTTTTAAACCTTTTACCAACTGCTCAAGGTGGCAGAAGAGGTGTCAAGACAGCCGTAGGCATCTCAAAAATGGATGTGCCAAGGCTTAACACTCCAAAACATCAAGAAAAAATGTGTTTAAAGGCTACTTCCCGTTTTGGTCACGTCACATAGACGACATCACTTCTGTTTACAGAAGACTGCAGTTTCCCAGCCATTTTCTTTTGTATTTATAGCTGAAATCAAGTGATTATTTATCCCTCTTGTCATTCCTTGGTAAAAAGAAACTGCAATAGGTAAAGAAGGTGCAAAGACATTTTATGTCAGTTTTTGGACCTGTGCCCCTTAAAATGTTTACACCTTTCACAAACTGCTCGGGGGGTGTAAAAGGTGTCAACACGGCATCAAAAAAGCCCAGAAATGGATGCAAAGAGGCATAAAACACCAAAAGTCATGGCGAAAAGGGTTTAAGGGCCACTTCCTGTTTTGGTCACCTCACGTTGACGACATCACTTCCACTTTCATGATATAGCTGTTTCCTTGCCGGTTCCTTGTCTGTTTACAGCTTAAATCAAGTGATATTTCGTCACTCTCTTCATTCCTTGGTAAACAGAAGCTGCAATTGGTAAAAAGATGCAAAAAAAATCTTTGGCAGTTTTTCGGGGTGTGCCCCGTTGAACTTTTAAACCTTTTACCAACTGCTCAAGGTGGCAGAAGAGGTGTCAAGACAGCCGTAGGCATCTCAAAAATGGATGCGCCAAGGCTTAACACTCCAAAACATCAAGAAAAAATGTGTTTAAAGGCTACTTCCCGTTTTGGTCACGTCACATAGACGACATCACTTCTGTTTACAGAAGACTGCAGTTTCCCAGCCATTTTCTTTTGTATTTATAGCTGAAATCAAGTGATTATTTATCCCTCTTGTCATTCCTTGGTAAAAAGAAACTGCAATAGGTAAAGAAGGTGCAAAGACATTTTATGTCAGTTTTTGGACCTGTGCCCCTTAAAATGTTTACACCTTTCACAAACTGCTCGGGGGGTGTAAAAGGTGTCAACACGGCGTCAAAAAAGCCCAGAAATGGATGCAAAGAGGCATAAAACACCAAAAGTCATGGCGAAAAGGGTTTAAGGGCCACTTCCTGTTTTGGTCACGTCACGTTGACGACATCACTTCCACTTTCAGGATATAGCTGTTTCCTTGCCGGTTCCTTGTCTGTTTACAGCTTAAATCAAGTGATATTTCGTCACTCTCTTCATTCCTTGGTAAACAGAAGCTGCAATTGGTAAAAAGATGCAAAACAATCTTTGGCAGTTTTTCGGGGTGTGCCCCGTTGAACTTTTAAACCTTTTACCAACTGCTCAAGGTGGCAGAAGAGGTGTCAAGACAGGCGTAGGCATCTCAAAAATGGATGCGCCAAGGCTTAACACTCCAAAACATCAAGAAAAAATGTGTTTAAAGGCTACTTCCCGTTTTGGTCACGTCACATAGACGACATCACTTCTGTTTACAGAAGACTGCAGTTTCCCAGCCATTTTCTTTTGTATTTAAAGCTGAAATCAAGTGATTATTTATCCCTCTTGTCATTCCTTGGTAAAAAGAAACTGCAATAGGTAAAGAAGGTGCAAAGACATTTTATGTCAGTTTTTGGACCTGTGCCCCTTAAAATGTTTACACCTTTCACAAACTGCTCGGGGGGTGTAAAAGATGTCAACACAGCGTCAAAAAAGCCCATAAATGGATGCAAAGAGGCATAAAACACCAAAAGTCATGGCGAAAAGGGTTTAAGGGCCACTTCCTGTTTTGGTCACGTCACGTTGACGACATCACTTCCACTTTCAGGATATTGCTGTTTCCTTGCCGGTTCCTTGTCTGTTTACAGCTTAAATCAAGTGATATTTTGTCACTCTCTTTTTTCCTTGGTAAACAGAAGCTGCAATTGGTAAAAAGATGCAAAAAAAATCTTTGGCAGTTTTTCGGGGTGTGCCCCGTTGAACTTTTAAACCTTTTACCAACTGCTCAAGGTGGCAGAAGAGGTGTCAAGACAGGCGTAGGCATCTCAAAAATGGATGCGCCAAGGCTTAACACTCCAAAACATCAAGAAAAAATGTGTTTAAAGGCTACTTCCCGTTTTGGTCACGTCACATAGACGACATCACTTCTGTTTACAGAAGACTGCAGTTTCCCAGCCATTTTCTTTTGTATTTAAAGCTGAATCAAGTGATTATTTATCCCTCTTGTCATTCCTTGGTAAAAAGAAACTGCAATAGGTAAAGAAGGTGCAAAGACATTTTATGTCAGTTTTTGGGCCTGTGCCCCTTAAAATGTTTACACCTTTCACAAACTGCTCGAAGGGTGTAAAAGGTGTCAACACGGCGTCAAAAAAGCCCAGAAATGGATGCAAAGAGGCATAAAACACCAAAAGTCATGGCGAAAAGGGTTTAAGGGCCACTTCCTGTTTTGGTCACGTCACGTTGACGACATCACTTCCACTTTCAGGATATAGCTGTTTCCTTGCCAGTTCCTTGTCTGTTTACAGCTTAAATCAAGTGATATTTCGTCACTCTCTTCATTCCTTGGTAAACAGAAGCTGCAATTGGTAAAAAGATGCAAAACAATCTTTGGCAGTTTTTCGGGGTGTGCCCCGTTGAACTTTTAAACCTTTTACCAACTGCTCAAGGTGGCAGAAGAGGTGTCAAGACAGGCGTAGGCATCTCAAAAATGGATGCGCCAAGGCTTAACACTCCAAAACATCAAGAAAAAATGTGTTTAAAGGCTACTTCCCGTTTTGGTCACGTCACATAGACGACATCACTTCTGTTTACAGAAGACTGCAGTTTCCCAGCCATTTTCTTTTGTATTTAAAGCTGAAATCAAGTGATTATTTATCCCTCTTGTCATTCCTTGGTAAAAAGAAACTGCAATAGGTAAAGAAGGTGCAAAGACATTTTATGTCAGTTTTTGGACCTGTGCCCCTTAAAATGTTTACACCTTTCACAAACTGCTCGGGGGGTGTAAAAGGTGTCAACACGGCGTCAAAAAAGCCCATAAATGGATGCAAAGAGGCATAAAACACCAAAAGTCATGGCAAAAAGGGTTTAAGGGCCACTTCCTGTTTTGGTCACGTCACATTGATGACATCACTTCCACTTTCAGGATATAGCTGTTTCCTTGCCGGTTCCTTGTCTGTTTACAGCTTAAATCAAGTGATATTTCGTCACTCTCTTCATTCCTTGGTAAACAGAAGCTGCAATTGGTAAAAAGATGCAAAACAATCTTTGGCAGTTTTTCGGGGTGTGCCCCGTTGAACTTTTAAACCTTTTACCAACTGCTCAAGGTGGCAGAAGAGGTGTCAAGACAGGCGTAGGCATCTCAAAAATGGATGCGCCAAGGCTTAACACTCCAAAACATTAAGAAAAAATGTGTTTAAAGGCTACTTCCCGTTTTGGTCACGTCACATAGACGACATCACTTCTGTTTACAGAAGACTGCAGTTTCCCAGCCATTTTCTTTTGTATTTATAGCTGAAATCAAGTGATTATTTATCCCTCTTGTCATTCCTTGGTAAAAAGAAACTGCAATAGGTAAAGAAGGTGCAAAGACATTTTATGTCAGTTTTTGGACCTGTGCCCCTTAAAATGTTTACACCTTTCACAAACTGCTCGGGGGGTGTAAAAGGTGTCAACACGGCATCAAAAAAGCCCATAAATGGATGCAAAGAGGCATAAAACACCAAAAGTCATGGCGAAAAGGGTTTAAGGGCCACTTCCTGTTTTGGTCACGTCACGTTGACGACATCACTTCCACTTTCAGGATATAGCTGTTTCCTTGCCGGTTCCTTGTCTATTTACAGCTTAAATCAAGTGATATTTCATCACTCTCTTCATTCCATGGTAAACAGAAGCTGCAATTGGTAAAAAGATGCAAAACAATCTTTGGCAGTTTTTAGGGGTGTGCCCCGTTGAACTTTTAAACCTTTTACCAACTGCTCAAGGTGGCAGAAGAGGTGTCAAGACAGGCGTAGGCATCTCAAAAATGGATGCGCCAAGGCTTTACACTCCAAAACATCAAGAAAAAATGTGTTTAAAGGCTACTTCCCGTTTTGGTCACGTCACATAGACGACATCACTTCTGTTTACAGAAGACTGCAGTTTCCCAGCCATTTTCTTTTGTATTTAAAGCTGAAATCAAGTGATTATTTATCCCTCTTGTCATTCCTTGGTAAAAAGAAACTGCAATAGGTAAAGAAGGTGCAAAGACATTTTATGTCAGTTTTTGGACCTGTGCCCCTTAAAATGTTTACACCTTTCACAAACTGCTCGGGGGGTGTAAAAGGTGTCAACACGGCGTCAAAAAAGCCCATAAATGGATGCAAAGAGGCATAAAACACCAAAAGTCATGGCGAAAAGGGTTTAAGGGCCACTTCCTGTTTTGGTCACGTCACGTTGACGACATCACTTCCACTTTCAGGATATTGCTGTTTCCTTGCCGGTTCCTTGTCTGTTTACAGCTTAAATCAAGTGATATTTTGTCACTCTCTTCATTCCTTGGTAAACAGAAGCTGCAATTGGTAAAAAGATGCAAAAAAAATCTTTGGCAGTTTTTCGGGGTGTGCCCCGTTGAACTTTTAAACCTTTTACCAACTGCTCAAAGTGGCAGAAGAGGTGTCAAGACAGGCGTAGGCATCTCAAAAATGGATGCGCCAAGGCTTAACACTCCAAAACATCAAGAAAAAATGTGTTTAAAGGCTACTTCCCGTTTTGGTCACGTCACATAGACGACATCACTTCTGTTTACAGAAGACTGCAGTTTCCCAGCCATTTTCTTTTGTATTTAAAGCTGAAATCAAGTGATTATTTATCCCTCTTGTCATTCCTTGGTAAAAAGAAACTGCAATAGGTAAAGAAGGTGCAAAGACATTTTATGTCAGTTTTTGGGCCTGTGCCCCTTAAAATGTTTACACCTTTCACAAACTGCTCGGGGGGTGTAAAAGGTGTCAACACGGCGTCAAAACAGCCCAGAAATGGATGCAAAGAGGCATAAAACACCAAAAGTCATGGCGAAAAGGGTTTAAGGGCCACTTCCTGTTTTGGTCACGTCACGTTGACGACATCACTTCCACTTTCAGGATATAGCTGTTTCCTTGCCGGTTCCTTGTCTGTTTACAGCTTAAATCAAGTGATATTTCGTCACTCTCTTCATTCCTTGGTAAACAGAAGCTGCAATTGGTAAAAAGATGCAAAACAATCTTTGGCAGTTTTTAGGGGTGTGCCCCGTTGAACTTTTAAACCTTTTACCAACTGCTCAAGGTGGCAGAAGAGGTGTCAAGACAGGCGTAGGCATCTCAAAAATGGATGCGCCAAGGCTTTACACTCCAAAACATCAAGAAAAAATGTGTTTAAAGGCTACTTCCCGTTTTGGTCACGTCACATAGACGACATCACTTCTGTTTACAGAAGACTGCAGTTTCCCAGCCATTTTCTTTTGTATTTAAAGCTGAAATCAAGTGATTATTTATCCCTCTTGTCATTCCTTGGTAAAAAGAAACTGCAATAGGTAAAGAAGGTGCAAAGACATTTTATGTCAGTTTTTGGACCTGTGCCCCTTAAAATGTTTACACCTTTCACAAACTGCTCGGGGGGTGTAAAAGGTGTCAACACGGCGTCAAAAAAGCCCATAAATGGATGCAAAGAGGCATAAAACACCAAAAGTCATGGCGAAAAGGGTTTAAGGGCCACTTCCTGTTTTGGTCACGTCACGTTGACGACATCACTTCCACTTTCAGGATATTGCTGTTTCCTTGCCGGTTCCTTGTCTGTTTACAGCTTAAATCAAGTGATATTTTGTCACTCTCTTCATTCCTTGGTAAACAGAAGCTGCAATTGGTAAAAAGATGCAAAAAAAATCTTTGGCAGTTTTTCGGGGTGTGCCCCGTTGAACTTTTAAACCTTTTACCAACTGCTCAAAGTGGCAGAAGAGGTGTCAAGACAGGCGTAGGCATCTCAAAAATGGATGCGCCAAGGCTTAACACTCCAAAACATCAAGAAAAAATGTGTTTAAAGGCTACTTCCCGTTTTGGTCACGTCACATAGACGACATCACTTCTGTTTACAGAAGACTGCAGTTTCCCAGCCATTTTCTTTTGTATTTAAAGCTGAAATCAAGTGATTATTTATCCCTCTTGTCATTCCTTGGTAAAAAGAAACTGCAATAGGTAAAGAAGGTGCAAAGACATTTTATGTCAGTTTTTGGGCCTGTGCCCCTTAAAATGTTTACACCTTTCACAAACTGCTCGGGGGGTGTAAAAGGTGTCAACACGGCGTCAAAACAGCCCAGAAATGGATGCAAAGAGGCATAAAACACCAAAAGTCATGGCGAAAAGGGTTTAAGGGCCACTTCCTGTTTTGGTCACGTCACGTTGACGACATCACTTCCACTTTCAGGATATAGCTGTTTCCTTGCCGGTTCCTTGTCTGTTTACAGCTTAAATCAAGTGATATTTCGTCACTCTCTTCATTCCTTGGTAAACAGAAGCTGCAATTGGTAAAAAGATGCAAAACAATCTTTGGCAGTTTTTCGGGGTGTGCCCCGTTGAACTTTTAAACCTTTTACCAACTGCTCAAGGTGGCAGAAGAGGTGTCAAGACAGCCGTAGGCATCTCAAAAATGGATGCGCCAAGGCTTAACACTAGAGATGAGCGAAGAAATGAAAAATTCGATTCGACTGATTCGGCGAATTCGTGGACAATATTCGATTCGAGTCGAATAAATTCGCTGTGAATTTAACTTAAAAAAGGGTGTTTCTAGGCTTCAGAGAGACTTAATATTAGTGCAGAACACTGTACCTTTAATTTAAATGCCCTTGGAGTCTGCTGGGGAAGAGAAATAATACTGTCAGTCAGTATGACATGCAGATGAGTGCCGTCGATCTTAGAATCACCGCACACTTCACTCATTTGGGCAGTCACGGGGCCAAAACCAGAGTGTGGAGCCACAGTGTGGCGGTGGAGGCAGCAGCAATGGGAGGCCATACAGCACCCTATGACAAAAATGGAAACCACCAGCAGTGTGAGGAGACCTGAAAGTGGCACATGGCAGAGTGTGGCGATAGAGACAGCAGCAATGGGAGGCCGTACAGGGACCCATGACACACTCTGGACCTGGCAGCAGCATGAGGAGGCGGTACAGGGGCCCATGACAGATTACGGGCCTGGCAGCAGCATGAGGAGTCGGTACAGGGGCCCATGGCAGATTACGGGCCTGGCAGCAGCAATGGGAGGCCGTACAGGGACCCATGACACACTCTGGACCTGGCAGCAGCATGGGGAGGCGGTACAGGGGCCCATGACAGATTACGGGCCTGGCAGCAGCATGAGGAGTCGGTACGGGGGCCCATGACACACTCTGGACCTGGCAGCAGCATGAGGAGGCGGTACAGGGGCGCATGACAGATTACGAGCCTGGCAGCAGCAACTTGGACAGGAGGACGTTCAGCTTCTGCACCGTCGGGTGCGTGCTCGCAAACTGTTGTCTCTTGGAAACGGATTCCAAGAAAGACTGCTGACGGAATCCGTGAAGAGGAGTAGCAGGAGAAGGAGCATCTGAACGAGCGGAATATGCCAACAAGCGACAACAGTGGCCCATGACAGATTACGGGCCTGGCAGCAGCATGAGGAGTCGGTACGGGGGCCCATGGCAGATTACGGGCCTGGCAGCAGCTATGGGAGGCCCGTAATCTGCCAGCACCCTATGACAAAAAATGGAACCCACCAGCAGTGTGAGGAGACCTGAAAGTGGCACATGGCAGAGTGTGGCGATGGAGACAGCAGCAATGGGAGGCCGTACAGGGACCCATGAGAGACTCTGGACCTGGCAGCAGCATGAGGAGGCGGTATAGGGGCCCATGGCAGATTAGGGGCCTGGCAGCAGCTATGGGAGGCCCGTAATCTGCCAGCACCCTATGACAAAAAATGGAACACACCAGCAGTGTGAGGAGACCTGAAAGTGGCACATGGCAGAGTGTGGCGATGGAGGCAGCAGCAATGGGAGGCCGTACAGGGACCCATGAGAGACTCTGGACTTGGCAGCAGCATGAGGAGGCGGTATAGGGGCCCATGGCAGATTAGGGGCCTGGCAGCAGCTATGGGAGGCCCGTAATCTGCCAGCACCCTATGACAAAAAATGGAACACACCAGCAGTGTGAGGAGACCTGAAAGTGGCACATGTTTGGGGCATGATTCATGGCGGATTTAGTCAGTTGTGTCAGGAACTGGTGGTTTGAAATCCAGACTAATCCACGCCTGATTCATTTTCACAAACGTGAGTCTCCCCACACTTTGGGTGGACAGTCGTGTCCTCCGCGGAGTTGCAATACCTCCTGCCGCACTAAACACGCGCTCCGATGCCACGCTACTGGCCGGGCATGACAGCCTTTCAAGGGCAAATTCAGCTAGTTGGGGCCAAAGGTCAAGTTTCGTTGCCCAGTAGTCAAGGGGATTGTCTACCTCGGTTGGCAGGGTGCTGTCCAAGTAGGCCTAAGCCTGTTGTTTGAGGTCCTGCTCCAGGTCCACCTGATGCTGCTGCTGCTGCTGCGGCTGGTTAGTAGTTTCCTCACTGCGCTGGTGAAGAAAGCTACTCATCATCGACTGCAGACTGAGGCAGCCGCTGCTGGTGGAGCTGCCACTGCTCCTACCACCCCACCCCTCCCCTGCTGCCATGGCAGCGGAACACGAGCGCACAGGGCCCACAGTGTCTGAGGATGGACGTTGGCGCAGACAGGCAGAGACCAGCTGACTACATAGGTGTTTTTTATAGTACGTTATTTTGGCCTCCCTCTCAGCAGGTGTGAAAAAGGCCACCATTTTTGAACGGTAGCGAGGGTCCAACAAGGTGGACAGCCAAAAGTCATCCCTCTGTCTGATGGTTATTATTCGGCTGTCGCTACGCAAGCAACCGAGCATGCTATGGGCCATTTGTGCCAAGGAATGCGAGGGACTCCCTGCCTCCATCTCCACAGCATACTGCCACGGTGCGTCTAGGTCCTCTGTCTCCTCTTCCTCCTCCTCTACCAGATGCTCCTGCTCCTCCACTCCTGTCCGCTGAGTGGAAAAACCACCCATTTCACTCAATAATTCCTGAGCACCAATGTCCTCCTCTACCTCCTCCTCTTCTTCCAGTCCTGCCCCCACAGGGGCCATGTGGCGTTGAGATCTGTGCGCCACGTCTACCGCACCCTGACCAGCCATTGTTAACAGCATTTGTTCCAGGACGTGCAACAGAGGAATGACGTCGTTCATCCCATAGTCCTGCCGACTCACGAATAGCGTGGCCTCCTCAAAGGGCCTGAGCAAGCGCAGGTGTCACGCATGAGCTGCCAATGGCTGACATCTAAGTTACACAGGGAGTACCTTTATCTGCTTTTAACATCAGGAAATCTGTGATGGCCTTTTGCTGTTCGTAAAGGCGGTCTAACATATGTAGGGTTGAATTCCACCTTGTTGCAACGTCACAGCATGAGGAGTCGGTATAGGGGCCCATGGCAGATTAGGGGCCTGGCAGCAGTTATGGGAGGCCCATAATCTGCCAGCACCCTATGACAAAAAATGGAACACACCAGCAGTGTGAGGAGACCTGAAAGTGGCACATGGCAGAGTGTGGCGATGGAGACAGCAGCAATGGGAGGCCGTACAGGGACCCATGAGAGACTCTGGACCTGGCAGCAGCATGAGGAGGCGGTATATAGGGGCCTACGGCAGATTAGGGGCCTGGCAGCAGCTATAGGAGGCCCGTAATCTGCCAGCACCCTATGTCAAAAAATTCAACACACCAGCAGTGTGTGAGGAGACCTGAAAGTGGCACATGGCAGAGTGTGGCGATGGAGACAGCAGCAATGGGAGGCCGTACAGGGACCCATGACAGACTCTGGACTTGGCAGCAGCATGAGGAGGCGGTATATAGGGGCTTATGGCAGATTAGGGGCCTGGCAGCAGCTATAGGAGGCCCGTAATCTGCCAGCACCCTATGTCAAAAAATTCAACACACCAGCAGTGTGAGGAGACCTGAAAGTGGCACATGGCAGAGTGTGGCGATGGAGACAGCAGCAATGGGAGGCCGTACAGGGACCCATGACAGACTCTGAACTTGGCAGCAGCATGAGGAGGCGGTATATAGGGGCCCATGGCAGATTAGGGGCCTGGCAGCAGCTATAGGAGGCCCGTAATCTGCCAGCACCCTATGTCAAAAAATTTAACACACCAGCAGTGTGAAGAGACCTGAAAGTGGCACATGGCAGCAGAGTGTGGCGATGGAGACAGCAGCAATGGGAGGCCGTACAGGGACCCATGAGAGACTCTAGACTTGGCAGCAGCATGAGGAGGCGGTATATAGGGGCCCATGGCAGATTAGGGGCCTGGCAGCAGCTATGTGAGGCCCGTAATCTGCCTGCACCCTATGTCAAAAAATTAAACACACCAGCAGTGTGAAGAGACCTGAAAGTGGCACATGGCATGAGAGACTCTGGACCTGGCAGCAGCAGGAGGAGGCGGTATAGGGGCCCATGGCTGATTAGGGGCCTGGCAGCAGCTATGTGAGGCCCGTTATCTTGCAGCACCCTATGTCAAAAAATTTAACACACCAGCAGTGTGAAGAGACCTGAAAGTGGCACATGGCAGCAGAGTGTGGCGATGGAGACAGCAGCAATGGGAGGCCGTACAGGGACCATGACAGACTCTGGACTTGGCAGCAGCATGAGGAGGCGGTATATAGGGGCCCATGGCAGATTAGGGGCCTGGCAGCAGCTATGTGAGGCCCGTTATCTTGCAGCACCCTATGTCAAAAAATTTAACACACCAGCAGTGTGAAGAGACCTGAAAGTGGCACATGGCAGCAGAGTGTGGCGATGGAGACAGCAGCAATGGGAGGCCGTACAGGGACCCATGAGAGACTCTGGACCTGGCAGCAGCAGGAGGAGGTGGTATATAGGGGCCCATGGCAGATTAGGGGCCTGGCAGCAGCTATGTGAGGCCCGTAATCTGCCTGCACCCTATGTCAAAAAATTTAACACACCAGCAGTGTGAAGAGACCTGAAAGTGGCACATGGCAGCAGAGTGTGGCGATGGAGACAGCAGCAATGGGAGGCCGTACAGGGACCATGACAGACTCTGGACTTGGCAGCAGCATGAGGAGGCGGTATATAGGGGCCCATGGCAGATTAGGGGCCTGGCAGCAGCTATGTGAGGCCCGTAATCTGCCTGCACCCTATGTCAAAAAATTTAACACACCAGCAGTGTGAAGAGACCTGAAAGTGGCACATGGCAGCAGAGTGTGGCGATGGAGACAGCAGCAATGGGAGGCCGTACAGGGACCATGACAGACTCTGGACTTGGCAGCAGCATGAGGAGGCGGTATATAGGGGCCCATGGCAGATTAGGGGCCTGGCAGCAGCTATGTGAGGCCCGTTATCTTGCAGCACCCTATGTCAAAAAATTTAACACACCAGCAGTGTGAAGAGACCTGAAAGTGGCACATGGCAGCAGAGTGTGGCGATGGAGACAGCAGCAATGGGAGGCCGTACAGGGACCATGACAGACTCTGGACTTGGCAGCAGCATGAGGAGGCGGTATATAGGGGCCCATGGCAGATTAGGGGCCTGGCAGCAGCTATGTGAGGCCCGTTATCTTGCAGCACCCTATGTCAAAAAATTTAACACACCAGCAGTGTGAAGAGACCTGAAAGTGGCACATGGCAGCAGAGTGTGGCGATGGAGACAGCAGCAATGGGAGGCCGTACAGGGACCATGACAGACTCTGGACTTGGCAGCAGCATGAGGAGGCGGTATATAGGGGCCCATGGCAGATTAGGGGCCTGGCAGCAGCTATGTGAGGCCCGTAATCTGCCTGCACCCTATGTCAAAAAATTTAACACACCAGCAGTGTGAAGAGACCTGAAAGTGGCACATGGCAGCAGAGTGTGGCGATGGAGACAGCAGCAATGGGAGGCCGTACAGGGACCCATGAGAGACTCTAGACTTGGCAGCAGCATGAGGAGGCGGTATATAGGGGCCCATGGCAGATTAGGGGCCTGGCAGCAGCTATGTGAGGCCCGTAATCTGCCTGCACCCTATGTCAAAAAATTTAACACACCAGCAGTGTGAAGAGACCTGAAAGTGGCACATGGCAGCAGAGTGTGGCGATGGAGACAGCAGCAATGGGAGGCCGTACAGGGACCATGACAGACTCTGGACTTGGCAGCAGCATGAGGAGGCGGTATATAGGGGCCCATGGCAGATTAGGGGCCTGGCAGCAGCTATGTGAGGCCCGTAATCTGCCTGCACCCTATGTCAAAAAATTTAACACACCAGCAGTGTGAAGAGACCTGAAAGTGGCACATGGCAGCAGAGTGTGGCGATGGAGACAGCAGCAATGGGAGGCCGTACAGGGACCATGACAGACTCTGGACTTGGCAGCAGCATGAGGAGGCGGTATATAGGGGCCCATGGCAGATTAGGGGCCTGGCAGCAGCTATGTGAGGCCCGTTATCTTGCAGCACCCTATGTCAAAAAATTTAACACACCAGCAGTGTGAAGAGACCTGAAAGTGGCACATGGCAGCAGAGTGTGGCGATGGAGACAGCAGCAATGGGAGGCCGTACAGGGACCCATGAGAGACTCTAGACTTGGCAGCAGCATGAGGAGGCGGTATATAGGGGCCCATGGCAGATTAGGGGCCTGGCAGCAGCTATGTGAGGCCCGTAATCTGCCTGCACCCTATGTCAAAAAATTTAACACACCAGCAGTGTGAAGAGACCTGAAAGTGGCACATGGCAGCAGAGTGTGGCGATGGAGACAGCAGCAATGGGAGGCCGTACAGGGACCCATGAGAGACTCTAGACTTGGCAGCAGCATGAGGAGGCGGTATATAGGGGCCCATGGCAGATTAGGGGCCTGGCAGCAGCTATGTGAGGCCCGTAATCTGCCTGCACCCTATGTCAAAAAATTTAACACACCAGCAGTGTGAAGAGACCTGAAAGTGGCACATGGCAGCAGAGTGTGGCGATGGAGACAGCAGCAATGGGAGGCCGTACAGGGACCATGACAGACTCTGGACTTGGCAGCAGCATGAGGAGGCGGTATATAGGGGCCCATGGCAGATTAGGGGCCTGGCAGCAGCTATGTGAGGCCCGTAATCTGCCTGCACCCTATGTCAAAAAATTTAACACACCAGCAGTGTGAAGAGACCTGAAAGTGGCACATGGCAGCAGAGTGTGGCGATGGAGACAGCAGCAATGGGAGGCCGTACAGGGACCCATGAGAGACTCTAGACTTGGCAGCAGCATGAGGAGGCGGTATATAGGGGCCCATGGCAGATTAGGGGCCTGGCAGCAGCTATGTGAGGCCCGTTATCTTGCAGCACCCTATGTCAAAAAATTTAACACACCAGCAGTGTGAAGAGACCTGAAAGTGGCACATGGCAGCAGAGTGTGGCGATGGAGACAGCAGCAATGGGAGGCCGTACAGGGACCCATGAGAGACTCTAGACTTGGCAGCAGCATGAGGAGGCGGTATATAGGGGCCCATGGCAGATTAGGGGCCTGGCAGCAGCTATGTGAGGCCCGTTATCTTGCCTGCACCCTATGTCAAAAAATTTAACACACCAGCAGTGTGAAGAGACCTGAAAGTGGCACATGGCAGCAGAGTGTGGCGATGGAGACAGCAGCAATGGGAGGCCGTACAGGGACCATGACAGACTCTGGACTTGGCAGCAGCATGAGGAGGCGGTATATAGGGGCCCATGGCAGATTAGGGGCCTGGCAGCAGCTATGTGAGGCCCGTTATCTTGCAGCACCCTATGTCAAAAAATTTAACACACCAGCAGTGTGAAGAGACCTGAAAGTGGCACATGGCAGCAGAGTGTGGCGATGGAGACAGCAGCAATGGGAGGCCGTACAGGGACCCATGAGAGACTCTAGACTTGGCAGCAGCATGAGGAGGCGGTATATAGGGGCCCATGGCAGATTAGGGGCCTGGCAGCAGCTATGTGAGGCCCGTAATCTGCCTGCACCCTATGTCAAAAAATTTAACACACCAGCAGTGTGAAGAGACCTGAAAGTGGCACATGGCAGCAGAGTGTGGCGATGGAGACAGCAGCAATGGGAGGCCGTACAGGGACCCATGAGAGACTCTAGACTTGGCAGCAGCATGAGGAGGCGGTATATAGGGGCCCATGGCAGATTAGGGGCCTGGCAGCAGCTATGTGAGGCCCGTAATCTGCCTGCACCCTATGTCAAAAAATTTAACACACCAGCAGTGTGAAGAGACCTGAAAGTGGCACATGGCAGCAGAGTGTGGCGATGGAGACAGCAGCAATGGGAGGCCGTACAGGGACCATGACAGACTCTGGACTTGGCAGCAGCATGAGGAGGCGGTATATAGGGGCCCATGGCAGATTAGGGGCCTGGCAGCAGCTATGTGAGGCCCGTTATCTTGCAGCACCCTATGTCAAAAAATTTAACACACCAGCAGTGTGAAGAGACCTGAAAGTGGCACATGGCAGCAGAGTGTGGCGATGGAGACAGCAGCAATGGGAGGCCGTACAGGGACCCATGAGAGACTCTAGACTTGGCAGCAGCATGAGGAGGCGGTATATAGGGGCCCATGGCAGATTAGGGGCCTGGCAGCAGCTATGTGAGGCCCGTAATCTGCCTGCACCCTATGTCAAAAAATTTAACACACCAGCAGTGTGAAGAGACCTGAAAGTGGCACATGGCAGCAGAGTGTGGCGATGGAGACAGCAGCAATGGGAGGCCGTACAGGGACCCATGAGAGACTCTAGACTTGGCAGCAGCATGAGGAGGCGGTATATAGGGGCCCATGGCAGATTAGGGGCCTGGCAGCAGCTATGTGAGGCCCGTAATCTGCCTGCACCCTATGTCAAAAAATTTAACACACCAGCAGTGTGAAGAGACCTGAAAGTGGCACATGGCAGCAGAGTGTGGCGATGGAGACAGCAGCAATGGGAGGCCGTACAGGGACCCATGAGAGACTCTAGACTTGGCAGCAGCATGAGGAGGCGGTATATAGGGGCCCATGGCAGATTAGGGGCCTGGCAGCAGCTATGTGAGGCCCGTTATCTTGCAGCACCCTATGTCAAAAAATTTAACACACCAGCAGTGTGAAGAGACCTGAAAGTGGCACATGGCAGCAGAGTGTGGCGATGGAGACAGCAGCAATGGGAGGCCGTACAGGGACCATGACAGACTCTGGACTTGGCAGCAGCATGAGGAGGCGGTATATAGGGGCCCATGGCAGATTAGGGGCCTGGCAGCAGCTATGTGAGGCCCGTTATCTTGCAGCACCCTATGTCAAAAAATTTAACACACCAGCAGTGTGAAGAGACCTGAAAGTGGCACATGGCAGCAGAGTGTGGCGATGGAGACAGCAGCAATGGGAGGCCGTACAGGGACCATGACAGACTCTGGACTTGGCAGCAGCATGAGGAGGCGGTATATAGGGGCCCATGGCAGATTAGGGGCCTGGCAGCAGCTATGTGAGGCCCGTTATCTTGCAGCACCCTATGTCAAAAAATTTAACACACCAGCAGTGTGAAGAGACCTGAAAGTGGCACATGGCAGCAGAGTGTGGCGATGGAGACAGCAGCAATGGGAGGCCGTACAGGGACCCATGAGAGACTCTGGACCTGGCAGCAGCAGGAGGAGGTGGTATATAGGGGCCCATGGCAGATTAGGGGCCTGGCAGCAGCTATGTGAGGCCCGTAATCTGCCTGCACCCTATGTCAAAAAATTTAACACACCAGCAGTGTGAAGAGACCTGAAAGTGGCACATGGCAGCAGAGTGTGGCGATGGAGACAGCAGCAATGGGAGGCCGTACAGGGACCCATGAGAGACTCTGGACCTGGCAGCAGCAGGAGGAGGCGGTATATAGGGGCCTATGGCAGATTAGGGGCCTGGCAGCAGCTATAGGAGGCCCGTAATCTGCCAGCACCCTATGTCAAAAAATTCAACACACCAGCAGTGTGAGGAGACCTGAAAGTGGCACATGTTTGAGGCATGATTCATGGCGGATTTAGTCAGTTGTGTCAGGAACTGGTGGTTTGAAATCCAGACTAATCCACGCCTGATTCATTTTCACAAACGTGAGTCTCTCCACACTTTGGGTGGACAGTCGTGTCCTCCGCGGAGTTACAATACCTCCTGCCGCACTAAACACGCGCTCCGATGCCACGCTACTGGCCGGGCATGACAGCCTTTCAAGGGCAAATTCAGCTAGTTGGGGGCCAAAGGTCAAGTTTCGTTGCCCAGTAGTCAAGGGGATTGTCTACCTCGGTTGGCAGGGTGCTGTCCAAGTAGGCCCAAGCCTGTTGTTTGAGCTCCTGCTCCAGGTCCACCTGATGCTGCTGCTGCTGCTGCGGCTGGTTAGTAGTTTCCTCACTGCGCTGGTGAAGAAAGCTACTCATCATCGACTGCAGACTGAGGCAGCCGCTGCTGGTGGAGCTGCCACTGCTCCTACCACCCCACCCCTCCCCTGCTGCCATGCCAGCGGAACGCGAGCGCACAGGGCCCACAGTGTCTGAGGATGGACGTTGGCGCACAAAGGCAGAGACCAACTGACTACATAGGTGGTTTTTATAGTACGTAATTTTGGCCTCCCTCTCAGCAGGTGTGAAAAAGGCCACCATTTTGGACCGGTAGCGAGGGTCCAACAAGGTGGACAGCCAAAAGTCATCCCTCTGTCTGATGGTTATTATTCGGCTGTCGCTACGCAAGCAACCGAGCATGCTATGGGCCATTTGTGCCAAGGAATGCGAGGGACTCCCTGCCTCCATCTCCACAGCATACTGCCACGGTGCGTCTGGGTCCTCTGTCTCCTCCTCCTCCTCCTCTACCAGATGCTCCTGCTCCTCCACTCCTGTCCGCTGAGTGGAAAAACCACCCATTTCACTCAATAATTCCTGAGCACAAATGTCCTCCTCTACCTCCTCCTCTTCTTCCTGTCCTGCCCCCACAGGGGTCATGTGGCGTTGAGATCTGTGCGCCACGTCTACCGCACCCTGACCAGCCATTGTTAACAGCATTTGTTCCAGGACGTGCAACAGAGGAATGACGTCGTTCATCCCATAGTCCTGCCGACTCACGAATAGCGTGGCCTCCTCAAAGGGCCTGAGCAAGCGGCAGGTGTCACGCATGAGCTGCCAATGGCTGACATCTAAGTTACACAGGGGAGTACCTTTATCCGCTTGTAACATCAGGAAATCGGTGATGGCCTTTCGCTGCTCGTAAAGGCGGTCTAACATGTGTAGGGTTGAATTCCACCTTGTTGCAACGTCGCAGATCAGGCGATGCTGTGGAATTCCGTTCTGCCGCTGCAGCTCAATGAGGGTGTTC